>NW_026542697.1:0-359791 GCF_028750875.1 Macrosteles quadrilineatus
AATATTTTTATAATTATAATTATATATGAATGAACACTTTTTAATAATGTTTTTAATAATAATAAAACATATATATTAATATTATAGGAAGGATAATATGCAATTAAATATTGACAGGTTTTTTTTATCATAATATAAATACATATTTTAAAGTTTTTTATAATAATAATTATATATGAATGAACACTTTTTAGTAATGTTTTTGTAATTAATAATACAAATATAATAATATTATAGAAACAATAATATGCAAATAAATATTGACAAGTTTTTTTGATCATAATATAAATACATAGTTTAAAGTTTTTTTATAATTATAATTATATATGAATGAACACTTTTTAATAATGTTTTTGTTATGAATAATACATATATAATAATATTATAGGAAGGATAATATACAAATAAATATATAAAAATGTTTTTGATCATAATATAAATACATATTTTATAATATTTTTATAATTATAATTATATATGAATGACCACTTTTTAATAATGTTTTTAATAATAATAATACATATATATTAATATTATAGTAAGGATAATATGCAATTAAATATTGACAGGTTTTTTTTATCATAATATAAATACATATTTTATAATTTTTATATAAAAATAATTATATATGAATGAACACTTTTTAATGATGTTTTTGTTATGAATAATACATATATAATAATATTATAGGAAGGATAATATACAAATAAATATAAATAAATGTTTTTGATCATAATATAAATACATATTTTATAATATTTTTATAATAATAATTATATATGAATGAACACTTTTGAATAATGTTTTTGTTATTAATAATACATATATAATAATATTTTAGGAAGGATAATATACAAATAAATATATATAAATGTTTTTGATCATAATATAAATACATATTTTATAATATTTTTATAATAATAATTATATATGAATGAACACTTTTTAATAATGTTTTTGTTATTAATAATACATATATAATAATATTATAGGAAGGATAATATGCAAATAAATATTCACAGGTTTTTTTATCATAATATAAATACATATTTTAAAGTTTTTTATAATAATAATAATATATGAATGAACACTTTTTAGTAATGTTTTTGTAATTAATAATACAAATATAATAATATTATAGAAACGATAATATGCAAATAAATATTGACAGGTTTTTTTGATCATAATATAAATACATAGTTTAAAGTTTTTTTATAATAATAATTATATATGAATGAACACTTTTTAGTAATGTTTTTGTAATTAATAATACAAATATAATAATATTATAGAAACGATAATATGCAAATAAATATTGACAGGTTTTTTTGATCATAATATAAATACATAGTTTAAAGTTTTTTTATAATTATAATTATATATGAATGAACACTTTTTAATAATGTTTTTGTTATGAATAATACATATATAATAATATTATAGGAAGGAAAATATACAAATAAATATATATAAATGTTTTTGATCATAATATAAATACATATTTTATAATATTTTTATAATAATAATAATATATGAATGAACACTTTTTAATAATGTTTTTGTTATGAATAATACATATATAATAATATTATAGGAAGGATAATATACAAATAAATATATATAAATGTTTTTGATCATAATATAAATACATATTTTATAATATTTTTATAATTATAATAATATATGAATGAACACTTTTTAATAATGTTTTTGTTATGAATAATACATATATAATAATATTATAGGAAGGATAATATACAAATAAATATATATAAATGTTTTTGATCATAATATAAAAACATATTTTATAATATTTTTATAATAATAATTATATATGAATGAACACTTTTTAATAATGTTTTTGTTATTAATAATACATATATAATAATATTATAGGAAGGATAATATGCAAATAAATATTCACAGGTTTTTTTTATCATAATATAAATACATATTTTAAAGTTTTTATAATAATAATTATACATGAATGAACACTTTTTAGTAATGTTTTTGTAATTAATAATACAAATATAATAATATTATAGAAACGATAATATGAAAATAAATATTGACAGGTTTTTTTGATCATAATATAAATACATAGTTTAAAGTTTTTTTATAATTATAATTATATATGAATGAACACTTTTTTATAATGTTTTTGTTATAAATAATACATACATAATAATATTATAGGAAGGATAATATACAAATAAATATATATAAATGTTTTTGATCATAATATAAATACATATTTTATTATATTTTTATAATAATAATTATATATGAATGAACACTTTTGAATAATGTTTTTGTTATTAATAATACATATATACTAATATTATAGGAAGGATAATATACAAATAAATATATATAAATGTTTTTGATCATAATATAAATACATATTTTATAATATTTTTATAATAATAATTATATATGAATGAACACTTTTTAATAATGTTTTTGTTATTAATAATACATATATAATAATATTATAGGAAGGATAATATGCAAATAAATATTCACAGGTTTTTTTATCATAATATAAATACATATTTTAAAGTTTTTTATAATAATAATAATATATGAATGAACACTTTTAGTAATGTTTTTGTAATTAATAATACAAATATAATGATATTATAGAAACGATAATATGCAAATAAATATTGACAGGTTTTTTTGATCATAATATAAATACATAGTTTAAAGTTTTTTTATAATTATAATTATATATGAATGAACACTTTTTAATAATGTTTTTGTTATGAATAATACATATATAATAATATTATAGGAAGGATAATATACAAATAAATATATATAAATGTTTTTGATCATAATATAAATACATATTTTATAATATTTTTATAATAATAATAATATATGAATGAACACTTTTTAATAATGTTTTTGTTATGAATAATACATATATAATAATATTATAGGAAGGATAATATACAAATAAATATATATAAATGTTTTTGATCATAATATAAATACATATTTTATAATATTTTTATAATAATAATTATATATGAATGAACACTTTTTAATAATGTTTTTGTTATTAATAATACATATATAATAATATTATAGGAAGGATAATATACAAATAAATATAGGTATATAAATGTTTTTGATCATAATATAAATACATATTTTATAATATTTTTATAATAATAATTATATATGAATGAACACTTTTTAATGATGTTTTTGTAATTAATAATACATATATAATAATATTATAGGAAGGATAATATGCAAATAAATATTCACAGGTTTTTTTATCATAATATAAATACATATTTTAAAGTTTTTTATAATAATAATAATATATGAATGAACACTTTTTAGTAATGTTTTTGTAATTAATAATACAAATATAATAATATTATAGAAACGATAATATGCAAATAAATATTCACAGGTTTTTTTATCATAATATAAATACATATTTTAAAGTTTTTTATAATAATAATAATATATGAATGAACACTTTTTAGTAATGTTTTTGTAATTAATAATACAAATATAATAATATTATAGAAACGATAATATGCAAATAAATATTGACAGGTTTTTTTGATCATAATATAAATACATAGTTTAAAGTTTTTTTATAATTATAATTATATATGAATGAACACTTTTTAATAATGTTTTTGTTATGAATAATACATATATAATAATATTATAGGAAGGATAATATACAAATAAATATATATAAATGTTTTTGATCATAATATAAATACATATTTTATAATATTTTTATAATAATAATAATATATGAATGAACACTTTTTAATAATGTTTTTGTTATGAATAATACATATATAATAATATTATAGGAAGGATAATATACAAATAAATATATATAAATGTTTTTGATCATAATATAAATACATATTTTATAATATTTTTATAATAATAATTATATATGAATGAACACTTTTTAATAATGTTTTTGTTATTAATAATACATATATAATAATATTATAGGAAGGATAATATACAAATAAATATAGGTATATAAATGTTTTTGATCATAATATAAATACATATTTTATAATATTTTTATAATAATAATTATATATGAATGAACACTTTTTAATGATGTTTTTGTAATTAATAATACATATATAATAATATTATAGGAAGGATAATATGCAAATAAATATTCACAGTTTTTTTTATCATAATATAAATACATATTTAAAAGTTTTTTATAATAATAATTATATATGAATGAAGACTTTTTAGTAATGTTTTTGTAATTAATAATACAAATATAATAATATTATAGAAACGATAATATGAAAATAAATATTGACAGGTTTTTTTGATCATAATATAAATACATAGTTTAAAGTTTTTTTATAATTATAATTATATATGAATGAACACTTTTTAATAATGTTTTTGTTATGTTATGTTATACAAAAACATCATTAAAAAGTGTTCATTCATATATAATTATTTTTATATAAAAATTATAAAATATGTATTTATATTATGATCAAAAAAAACCTGTCAATATTTAATTGCATATTATCCTTACTATAATATTAATATATATGTATTATTATTATTAAAAACATTATTAAAAAGTGTTCATTCATATATAATTATAATTATAAAAATATTATAAAATATGTATTTATATTATGATCAAAAACATTTTTATATATTTATTTGTATATTATCCTTCCTATAATATTATTATATATGTATTATTCATAACAAAAACATTATTAAAAAGTGTTCATTCATATATAATTATAATTATAAAAAAACTTTAAACTATGTATTTATATTATGATCAAAAAAACATGTCAATATTTATTTTCATATTATCGTTTCTATAATATTATTATATTTGTATTATTAATTACAAAAACATTACTAAAAAGTGTTCATTCATATATAATTATTATTATAAAAAACTTTAAAATATGTATTTATATTATGATAAAAAAAAACCTGTGAATATTTATTTGCATATTATCCTTCCTATAATATTATTATATATGTATTATTAATTACAAAAACATCATTAAAAATTGTTCATTCATATATAATTATTTTTATATAAAAATTTTAAAATATGTATTTATAATATGATAAAAAAAACCTGTCAATATTTAATTGCATATTATCCTTACTATAATATTAATATATATGTATTATTATTATTAAAATCATTATTAAAAAGTGTTCATCATATAAATTATAATTATAAAAATATTATAAAATATGTATTTATATTATGATCAAAAACATTTATATATATTTATTTGTATATTATCCTTCCTATAATATTATTATATATGTATTATTCATAACAAAAACATTATTAAAAAGTGTTCATTCATATATAATTATAATTATAAAAAAACTTTAAACTATGTATTTATATTATGATCAAAAAAACCTGTCAATATTTATTTGCATATTATCGTTTCTATAATATTATTATATTTGTATTATTAATTACAAAAACATTACTAAAAAGTGTTCATTCATATATAATTATTATTATAAAAAAACTTTAAACTATGTATTTATATTATGATCAAAAAAACCTGTCAATATTTATTTGCATATTATCGTTTCTATAATATTATTATAATTGTATTATTAATTACAAAAACATTACTAAAAAGTGTTCATTCATATATAATTATTATTATAAAAATATTATAAAATATGTATTTATATTATGATAAAAAACATTTATATATATTTATTTGTATATTATCCTTCCTATAATATTATTATATATGTATTATTAATAACAAAAACATTATTCAAAAGTGTTCATTCATATAAAATTATTATTAAAAAAATATTATAAAATATGTATTTATATTATGATCAAAAACATTTATATATATTTATTTGTATATTATCCTTCCTATAATATTATTATATATGTATTATTAATAACAAAAACATCATTAAAAAGTGTTCATTCATATATAATTATTTTTATATAAAAATTTTAAAATATATATTTATATTATGATAAAAAAACCTGTCAATATTTAATTGCATATTATCCTTACTATAATATTAATATATATGTATTATTTTTATTAAAAACATTATTAAAAAGTGTTCATTCATATATAATTATAATTATAAAAATATTATAAAATATGTATTTATATTATGATCAAAAACATTTATATATATTTATTTGTATATTATCCTTCCTATAATATTATTATATATGTATTATTCATAACAAAAACATTATTAAAAAGTGTTCATTCATATATAATTATAATTATAAAAAAACTTTAAACTATGTATTTATATTATGATCAAAAAAACCTGTCAATATTTATTTTCATATTATCGTTTCTATAATATTATTATATTTGTATTATTAATTACAAAAACATTACTAAAAAGTGTTCATTCATATATAATTATTATTATAAAAAACTTTAAAATATGTATTTATATTATGATAAAAAAAACCTGTCAATATTTATTTTCATATTATCGTTTCTATAATATTATTATATTTGTATTATTAATTACAAAAACATTACTAAAAAGTGTTCATTCATTAATAATTATTATTATAAAAAACTTTAAAATATGTATTTATATTATGATAAAAAAAACCTGTGAATATTTATTTGCATATTATCCTTCCTATAATATTATTATATATGTATTATTAATTACAAAAACATCATTAAAAAGTGTTCATTCATATATAATTATTTTTATATAAAAATTTTAAAATATGTATTTATATTATGATAAAAAAAACCTGTCAATATTTAATTGCATATTATCCTTACTATAATATTAATATATATGTATTATTATTATTAAAAACATTATTAAAAAGTGTTCATTCATATATAATTATAATTATAAAAATATTATTAAATATGTTTTTATATTATGATCAAAAACATTTATATATATTTATTTGTATATTATCCTTCCTATAATATTATTATATATGTATTATTCATAACAAAAACATTATTAAAAAGTGTTCATTCATATATTATTATTATTATAAAAATATTATAAAATATGTATTTATATTATGATCAAAAACATTTATATATATTTATTTGTATATTATCCTTCCTATAATATTATTATATATGTATTATTAATAACAAAAACATTATTCAAAAGTGTTCATTCATATAAAATTATTATTAAAAAAATATTATAAAATATGTATTTATATTATGATCAAAAACATTTATATATATTTATTTGTATATTATCCTTCCTATAATATTATTATATATGTATTATTAATAACAAAAACATCATTAAAAAGTGTTCATTCATATATAATTATTTTTATATAAAAATTTTAAAATATATATTTATATTATGATAAAAAAACCTGTCAATATTTAATTGCATATTATCCTTACTATAATATTAATATATATGTATTATTTTTATTAAAAACATTATTAAAAAGTGTTCATTCATATATAATTATAATTATAAAAATATTATAAAATATGTATTTATATTATGATCAAAAACATTTATATATATTTATTTGTATATTATCCTTCCTATAATATTATTATATATGTATTATTCATAACAAAAACATTATTAAAAAGTGTTCATTCATATATAATTATAATTATAAAAAAACTTTAAACTATGTATTTATATTATGATCAAAAAAACCTGTCAATATTTATTTTCATATTATCGTTTCTATAATATTATTATATTTGTATTATTAATTACAAAAACATTACTAAAAAGTGTTCATTCATATATAATTATTATTATAAAAAACTTTAAAATATGTATTTATATTATGATAAAAAAAACCTGTCAATATTTATTTGCATATTATCGTTTCTATAATATTATTATAATTGTATTATTAATTACAAAAACATTACTAAAAAGTGTTCATTCATATATAATTATTATTATAAAAAAACTTTAAACTATGTATTTATATTATGATCAAAAAAACCTGTCAATATTTATTTGCATATTATCGTTTCTATAATATTATTATAATTGTATTATTAATTACAAAAACATTACTAAAAAGTGTTCATTCATATATAATTATTATTATAAAAATATTATAAAATATGTATTTATATTATGATAAAAAACATTTATATATATTTATTTGTATATTATCCTTCCTATAATATTATTATATATGTATTATTAATAACAAAAACATTATTCAAAAGTGTTCATTCATATAAAATTATTATTAAAAAAATATTATAAAATATGTATTTATATTATGATCAAAAACATTTATATATATTTATTTGTATATTATCCTTCCTATAATATTATTATATATGTATTATTAATAACAAAAACATCATTAAAAAGTGTTCATTCATATATAATTATTTTTATATAAAAATTTTAAAATATATATTTATATTATGATAAAAAAACCTGTCAATATTTAATTGCATATTATCCTTACTATAATATTAATATATATGTATTATTTTTATTAAAAACATTATTAAAAAGTGTTCATTCATATATAATTATAATTATAAAAATATTATAAAATATGTATTTATATTATGATCAAAAACATTTATATATATTTATTTGTATATTATCCTTCCTATAATATTATTATATATGTATTATTCATAACAAAAACATTATTAAAAAGTGTTCATTCATATATAATTATAATTATAAAAAAACTTTAAACTATGTATTTATATTATGATCAAAAAAACCTGTCAATATTTATTTTCATATTATCGTTTCTATAATATTATTATATTTGTATTATTAATTACAAAAACATTACTAAAAAGTGTTCATTCATATATAATTATTATTATAAAAAACTTTAAAATATGTATTTATATTATGATAAAAAAAACCTGTCAATATTTATTTTCATATTATCGTTTCTATAATATTATTATATTTGTATTATTAATTACAAAAACATTACTAAAAAGTGTTCATTCATTAATAATTATTATTATAAAAAACTTTAAAATATGTATTTATATTATGATAAAAAAAACCTGTGAATATTTATTTGCATATTATCCTTCCTATAATATTATTATATATGTATTATTAATTACAAAAACATCATTAAAAAGTGTTCATTCATATATAATTATTTTTATATAAAAATTTTAAAATATGTATTTATATTATGATAAAAAAAACCTGTCAATATTTAATTGCATATTATCCTTACTATAATATTAATATATATGTATTATTATTATTAAAAACATTATTAAAAAGTGTTCATTCATATATAATTATAATTATAAAAATATTATTAAATATGTATTTATATTATGATCAAAAACATTTATATATATTTATTTGTATATTATCCTTCCTATAATATTATTATATATGTATTATTCATAACAAAAACATTATTAAAAAGTGTTCATTCATATATTATTATTATTATAAAAATATTATAAAATATGTATTTATATTATGATCAAAAAAATTTATATATATTTATTTGTATATTATCCTTCCTATAATATTATTATATATGTATTATTCATAACAAAAACATTATTAAAAAGTGTACATTCATATATAATTATAATTATAAAAAAACTTTAAACTATGTATTTATATTATGATCAAAAAAACCTGTCAATATTTATTTGCATATTATCGTTTCTATAATATTATTATATTTGTATTATTAATTACAAAAACATTACTAAAAAGTGTTCATTCATATATAATTATTATTATAAAAAAACTTTAAACTATGTATTTATATTATGATCAAAAAAACCTGTCAATATTTATTTGCATATTATCGTTTCTATAATATTATTATATTTGTATTATTAATTACAAAAACATTACTAAAAAGTGTTCATTCATATATTATTATTATTATAAAAAACTTTAAAATATGTATTTATATTATGATAAAAAACCTGTGAATATTTATTTGCATATTATCCTTCCTATAATATTATTATATATGTATTATTAATAACAAAAACATTATTAAAAAGTGTTCATTCATATATAATTATTATTATAAAAATATTATAAAATATGTATTTATATTATGATCAAAAACATTTATATATATTTATTTGTATATTATCCTTCCTATAATATTATTATATATGTATTATTAATAACAAAAACATTATTCAAAAGTGTTCATTCATATATAATTATTATTATAAAAATATTATAAAATATGTATTTATATTATGATCAAAAACTATATTTATTTGTATATTATCCTTCCTATAATATTATTATATATGTATTATTAATAACAAAAACATCATTAAAAAGTGTTCATTCATATATAATTATTTTTATATAAAAATTATAAAATATGTATTTATATTATGATAAAAAAAACCTGTCAATATTTAATTGCATATTATCCTTACTATAATATTAATATATATGTATTATTATTATTAAAAACATTATTAAAAACCACAAATACACAATAAGGGTTCTCACTCAAATAATATTCAATGATAAGGCTCAATTAATTAGCAAAATTAAAATTACTAACTAATATCTATGTACACAACCACTAAATAAATTAGGGTTCACAACGCACCACGCTGTAACAGAAAACAGGTTAGGCCTACCCAACCGACTATAAAATCACAGCAGGTCTGCCTAAAACTCTGCTCAACAGTTCAGGTCCGCAGCCAATCTGCACAAGTCCGCAGCAAATCTGCACAAATAAAATTATTTTGTTCGGGCGCCGTTAATACGTCAGCAACTCAGCACCACTGCCAACCATAGTCCCTGTTCGCAGGCGCCATCTTGCGACGAAATTTTCTGCACTGGAAAAAAATATATTAATTAAAAGTGCAGCAGTCGCAACCGTTTGCCGGGGATAGCTCAGCCTACAATGGCTGGGTAAAGTTCCAGGGTCTGCGATAAGGTCGGGGAAACCACTAGGCCAATAGCCGGGTCTAACCGGTATAGGACTGGCTCATACACGGGCACTGTGAACAAGTCAAAAACAAGTCACAAAACAAACGTGCAATAATCACTACCAGGCCTACGCCGATTCTCCACACTCCTAGGGGGTCGTTGCTGACTACGCAACTCGGGCTTCGTCCTAACTATCCAATAGTTAAGCCCAGAGTGCCTAAAACACAGTGAGTTACACGACGACTTGCCAATAAAAACCACAACGCGAGTTATCAAAAGGCGGGGTCTACTAGGCCACTATAATCCAATACACAACTCTAATGCCCAAGCTAAGAATCAATCAGTTCACTCAATAATCGTACCACATAATAATATACAAGTACACTATAGGTAGAGTGACTACGCCACGAATAGCTGGTCTCAATAAATACCAAGCCAGACAGGCAAAACTAAATGGCAATTGCACTATTAAAATATTGAGCTACTTAGTAGCAGATAAATAACTGTTAAATACGTTCCAAACACTAGATAAATATATTATCTGATAGCCGGTACTCCGCAATCCAAGCTACCGAGATAACGTGTTGGACTACCAAACAAGCTGTTCAGGTTAAATTAAAATAATCAAATGAATAAACAATAACAACCCTACTACTGCTACTGCCAACTTTATGTTACTTAGCTGGGCTTCTGTTAATAGGCTAATAAAACTAGCTACTAGCCTACTGGCCTCGTGCTTCCAACTACGCACGCTAAATCGTGCAGCCTAGGTTTGTCGGGCCTCAGAGTTATTAGTAATATAACTAACTCTAGGTACAACGCAAAATAATAACTACTACAGCCAATTAAATTATATTATTTCGCTCTAGGGACGAACACATTGAAGCACTCTGCCATAAGCTAAGCACCGCAATTTTTGCACTGAGAAGAACAATGGCTGTGAGCACAGAAGAGGCGGCACTAACAGCATACTATGCCCTTCTTGAGAGTATTCTCTGTTATGGCATTGTGGTGTGGGGTGGATCGTCGGCACAGAACCTTAACAGAGTTCTCATCATGCAAAAGAGGGCTGTTCGAACCCTGACTGGCATTGAGACAACAGATAGTTGCAGACCACAGTTTAGGAGGTTAAAAATCCTGACCGTAGTCAACCTCTTCATACTACGGACTCTTACCATTGTCGACTCTTCCAGGACCTGTCGTCATCAGGAGGTGCACTCATACAACACAAGACGAAGAAATGATTACAACCTTCCTGCTCACAACACAAGGCTCTATGAAGAGAAACCCTCATACATGCGTGCCAAGTTTTTTAACGTCCTTCCCGTCCACTTGAAGTCTCTTCAACCCAGAAAACTGAAGAAAGAACTAAAGTGCTGGCTGTTACATAGACCATTTTATAGTCTGAATGAGTATTTGTCTTGGCAAGAACTTGAATAAATCATCACTGCAAGAACTCTGATAAGCTATTTTTTATTCTTAAAAAATAACAATTTGTTTTGACTTTTATATAGCAATTGCACAATTCTGTATTGACGCCCTTTCAATCTTAAAGATTGTAAATAAAGTATTCTTGTATCTTGTATCTTGTATCTTGTATCTCTAGCACCTGCCCAGAACCGTCAGGAATACACTTTAATATTATTCCTGACTAATATAAATCCTAACTACCGTCAGGCTTCTAACTCTCGCAATAAAACCAGATATTAATATTATCAAACTAATAATATCAAGTCGTCCACTCACCACAAGTGGGTCAGTACCCAACTTACACCAACACTCGGCGCGATCACACCACCAGCATACTCCGACACCACTGTCACGTACACCACTGGACGTCTCACTAGACACACGCTCGCTCTTCACTGCACGGGATCCACGACTCGAATGTCTCTGTCCTAGGCTATCCTGAAGATCTAGGATATCCCAGGCTTATCGGCACTGATAAGCAGGGTCAAAGGGCGCTCGCTAGCCTCGCTGCCGCCGCTCACTCACCTCATCAATCGGTGCGCGGCCAAATAGCAAATAATTACCCCCCTAGGAAAAATAACTCGTTACACTTTTAGCGGCAGTAGTGTTACAGTTGACTTTGATTTTAGCGTATTGTGGTGTAATTCTCTTCTTGATGCATTCTTTGTTTGAAGTAAATATCTGCAATCTTCATGGAAATCTTGATTCTTGTATCCCTATATTTTGCTGCTAATTTTGCTTGACTAGCTTCACTAAATAACTTCTTGATCAGCATTGTACGTGTTATTAAATTTACGGAAAGTAAATAAAAGAAACGTCTTATAACACTTAAAACATATATTTACGCTTATACTGTTACTCACAAGACGGTAAATATACAAAAAAGGTGGTAAGTAGTGATCGATTTCGATTGGACACTCCAATCATCATCAGACCCAATAGGCGAATGACAAGAATCTTGAATGGCGTCCCTACTTATACCCTATTGGCTACCGGAAGCACCGGCCAATACATTTTTATAAGTGCAACTGGAATCAAAATGTATTTGTTCATTAATCAACTTATTTCTATCTTTACATTTTTCCTTATAAATATACAATTCTTCCCAAGCATTCATTACATATCCTTTCTTACAATTCTTTAAAATATCTAGACTATCCTCCATTTTTCCTAGTGAGTGCCCATTTTGTAACAGGTGTTGTGCGACATTTGATCTTTCCGGTTTGTTGTTCCTCCATGCAGATATGTGGTTTTTGAAGCGATAACGAAGTTCACAGTCTGTCCAATGTAGAAGCTATCACAATCGTCACAATTGATTTTATATATGCCTGAAGTGTCGAATTTGTTACAATCTTCTATTTTTGGATGCAGTATTTTACTCATGGTGTTCTGAGTCCTGTAGGCTATTGAAACTCCGTATTTCTTGAATCTGTTAGCAGTCCTTTGTGTTGTAGTCCCCGTGTAGCTAAATGTGATATATCTAGTGTTTTCCTCTTTTATCTCTTCTAATGTTGTTCTGCTGTGTAGTGTATTCTGTCTATCGATTTTCCTCCTCGTCTTCCTTGCGATGTCCTCTATCGTCTTGGTCCGAAATCCATTCACTTGAGCGATCTTCTTAATGGTGTCCAGTTCTTTTTTCCTATTGGTTTGGCTAAGTGGGATCTTATAGGCTCGGTACAGCATAGATCTAAAGGCTGCGGTCTTGTGGATTGTCGGATGGATAGACTTGTTGTTGATTGTAGTGTCCGTTTGCGTAGGTTTCCTGTAGATGTCAAACTCTATCTTGCTGTCTTTTCTCTCTAATGTGAGGTCCAGGAATTTGATCTTTTTGTTTTCTTCAAACTCGTTAGTAAAGGTGAGGTTCGGGTGGTGGTTGTTTAGTGTCTGCATCATCGTTTCGTGCTCCTGCTCCTGGGCTTGTCTGAAGATAACAAGAATGTCGTCTACATATCTAACATACAGTTTTACATCATGATTTTTTCTTAAATTCGTTAACATTTCTTTTTCCTGATGCTGTAAAAATATTTCTGACAAAATTGCCGAAAGTGGACTTCCCATAGCTAAACCATCTGTTTGTTCGTAAAATCTATTGTTGAATCAAAAATAATTTTGCTTCAAAACAGTCACAAGTAATTTTACAATCTGATTGACATATTCATCGTCTAAACTATTCTGTAAAAGCCTACATTTAACAAGATCTACAGTTTCGGATACAGGAATGTTTGTGTACAGATTTGCGATATCAAATGAGACTAGCCTACTATTCGAATCTATATCTATGTTCTTGACACGTTCAACAAATTCATACCTATTCTTTACATTGTATACATGTTCTAATTCTAAATCATTGCTGAGCTTACTTGCTAACAATTTTGAAACATTGTAGGTAGGAGCACATTTAAAGTTAACTAATGGTCTGATGGGTACATTCTTCTTGTGTATTTTTGGGATCCCTTTCATCACGGGCGCTTTAGAATTTAGGATGTTCATCTTCTGTCGACATTCTTCGGGAATCACTCTGGTGCATCTCTTCACGACGTCGGACAGCTCTCTTTGGTACTTCTGCGTTGGATCCTTTTTCAGCTCTTTGAAGTTATTTTCTTTGATGAAATCTTCCGTCTTCTTTATCTATTCTTCTTTTCCGAGCACTACAATGGCGTTGCTTTTGTCTGCTTTCACAACGATTGAGCTATTCTCTTCCAGTTTCTTCTTTATTTTGCTGCACGTCTTCAGTTCTTAATTTCTGCTGGGATCTATGTGTCCTTGGCTGGTGAAATCGTTGGCTGTTACTTCCTTCCGAACGGCATAATGGTCTACGTCTCTGAGTGATTTTACATTTGCTTCAACTTCAGTAGCTAGTAGTTCGTTTTCGCCCTTCTTCTTCATTGGTTCCTTGGCAAGATGGTGGAGGAGAGTGAGGACGCCCCTTGTGCTGTATGTAAAGTTGTGATTCCTAGTGATGGAAAAGGATTATTTTGTGATGGATTTTGTAAACTATGGTTTCATCCATCATGTGTAAATGTATCAGATACGAGATATGAGCTTATTAATGAGATACAAGAAGACATTAAGTGGTACTGCTCAACGTGTGTGCTGAAGATAGACAGGTTAGTCACTAAAGTGTGGGATACGGACGATTTGTTAAATTTGAGATCAATTGTTGACAACTTAGTGGGGCTTGTAAAAGGAGTGATAAATGACAATTTAGAACTAAATAAGCGAATGGACTCTTTAGCTGATGGAAATTTAAGGTTAAGCAATACAATACTGTCACTGTCGTCTGCAGACGGGAGTAAACAGGAATTAGCAATGCCGAACATTTCAGATTCAGGGTTTTGTGGTTCTTCCTCTTCCTCTCTCCGGCAGAGTGCAAAAAACGCTGTCGACGATATGACTTTCGATCAAACGATCGGTGAACCAATGACTTCCAATGCTCTATGCAATGGCAAAGATGAATTAACAAATAATTTAGTTGGCGTTGACGGAGACTTGCAATTATTGCAACCTAAAGTCGGTGACTTGCATTCTAGAAACCCAAAATATTCGAGACATAACCAACAACGAGAAAATTGTTCTTATTCAAACAAAAGTAGAATTTATACCAACTCTTCTGACTGGACAGAAGTCAGAAATAATAAAAGGCGCTTTAATAATAGAAAGTATCCAGGAACCATTAATGAGAAGAAATCTGAAACCATAGTTAGGCCTATGGATTCTGAGGATAAGGCTCATGCTCAAGGTATGTCGAAGCCCAAGGCTTACAACGAGGCTGTAAAATGTAGGCCTACTATAAGAAATAAAGTTGTGCATGGGACTCAAGAGGTAAGTGAAGACAATTTGCTTAAACCAGCTCAGAGAATGATGTGGCTTTTTCTGACAGGCATGGACATTTCGGTAACTTCGGACTCAATCTTAAAATATTTGAGAAGTTTAAAAGAAAATGCCAATTTTCAGTGTCAAATTATAGTGTCAAGGTATGACAGTTATCGCTCTTTCAAGGTAGGTGTACCTTTCGATCTTGGTGAGGAATTCATGCATCCTAACCTCTGGCCCGTAGGGAGTAAGATTGGGAGATATCGCCCCCCTAGGACAAACCGTTGGGATAGGGCTGGTCAAGAAAATTTTTTAGGCCCAGTATCAAACAGGACTATAGAAACCAGGGATCACCCAAAATAAATCAAGTTATCAAGCTACTATCAGTAAACATACAGGGTCTTAAATGTAAACTTGGTGATTTGGAGCTTTTTATGAATGACTGTGACATTAATGTTGCTTGCCTCTGTGAACATTTTTTAAGAAATGATGAAGCTGAATTTTATATACCGAGTGGTTACATATTAGGAAACAATTTTTGTCGTTCCAATCTATCAAGAGGTGGAGTTGGAATACTTGTTGCAAAGGACATTCTGTTTAAAAAAATTGATTTGAATCAATTTTGTTTAGAACTCGACTTTGAAGTCACTGCGGTTGAACTACCTCATTTTAACCTAATTGTTGTGTCATTATATAGATCGCCTATGGGTAATGTAGACATTTTCTTGCGGTCTTTGGAAGATATGCTAGCTTTCCTAGTTAGTAGGGGAAGTACGAGCAAACTCATGATTGGTGGTGATTTCAATGCGGACTTTGACATCACAACTGTAAAGCCTAGTGTTACAAACTTTTTGAATATACTTAGACAGTTTAATCTTTTTTGTGCAAATGACAAACCTACTAGAGGCGCAGCGTGTCTTGACAATGTTCTAACCAATGTTAATTCTTCAGACTATAAAATAAGTGTTGTAAACCCGTTGTTAGGGGACCATGATGCGTTAATACTGGAACATTCTCAAATTTCTGCGGAACGTCAACTTCAGAAAGACGGCGAAGTATGGACCAGAAGATTCACGCCTGTTATGGTTGATAACCTTATTATGAACCTTAGCACTGTCAGTTGGGACTTGGTTTTTGACCCTAATTTATCTGCTGAAGAAAGTTTCAATCTGTTCTGGGACTGTTTTTTCTCTAATTTTAATGATTGTTTTCCTTTGGTGAAGAAGAAGGTGTTTAAAAATAGAACTCTCAAAAATAAAGTTAACTGGTACACCCCAGAGCTGGAAAAAATGAAAAAATTAATTCTGTTTTATCAAGATGTGTATAAAATGTATGGTAATGAGGACATTCTTTTTTTATCCAAAAATCTAAAGGGCAAGTATCGCACTGCTATCCGAGAAGCAAAGAAGAGAAAAAACGAAGAACTCATCGAGAGGTCTACCAATAAGTGCAAGACTGCTTGGTCGGTAATTAACTCAGCTGCTGGGAGGTCCACGCAGAAAAATATGTCAGCGCTATCCCCTGATGACTACAGCTCCTACTTCTCCACGGCGGTGGAAGAAATCTGTGAGAAAGTGAAGGTGTCAAAAAGCAATGCTCATCAAATGGTGGCAAAAAGTGCTCAACCTGTGTTTGATTTTAAATTCACAATGGTATCAGAATTAGATGTTTTAAATGTGATTGTGTCGTTAAAAAATTCTGATACTAGAGATGCGTATGGGTTAACGAGTAATTTATTGAAAAATGTTTGTTCTGTTATTTTAAGTCCTTTCACTTATTGTATAAATCGCTGTCTCATAGAGGGTGTTTTTCCATCTTTTATGAAATTGTCAAGGGTTGTCCCGGTGTACAAAAAAGGGGACAAAAATTTGCCTAGCAGTTACCGACCCATTTCATGTATTTCTACAATGGCTAAAGTTATGGAAAAGATAGTCAAAAACCAGGTATGTAATTTTTTTGAACATAGTAATCTGTTTAGTAACTGTCAATTTGCTTATAGGTTAGGTCTTTCATCAACTTTAGCGGTGGATCATGTTGTAAATAATCTTTTTAACGCTTTAGAGGATAGGTGCTTTGCTCAGATCACCTTATGTGATCTGAGTAAAGCGTTTGACTGTGTTAATCATCCCATTCTTGTAGACAAATTAGCTCATTATGGTTTTCAAGGCTGTGAATTAGATTTATTTGTGTCATATCTTAGTAATCGTAGGCAAATGGTTGAGGTCAATGGTATTACATCGCAAGTCACTCATGTTAATTTTGGAGTTCCGCAAGGTTCAATTTTGGGCCCCATCTTATTTTTAATACTTATGAATGATCTATCTGTTAATGTTTCTTGTAGTGATGTCACAATCTATGCAGACGACACAACACTGTTCTGTAGCCACAGTGACTTAGGGCAGTTGCACTGCCTATCAGAAAATGCCTTAGGTGAATCGACAGAGTGGTTCTCTGCAAATGGCTTGCTTTTAAATGTTGACAAAACTGACAATTTATTGGTTTCAACCCATGACATCTGTGATTTTAGTTCTGTTAAGCTTTTAGGTATATATATTGACAATAGGCTGTCTTGGCAGCATCATATTGATTTTATCTGTACAAGGTTATCCAGAGTCAAATGTTTATTAAGCAGTTTAAGGAATCATGTCACTAATAGCTATTTGAAATTAGCCTATTTTGCATTTTTTGAGAGCATCATAAGATTTGGTATTGTGATTTAAGGTAATGGAGTTGGTATTGGTAAGGTGTTATTGATACAGAAAAAAGTCATTAGAATTGTTACTGGTGCCAAAAGATTAGACCATTGTAAATCTCTTTTCATAGAATCTAGTATATTAACTGTTGTAAATCTGTATATTTATGAAGTCTCCATCTTTGTGAAAAAGAACTCAAACAAACATGTTTTAAGAGGAAATGTCCATAGCCACTTAACTAGAAATAGAAATTTTATTGATGTAAGTAGAGTAAGACTGTCTAGATCTCAAAACTATCATACCCACTTGGGGATCAAAATATTTAACATGTTTCCAGTTGATTTTCGTGCATTGCCCTTAAATGAATTTTCAAAAAAACTGCTCTCTTGGTGTAAAGCTAATCCTATGTACAAGTTAAGTGATTTCTTCAATTTACAATTTGTAAACAAAGACTTAAATTTTATAGTTGTTTATAAATAATGTTTCTATTGTTTAGATTGACGATGTCTATTGTAATTCTTGTGAATTAATTAATGACTAATAAACTTGTCTATTGTCTATTGTCTATTGTCTATTGTCTATTGGGAAATTGTACTTCATTCCGTAGTTCAGTATTTTCGTTTCTTCTTCACTGAATTGAATGTCTGTAAGGTTGATGACTCTCTTCTGGAATTTGTGTTCTGTACTGGTCCTATCCAAGTCTTTATTAGGTGTATTCTTCTCTACGAGTTTGTCTAATTTGTAGTTTATCCGTAAATATTTCCTGTCCATGGCATCTTCAACCTCTTCACTGACGACTTCGTGTAGTAAATTCCATGCTATTAGTCCGTATGATCTCAAAAATTGTAGGTGGATGTCGTAGGCAATCTGGTTCAGTTCTTCTTTTTCACAGTAAAGTTGTTTGATCATATTTTGGATGAATAATACCTCTCCTTGTTCCTTGGTTCTTTTAGCGGCAGTAGTTTACAGTTGACTTAGATTTTAGCGTATTTTGGTGTAATTCTCTTCTTGATGCATTCTTAGTTTGAAGTAAATATCTGCAATCTTCATGGAAATCTTGATTCTTGTATCCCTATATTTTGCTGCTAATTTTGCTTGACTAGCTTCACTAAATAACTTCTTGATCAGCATTGTAGGTGTTATTAAATTTACTTAAAGTAAATAAAAGAAACGTCTTAAAACACTTAAAACATATATTTACGCTTATACTGTTACTCACAAGACGGTAAATATACAAAAAAGGTGGTAAGTGGTGATCGATTTCGATTGGACACTCCAATCATCATCAGACCCAATAGGCGAATGACAAGAATCTTGAATGGCGTCCCTACTTATACCCTATTGGCTACCGAAAGCACCGGCCAATACATTTTTATAAGTGCAACTGGAATCAAAATGTATTTGTTCATTAATCAACTTATTTCTATCTTTACATTTTTCCTTATAAATATACAATTCTTCCCAAGCATTCATTACATATCCTTTCTTACAATTCTTTAAAATATCTAGACTATCCTCCATTTTTCCTAGTGAGTGCCCATTTTGTAACAGGTGTTGTGCGACATTTGATCTTTCCGGTTTGTTGTTCCTCCATGCAGATATGTGGTTTTTGAAGCGGTTAACGAAGTTCACAGTCTGTCCAATGTAGAAGCTATCACAATCGTCACAATTGATTTTATATATGCCTGAAGTGTCGAATTTGTTACAATCTTCTATTTTTGGATGCAGTATTTTACTCATGGTGTTCTGAGTCCTGTAGGCTATTGAAACTCCGTATTTCTTGAATCTGTTAGCAGTCCTTTGTGTTGTAGTCCCCGTGTAGCTAAATGTGATATATCTAGTGTTTTCCTCTTTTATCTCTTCTAATGTTGTTCTGCTGTGTAGTGTATTCTGTCTATCGATTTTCCTCCTCGTCTTCCTTGCGATGTCCTCTATCGTCTTGGTCCGAAATCCATTCACTTGAGCGATCTTCTTAATGGTGTCCAGTTCTTTTTTCCTATTGGTTTGGCTAAGTGGGATCTTATAGGCTCGGTACAGCATAGATCTAAAGGCTGCGGTCTTGTGGATTGTCGGATGGATAGACTTGTTGTTGATTGTAGTGTCCGTTTGCGTAGGTTTCCTGTAGATGTCAAACTCTATCTTGCTGTCTTTTCTCTCTAATGTGAGGTCCAGGAATTTGATCTTTTTGTTTTCTTCAAACTCGTTAGTACACTAACACCGTTAGTCTTTGGTGGTCTTTGGAAACTAGTCATGTCGTCTCTTGAACACCTCCCGAATTAAATCAAGTTTTTTACAGTTTAAAATTGCCTAGTACTTTTAAAAGTGATCAAAAATCGAAAATTAAACAGTATTATACATAGTGAGTAAATACATTTTTCTTTTAAATTAAATTTTGTAACGAAATAAGGACTTCTGCAACTCACGGTAAGACCAAGCCATTATTCAGCCATAGAACTGCAAACGAACTTTCCAGTAGTGAATTATAAATTTTTCCAAACTAATACAGTGAAACCTATTTATTCAAACTATCTTAAATATCTTGCCTTTGTGTTTTTCAACAAGTTCTCAATCAGACAAATATTGATTAAATTTAGTTAAACACTTTAAAAAATCCAAGTGGACAAGTGGAAGCCATCTTGAAAATCTTGTTCATGAACACTTTGTTCAGAGTTAGAAGTGAAGACAAATAGCCAATCAGAAAGCTCGTCTCACGGCAATCGGCAAATCAGAAGACTTGTACCACAGCTGCAACTCTTACACTATTACCATCTATTACACTACACTACACGTACAAATTAACATTTTTCATCTCATTTTAAACTAGTGACACCAAACACATTTTGTCTCATTTCTTTGTTCTTTAGTATTAAGTAGCAGAAAATAGGATCTCAAAAGTCATGACAAAAGCAGGTAACTTAGTTAAGCATTTTTTAAGATAGGTTAGGGGAAAATTTTAAACAAAATTAGGCTAGGCCTAGGCTAGTTGAAACCAAAGAAACACAAACCTCCCTTCCAACACCTCAGGACCATTACCCACCAAAGACCCCTCATTTCCCCTCACCCCCCCCTTTTTACCTTCCATATAAGCTTGCACATAGAAAAAGAAAAAAAAAAAAAAAAAAAAAATGGTACGGACAGAAAGTGAAAAATCTTTGGAACAAAACCCAGAAACCCTTGACGACTCTGAATCAGAGCTAGCCTCCTGCGCTGTATGTAATGTGTCGATAGGAAAAAATGACAAGGCAGTGGAATGCGACTGCCCAAAGTGGTATCATATCAGATGTGTAAATATAACTGACAAACAGTACAAAGCTATGCTATCAAATACCTTTATTTTGACTTGGGCATGCAAAGAGTGCCTGAAGCTAAACACCAAACAAACAACAAACTCTGTAAAGACCAATGTAAATAAGGACTTGCAACTAAACGGAGTTATAGAAATTCTTATGACTGATATAAACGATCTTAAGGAACAGCTGGACGGAAAAAATGCAGAAAACTTAAAGCTCTCAGAAATAATTGCAAAAAAAATGCAAGTCATATATAAACTCGAAGAAACTATACAAGACCTAGTTAAAAACACAAACATCAAACATGTCCCACTTAAACCACTAGGCCTATCACCTCAAAAATCTACAATAGACAAGAACAAACACTGTGTGAAAACACAGGACAAAGTGAACGGCAAACCTGAAGAGAAACCCATAAACCCAAGGAAACACATCGGTACTAGTAACCACCCGCACGAAGAAAATGCACATACGCCTACAGAAAATGAAATACCATCCATAGACCTAACTGCAACAAACCCACACAAATCAGATAACCCAGCTTTATTGCATCAAACTCAGCCACTTGATCCAAGCCGACACTACTACAAGCATAGGCCTGAAGCCTTATTTGTAAGTGATTCACTGCTCCGTGGAGCTACAAATATTATGAAAACCCACCACAAAGCTAACATAACTCCGAAAATAATGCCTGGAGCCACAACTAGTGAATGTAGCCGCTACCTACACTACCTCAAATACCCTCCCCCCAAAATAATACTGAACATAGGATCAAACAACACCACCTTTTCTAAAACCCCAAATCAAATCATGAGACCAATATGGAAAATGATAGAGGCAAAAATGAGCCAATTCACCACCACAGAGTGGTATATCAATAATATCCCATACAGAAAAGATGTCAGGGATAAGTTTATTGACGATGTGAATGAAGCTATTAAATTCATGTGCTCAGAATTAAAAGTAAATTATGTAGACATCAACAGCCTACTCACAGATGACTGTATGGGACTTGATCAGATACACCCAAATAGAAAAGGAGCGCACAAACTAGCTAGCAGTATCCTGAACCTAACCAACATAAAACACCACCAAATCGGACAATCCAAAACGACGGAGGATCGGCTACCTACGGAGGACCAAACTTCGAAGGCACCGACTGAACAACTGAACGACTTGACGACAATGGAGCAACCCGAAAATGAAAACCAGCCTAAAACTAAGCCCGGACATGACAACTACCCGATTGAAGCCAACACAGAAGAAAACCAAAAACCCCTCCAAGCTGACCCAAACTTCAAAAACCCAAATCAAATCCCAAAATCCTAGACAAAAAAACCGGACTGACACTCTACTACGTAAACATACAAAGAGGCCTCCAAAAAAAGATCGAAAAACTAATAATCGAAATTAATAACCTGAAACCTGATCTTATAATTATAACTGAACATGGCCATACTTCTGACCAAATAAAGCAAATAAACATCGAAGGCTATACACTGACGTCAGAGTTCTCCCGCACTAAGCATAAGTGGGGAGGAGTAGCAATCTTCTCAAAAAATGACATAAAACAAAATATTCTATCTGTAAATACCATCAAAAATAGCCAAGAATGTATTGCTGAATTTGCAGCAGCAGAACTAAAAGACAAACATAAAAAACTTCTGATAATAGGCCTATACCGCTCCCCAAGCGAAAACATAGATAAGTTTATACAACTATTAGATACCTTACTTCAACTGCATACAAGTAAAAACAAAGATATAGTTATTCTCGGCGATTTTAACCTCAAGTTGCAGAATAAAGACGATACTCAGGTTAAGAACCTAATCAACATACTAGGATCTCACAATATAAATTTTATTGACACACCTCATACTAGAATTACAGCGACATCAAAAAACTCAATAGACGGATGCGCCTCAAATCTCAATACTTCGCAAATAAATGCAAAAACCAGCCAAAACAACCTTTCAGACCACGAATCTATTGTATGTAACATAAAAAACTTTAAAACTCTCTTAACAAAACCATTAAAAAAAATCATTAGGCCTATCTCACCTCAAAATTTAGAAGAAATAAAAAGGAGACTTAGTAAAGAAACCTGGAGAGAAGTGTATGAGAGTCAGTCTGTGGAACAAAAATACAATAATTTTATCAACATTATAAGAAGAGAGATGGATGAAATTATGCCAAGAACGCAAAAAATATTTAAGCCTAAAAATAAATCATACTTCTGGGACGAAAACCTACAAAAACTGAAAGCTGTTTTAACAACATCACAAAACAAATACAATACCACCGGACGAGAAGAAGACAAGCAGACCCTCACCATCCTAAAACGTACATACGACCTGGAAATCAAAAAGAAAAAATCACAACACACCCTAAGCAAAATTTCTAACTCAACAAATCAAAGCAAGGAGATATGGACAACCATAAATAAGGAAAGAAAGCCTAAAGAGCACACACGTAAAAATCTAACCATCGAAATCGATAATCAGCTCATCGACAATCCCAAAATTATAAGTAATGCCTTAAATTCATACTTTGTAGATCAAGGAACACCCGATGATAAAAACCCAAGCACCACTCCTACATCACTCCAACAAGAACCCAAAAGCTATACCCATAACCTAACAACTTTCAAACCGATAAACGAACAAGACCTGGCAAAAATCTTCAAAAAACTACCTCCGAAAAATTCTTCTGGATACGACGAAATACCTAATAAAATTATTAAATACTGTCAACAAGAGCTGCTATCACCCCTCGTCAACATCATAAATGCATCAATTCATCAAGCAATAGTACCGACAAAAATGAAAATAGCAACAGTATACCCAAAACAAAAAAAAAATGAAACTACAAAAATATCAAATTACAGACCGATATCCATCCTTCCCACCCTATCAAAATACCTCGAAAAAGTAATCTACGAACAAATCATGGAACACCTAATTAATATTGATTTTCTTTCGCCTAATCAACACGGCTTCCGCAAAAATAAGTCCATAAATACAGCCTTAAATCAACTCTGTGAAACCATCACCTCTTACTGGGAGAAAAAACAAAATGTATCTGGAATTTTTCTTGATATCCAAAAAGCTTTTGATAGCCTAAATCAAACCATCCTCATCAACAAGCTTAATGAAATGAATATAAAGGGGAATGCCCTAAATTGGGTAATAAGCTACTTTACAAACCGTTTCCAGCAGGTAGAAATAAACTACTACAACAATAACACAGAATTAAAAGCCAAATCAACACTACAACGTACAACTCGAGGTATTCCCCAAGGGTCGGTACTGGGACCTCTGTTCTTCATAATTTACATAAATAACCTACCAGACCTTCTACCAATGGACAAGACCAGCATTATCTTCGCCGACGACACAACCATCCTCTTTCCCACAAAAATTGGCCAGGAATCATCAGACATAAAAGAAACAATTGAGCAAGCAATAGAAATTTGTAAAACCCTGGACCTCAAAATTAACAAATCCAAAACTTTAAATGTTAACTTCGCCACCACAAGTAAACAACCTGAACTATCAACCGAAGAAGCATTGATAACAACAGCAACTCATACAACTTTCCTGGGCATAACCATTGATCAACACCTGACCTGGAATAACCACCTGGAAAAACTTGGGAAAAAATTATCATCCTCACTTTTTGCCATACGAAGAATACGCTCTATAACTGATAAAAATACTTCTAAAATAGCCTACTACGCACTCTTCGAATCTCACTTACGCTTCGGAATAGTAGCCTGGGGGACAGCGGCGGATTGTTACATCTACATAATCCAAATTCTTCAAAAAATGGCATTAAGAATCATTGAGAACCTACAACCACAAGAGCATTGTAAACCATACTTCGTTAAAAACAAAATCCTTACCGTTCCAAACCTATACATCCTTGAAGTTGTAAACCTCCTAAAACTAAACCCCCCAAAGCTTAGGGAAAACTGCCACAAATATAGCTTGAGAAACACAAAAACAAACTTCGATATCCAACAACACAGATTGTCAAAAACCAGCAAAATACCCCAAATCATGGGGTCAAAAATCTTTAATGCCCTCCCAGAACATATAAAACAAATCAAATCTCCAAAACCTTTTTTTAAATCACTCAAAGAATATTTAGTCCAGAAACCATTCTACAAATTAGATGAGTTCTTTGAAGAGCACACTGCTCACCACAAAGATAGGCTTTAAAATAAACCCACTTTACACCATACACACACACATTAACACTACAATAACACAACAAAAAAAGAAGATGACGATTCCCTAGTCTCTACGACTACGGAGAAGAGGACCAAGGTAAAAGGTAAAAGGTAAAAGTAAAGGTGAGGTTCGGGTGGTGGTTGTTTAGTGTCTGCATCATCGTTTCGTGCTCCTGCTCCTGGGCTTGTCTGAAGATAACAATAATGTCGTCTACATATCTAACATACAGTTTTACATCATGATTTTTTCTTAAATTCGTTAACATTTCTTTTTCCTGATGCTGTAAAAATATTTCTGACAAAATTGCCGAAAGTGGACTTCCCATAGCTAAACCATCTGTTTGTTCGTAAAATCTATCGTTGAATCAAAAATAATTTTGCTTCAAAACAGTCACAAGTAATTTTACAATCTGATTGACATATTCATCGTCTAAACTATTCTGTAAAAGCCTACATTTAACAAGATCTACAGTTTCGGATACAGGAATGTTTGTGTACAGATTTGCGATATCAAATGAGACTAGCCTACTATTCGAATCTATATCTATGTTCTTGACACGTTCAACAAATTCATACCTATTCTTTACATTGTATACATGTTCTAATTCTAAATCATTGCTGAGCTTACTTGCTAACAATTTTGAAACATTGTAGGTAGGAGCACATTTAAAGTTAACTAATGGTCTGATGGGTACATTCTTCTTGTGTATTTTTGGGATCCCTTTCATCACGGGCGCTTTAGAATTTAGGATGTTCATCTTCTGTCGACATTCTTCGGGAATCACTCTGGTGCATCTCTTCACGACGTCGGACAGCTCTCTTTGGTACTTCTGCGTTGGATCCTTTTTCAGCTCTTTGAAGTTATTTTCTTTGATGAAATCTTCCGTCTTCTTTATATATTCTTCTTTTCCGAGCACTACAATGGCGTTGCTTTTGTCTGCTTTCACAACGATTGAGCTATTCTCTTCCAGTTTCTTCTTTATTTTGCTGCACGTCTTCAGTTCTTAATTTCTGCTGGGATCTATGTGTCCTTGGCTGGTGAAATCGTTGGCTGTTACTTCCTTCCGAACGGCATAATGGTCTACGTCTCTGAGTGATTTTACATTTGCTTCAACTTCAGTAGCTAGTAGTTCGTTTTCGCCCTTCTTCTTCATTGGGAAATTGTACTTCATTCCGTAGTTCAGTATTTTCGTTTCTTCTTCACTGAATTGAATGTCTGTAAGGTTGATGACTCTCTTCTGGAATTTGTGTTCTGTACTGGTCCTATCCAAGTCTTTATTAGGTGTATTCTTCTCTACGAGTTTGTCTAATTTGTAGTTTATCCGTAAATATTTCCTGTCCATGGCATCTTCAACCTCTTCACTGACGACTTCGTGTAGTAAATTCCATGCTATTAGTCCGTATGATCTCAAAAATTGTAGGTGGATGTCGTAGGCAATCTGGTTCAGTTCTTCTTTTTCACAGTAAAGTTGTTTGATCATATAATGGATTTCGGACCAAGACGATAGAGGACATCGCAAGGAAGACGAGGAGGAAAATCGATAGACAGAATACACTACACAGCAGAACAACATTAGAAGAGATAAAAGAGGAAAACACTAGATATATCACATTTAGCTACACGGGGACTACAACACAAAGGACTGCTAACAGATTCAAGAAATACGGAGTTTCAATAGCCTACAGGACTCAGAACACCATGAGTAAAATACTGCATCCAAAAATAGAAGATTGTAACAAATTCGACACTTCAGGCATATATAAAATCAATTGTGACGATTGTGATAGCTTCTACATTGGACAGACTGTGAACTTCGTTAACCGCTTCAAAAACCACATATCTGCATGGAGGAACAACAAACCGGAAAGATCAAATGTCGCACAACACCTGTTACAAAATGGGCACTCACTAGGAAAAATGGAGGATAGTCTAGATATTTTAAAGAATTGTAAGAAAGGATATGTAATGAATGCTTGGGAAGAATTGTATATTTATAAGGAAAAATGTAAAGATAGAAATAAGTTGATTAATGAACAAATACATTTTGATTCCAGTTGCACTTATAAAAATGTATTGGCCGGTGCTTCCGGTAGCCAATAGGGTATAAGTAGGGACGCCATTCAAGATTCTTGTCATTCGCCTATTGGGTCTGATGATGATTGGAGTGTCCAATCGAAATCGATCACTACTTACCACCTTTTTTGTATATTTACCGTCTTGTGAGTAACAGTATAAGCGTAAATATATGTTTTAAGTGTTTTAAGACGTTTCTTTTATTTACTTTAAGTAAATTTAATAACACGTACAATGCTGATCAAGAAGTTATTTAGTGAAGCTAGTCAAGCAAAATTAGCAGCAAAATATAGGGATACAAGAATCAAGATTTCCATGAAGATTGCAGATATTTACTTCAAACTAAGAATGCATCAAGAAGAGAATTACACCAAAATACGCTAAAATCAAAGTCAACTGTAAACTACTGCCGCTAAAAGAACCAAGGAACAAGGAGAGGTATTATTCATCCAAAATATGATCAAACAACTTTACTGTGAAAAAGAAGAACTGAACCAGATTGCCTACGACATCCACCTACAATTTTTGAGATCATACGGACTAATAGCTTGGAATTTACTACACGAAGTCGTCAGTGAAGAGGTTGAAGATGCCATGGACAGGAAATATTTACGGATAAACTACAAATTAGACAAACTCGTAGAGAAGAATACACCTAATAAAGACTTGGATAGGACCAGTACAGAACACAAATTCCAGAAGAGAGTCATCAACCTTACAGACATTCAATTCAGTGAAGAAGAAACGAAAATACTGAACTACGGAATGAAGTACAATTTCCCAATGAAGAAGAAGGGCGAAAACGAACTACTAGCTACTGAAGTTGAAGCAAATGTAAAATCACTCAGAGACGTAGACCATTATGCCGTTCGGAAGGAAGTAACAGCCAACGATTTCACCAGCCAAGGACACATAGATCCCAGCAGAAATTAAGAACTGAAGACGTGCAGCAAAATAAAGAAGAAACTGGAAGAGAATAGCTCAATCGTTGTGAAAGCAGACAAAAGCAACGCCATTGTAGTGCTCGGAAAAGAAGAATATATAAAGAAGACGGAAGATTTCATCAAAGAAAATAACTTCAAAGAGCTGAAAAAGGATCCAACGCAGAAGTACCAAAGAGAGCTGTCCGACGTCGTGAAGAGATGCACCAGAGTGATTCCCGAAGAATGTCGACAGAAGATGAACATCCTAAATTCTAAAGCGCCCGTGATGAAAGGGATCCCAAAAATACACAAGAAGAATGTACCCATCAGACCATTAGTTAACTTTAAATGTGCTCCTACCTACAATGTTTCAAAATTGTTAGCAAGTAAGCTCAGCAATGATTTAGAATTAGAACATGTATACAATGTAAAGAATAGGTATGAATTTGTTGAACGTGTCAAGAACATAGATATAGATTCGAATAGTAGGCTAGTCTCATTTGATATCGCAAATCTGTACACAAACATTCCTGTATCCGAAACTGTAGATCTTGTTAAATGTAGGCTTTTACAGAATAGTTGGTACTTACGTATTAAACGGAGGCCACATTTTGTCAGCGCGCTGCGGCGGTTATGTTAGGTTGGGTTATCATAATAGAAAGTATAACTCGTCTGGTATCGATTCATAACCAAGCGAGGAAAGTCCTACACACATAATATTTACGATAACCCAACCTAACATAACCGCCGCAGCGCGCTGACAAATTGTGGCCTCCGTTTAATACGTAAGTACCGAATAGTTTAGACGATGAATATGTCAATCAGATTGTAAAATTACTTGTGACTGTTTTGAAGCAAAATTATTTTTGATTCAACAATAGATTTTACGAACAAACAGATGGTTTAGCTATGGGAAGTCCACTTTCGGCAATTTTGTCAGAAATATTTTTACAGCATCAGGAAAAAGAAATGTTAACGAATTTAAGAAAAAATCATGATGTAAAACTGTATGTTAGATATGTAGACGACATTATTGTTATCTTCAGACAAGCCCAGGAGCAGGAGCACGAAACGATGATGCAGACACTAAACAACCACCACCCGAACCTCACCTTTACTAACGAGTTTGAAGAAAACAAAAAGATCAAATTCCTGGACCTCACATTAGAGAGAAAAGACAGCAAGATAGAGTTTGACATCTACAGGAAACCTACGCAAACGGACACTACAATCAACAACAAGTCTATCCATCCGACAATCCACAAGACCGCAGCCTTTAGATCTATGCTGTACCGAGCCTATAAGATCCCACTTAGCCAAACCAATAGGAAAAAAGAACTGGACACCATTAAGAAGATCGCTCAAGTGAATGGATTTCGGACCAAGACGATAGAGGACATCGCAAGGAAGACGAGGAGGAAAATCGATAGACAGAATACACTACACAGCAGAACAACATTAGAAGAGATAAAAGAGGAAAACACTAGATATATCACATTTAGCTACACGGGGACTACAACACAAAGGACTGCTAACAGATTCAAGAAATACGGAGTTTCAATAGCCTACAGGACTCAGAACACCATGAGTAAAATACTGCATCCAAAAATAGAAGATTGTAACAAATTCGACACTTCAGGCATATATAAAATCAATTGTGACGATTGTGATAGCTTCTACATTGGACAGACTGTGAACTTCGTTATCGCTTCAAAAACCACATATCTGCATGGAGGAACAACAAACCGGAAAGATCAAATGTCGCACAACACCTGTTACAAAATGGGCACTCACTAGGAAAAATGGAGGATAGTCTAGATATTTTAAAGAATTGTAAGAAAGGATATGTAATGAATGCTTGGGAAGAATTGTATATTTATAAGGAAAAATGTAAAGATAGAAATAAGTTGATTAATGAACAAATACATTTTGATTCCAGTTGCACTTATAAAAATGTATTGGCCGGTGCTTCCGGTAGCCAATAGGGTATAAGTAGGGACGCCATTCAAGATTCTTGTCATTCGCCTATTGGGTCTGATGATGATTGGAGTGTCCAATCGAAATCGATCACTACTTACCACCTTTTTTGTATATTTACCGTCTTGTGAGTAACAGTATAAGCGTAAATATATGTTTTAAGTGTTTTAAGACGTTTCTTTTATTTACTTTAAGTAAATTTAATAACACGTACAATGCTGATCAAGAAGTTATTTAGTGAAGCTAGTCAAGCAAAATTAGCAGCAAAATATAGGGATACAAGAATCAAGATTTCCATGAAGATTGCAGATATTTACTTCAAACTAAGAATGCATCAAGAAGAGAATTACACCAAAATACGCTAAAATCAAAGTCAACTGTAAACTACTGCCGCTAAAAGAACCAAGGAACAAGGAGAGGTATTATTCATCCAAAATATGATCAAACAACTTTACTGTGAAAAAGAAGAACTGAACCAGATTGCCTACGACATCCACCTACAATTTTTGAGATCATACGGACTAATAGCATGGAATTTACTACACGAAGTCGTCAGTGAAGAGGTTGAAGATGCCATGGACAGGAAATATTTACGGATAAACTACAAATTAGACAAACTCGTAGAGAAGAATACACCTAATAAAGACTTGGATAGGACCAGTACAGAACACAAATTCCAGAAGAGAGTCATCAACCTTACAGACATTCAATTCAGTGAAGAAGAAACGAAAATACTGAACTACGGAATGAAGTACAATTTCCCAATGAAGAAGAAGGGCGAAAACGAACTACTAGCTACTGAAGTTGAAGCAAATGTAAAATCACTCAGAGACGTAGACCATTATGCCGTTCGGAAGGAAGTAACAGCCAACGATTTCACCAGCCAAGGACACATAGATCCCAGCAGAAATTAAGAACTGAAGACGTGCAGCAAAATAAAGAAGAAACTGGAAGAGAATAGCTCAATCGTTGTGAAAGCAGACAAAAGCAACGCCATTGTAGTGCTCGGAAAAGAAGAATATATAAAGAAGACGGAAGATTTCATCAAAGAAAATAACTTCAAAGAGCTGAAAAAGGATCCAACGCAGAAGTACCAAAGAGAGCTGTCCGACGTCGTGAAGAGATGCACCAGAGTGATTCCCGAAGAATGTCGACAGAAGATGAACATCCTAAATTCTAAAGCGCCCGTGATGAAAGGGATCCCAAAAATACACAAGAAGAATGTACCCATCAGACCATTAGTTAACTTTAAATGTGCTCCTACCTACAATGTTTCAAAATTGTTAGCAAGTAAGCTCAGCAATGATTTAGAATTAGAACATGTATACAATGTAAAGAATAGGTATGAATTTGTTGAACGTGTCAAGAACATAGATATAGATTCGAATAGTAGGCTAGTCTCATTTGATATCGCAAATCTGTACACAAACATTCCTGTATCCGAAACTGTAGATCTTGTTAAATGTAGGCTTTTACAGAATAGTTTAGACGATGAATATGTCAATCAGATTGTAAAATTACTTGTGACTGTTTTGAAGCAAAATTATTTTTGATTCAACAATAGATTTTACGAACAAACAGATGGTTTAGCTATGGGAAGTCCACTTTCGGCAATTTTGTCAGAAATATTTTTACAGCATCAGGAAAAAGAAATGTTAACGAATTTAAGAAAAAATCATGATGTAAAACTGTATGTTAGATATGTAGACGACATTATTGTTATCTTCAGACAAGCCCAGGAGCAGGAGCACGAAACGATGATGCAGACACTAAACAACCACCACCCGAACCTCACCTTTACTAACGAGTTTGAAGAAAACAAAAAGATCAAATTCCTGGACCTCACATTAGAGAGAAAAGACAGCAAGATAGAGTTTGACATCTACAGGAAACCTACGCAAACGGACACTACAATCAACAACAAGTCTATCCATCCGACAATCCACAAGACCGCAGCCTTTAGATCTATGCTGTACCGAGCCTATAAGATCCCACTTAGCCAAACCAATAGGAAAAAAGAACTGGACACCATTAAGAAGATCGCTCAAGTGAATGGATTTCGGACCAAGACGATAGAGGACCTCGCAAGGAAGACGAGGAGGAAAATCGATAGACAGAATACACTACACAGCAGAACAACATTAGAAGAGATAAAAGAGGAAAACACTAGATATATCACATTTAGCTACACGGGGACTACAACACAAAGGACTGCTAACAGATTCAAGAAATACGGAGTTTCAATAGCCTACAGGACTCAGAACACCATGAGTAAAATACTGCATCCAAAAATAGAAGATTGTAACAAATTCGACACTTCAGGCATATATAAAATCAATTGTGACGATTGTGATAGCTTCTACATTGGACAGACTGTGAACTTCGTTAACCGCTTCAAAAACCACATATCTGCATGGAGGAACAACAAACCGGAAAGATCAAATGTCGCACAACACCTGTTACAAAATGGGCACTCACTAGGAAAAATGGAGGATAGTCTAGATATTTTAAAGAATTGTAAGAAAGGATATGTAATGAATGCTTGGGAAGAATTGTATATTTATAAGGAAAAATGTAAAGATAGAAATAAGTTGATTAATGAACAAATACATTTTGATTCCAGTTGCACTTATAAAAATGTATTGGCCGGTGCTTCCGGTAGCCAATAGGGTATAAGTAGGGACGCCATTCAAGATTCTTGTCATTCGCCTATTGGGTCTGATGATGATTGGAGTGTCCAATCGAAATCGATCACTACTTACCACCTTTTTTGTATATTTACCGTCTTGTGAGTAACAGTATAAGCGTAAATATATGTTTTAAGTGTTTTAAGACGTTTCTTTTATTTACTTTAAGTAAATTTAATAACACGTACAATGCTGATCAAGAAGTTATTTAGTGAAGCTAGTCAAGCAAAATTAGCAGCAAAATATAGGGATACAAGAATCAAGATTTCCATGAAGATTGCAGATATTTACTTCAAACTAAGAATGCATCAAGAAGAGAATTACACCAAAATACGCTAAAATCAAAGTCAACTGTAAACTACTGCCGCTAAAAGAACCAAGGAACAAGGAGAGGTATTATTCATCCAAAATATGATCAAACAACTTTACTGTGAAAAAGAAGAACTGAACCAGATTGCCTACGACATCCACCTACAATTTTTGAGATCATACGGACTAATAGCTTGGAATTTACTACACGAAGTCGTCAGTGAAGAGGTTGAAGATGCCATGGACAGGAAATATTTACGGATAAACTACAAATTAGACAAACTCGTAGAGAAGAATACACCTAATAAAGACTTGGATAGGACCAGTACAGAACACAAATTCCAGAAGAGAGTCATCAACCTTACAGACATTCAATTCAGTGAAGAAGAAACGAAAATACTGAACTACGGAATGAAGTACAATTTCCCAATGAAGAAGAAGGGCGAAAACGAACTACTAGCTACTGAAGTTGAAGCAAATGTAAAATCACTCAGAGACGTAGACCATTATGCCGTTCGGAAGGAAGTAACAGCCAACGATTTCACCAGCCAAGGACACATAGATCCCAGCAGAAATTAAGAACTGAAGACGTGCAGCAAAATAAAGAAGAAACTGGAAGAGAATAGCTCAATCGTTGTGAAAGCAGACAAAAGCAACGCCATTGTAGTGCTCGGAAAAGAAGAATATATAAAGAAGACGGAAGATTTCATCAAAGAAAATAACTTCAAAGAGCTGAAAAAGGATCCAACGCAGAAGTACCAAAGAGAGCTGTCCGACGTCGTGAAGAGATGCACCAGAGTGATTCCCGAAGAATGTCGACAGAAGATGAACATCCTAAATTCTAAAGCGCCCGTGATGAAAGGGATCCCAAAAATACACAAGAAGAATGTACCCATCAGACCATTAGTTAACTTTAAATGTGCTCCTACCTACAATGTTTCAAAATTGTTAGCAAGTAAGCTCAGCAATGATTTAGAATTAGAACATGTATACAATGTAAAGAATAGGTATGAATTTGTTGAACGTGTCAAGAACATAGATATAGATTCGAATAGTAGGCTAGTCTCATTTGATATCGCAAATCTGTACACAAACATTCCTGTATCCGAAACTGTAGATCTTGTTAAATGTAGGCTTTTACAGAATAGTTTAGACGATGAATATGTCAATCAGATTGTAAAATTACTTGTGACTGTTTTGAAGCAAAATTATTTTTGATTCAACAATAGATTTTACGAACAAACAGATGGTTTAGCTATGGGAAGTCCACTTTCGGCAATTTTGTCAGAAATATTTTTACAGCATCAGGAAAAAGAAATGTTAACGAATTTAAGAAAAAATCATGATGTAAAACTGTATGTTAGATATGTAGACGACATTATTGTTATCTTCAGACAAGCCCAGGAGCAGGAGCACGAAACGATGATGCAGACACTAAACAACCACCACCCGAACCTCACCTTTACTAACGAGTTTGAAGAAAACAAAAAGATCAAATTCCTGGACCTCACATTAGAGAGAAAAGACAGCAAGATAGAGTTTGACATCTACAGGAAACCTACGCAAACGGACACTACAATCAACAACAAGTCTATCCATCCGACAATCCACAAGACCGCAGCCTTTAGATCTATGCTGTACCGAGCCTATAAGATCCCACTTAGCCAAACCAATAGGAAAAAAGAACTGGACACCATTAAGAAGATCGCTCAAGTGAATGGATTTCGGACCAAGACGATAGAGGACATCGCAAGGAAGACGAGGAGGAAAATCGATAGACAGAATACACTACACAGCAGAACAACATTAGAAGAGATAAAAGAGGAAAACACTAGATATATCACATTTAGCTACACGGGGACTACAACACAAAGGACTGCTAACAGATTCAAGAAATACGGAGTTTCAATAGCCTACAGGACTCAGAACACCATGAGTAAAATACTGCATCCAAAAATAGAAGATTGTAACAAATTCGACACTTCAGGCATATATAAAATCAATTGTGACGATTGTGATAGCTTCTACATTGGACAGACTGTGAACTTCGTTATCGCTTCAAAAACCACATATCTGCATGGAGGAACAACAAACCGGAAAGATCAAATGTCGCACAACACCTGTTACAAAATGGGCACTCACTAGGAAAAATGGAGGATAGTCTAGATATTTTAAAGAATTGTAAGAAAGGATATGTAATGAATGCTTGGGAAGAATTGTATATTTATAAGGAAAAATGTAAAGATAGAAATAAGTTGATTAATGAACAAATACATTTTGATTCCAGTTGCACTTATAAAAATGTATTGGCCGGTGCTTCCGGTAGCCAATAGGGTATAAGTAGGGACGCCATTCAAGATTCTTGTCATTCGCCTATTGGGTCTGATGATGATTGGAGTGTCCAATCGAAATCGATCACTACTTACCACCTTTTTTGTATATTTACCGTCTTGTGAGTAACAGTATAAGCGTAAATATATGTTTTAAGTGTTATAAGACGTTTCTTTTATTTACTTTCCGTAAATTTAATAACACGTACAATGCTGATCAAGAAGTTATTTAGTGAAGCTAGTCAAGCAAAATTAGCAGCAAAATATAGGGATACAAGAATCAAGATTTCCATGAAGATTGCAGATATTTACTTCAAACAAAGAATGCATCAAGAAGAGAATTACACCACAATACGCTAAAATCAAAGTCAACTGTAACACTACTGCCGCTAAAAGTGTAACGAGTTATTTTTCCTAGGGGGGTAATTATTTGCTATTTGGCCGCGCACCGATTGATGAGGTGAGTGAGCGGCGGCAGCGAGGCTAGCGAGCGCCCTTTGACCCTGCTTATCAGTGCCGATAAGCCTGGGATATCCTAGATCTTCAGGATAGCCTAGGACAGAGACATTCGAGTCGTGGATCCCGTGCAGTGAAGAGCGAGCGTGTGTCTAGTGAGACGTCCAGTGGTGTACGTGACAGTGGTGTCGGAGTATGCTGGTGGTGTGATCGCGCCGAGTGTTGGTGTAAGTTGGGTACTGACCCACTTGTGGTGAGTGGACGACTTGATATTATTAGTTTGATAATATTAATATCTGGTTTTATTGCGAGAGTTAGAAGCCTGACGGTAGTTAGGATTTATATTAGTCAGGAATAATATTAAAGTGTATTCCTGACGGTTCTGGGCAGGTGCTAGAGATACAAGATACAAGATACAAGATACAAGAATACTTTATTTACAATCTTTAAGATTGAAAGGGCGTCAATACAGAATTGTGCAATTGCTATATAAAAGTCAAAACAAATTGTTATTTTTTAAGAATAAAAAATAGCTTATCAGAGTTCTTGCAGTGATGATTTATTCAAGTTCTTGCCAAGACAAATACTCATTCAGACTATAAAATGGTCTATGTAACAGCCAGCACTTTAGTTCTTTCTTCAGTTTTCTGGGTTGAAGAGACTTCAAGTGGACGGGAAGGACGTTAAAAAACTTGGCACGCATGTATGAGGGTTTCTCTTCATAGAGCCTTGTGTTGTGAGCAGGAAGGTTGTAATCATTTCTTCGTCTTGTGTTGTATGAGTGCACCTCCTGATGACGACAGGTCCTGGAAGAGTCGACAATGGTAAGAGTCCGTAGTATGAAGAGGTTGACTACGGTCAGGATTTTTAACCTCCTAAACTGTGGTCTGCAACTATCTGTTGTCTCAATGCCAGTCAGGGTTCGAACAGCCCTCTTTTGCATGATGAGAACTCTGTTAAGGTTCTGTGCCGACGATCCACCCCACACCACAATGCCATAACAGAGAATACTCTCAAGAAGGGCATAGTATGCTGTTAGTGCCGCCTCTTCTGTGCTCACAGCCATTGTTCTTCTCAGTGCAAAAATTGCGGTGCTTAGCTTATGGCAGAGTGCTTCAATGTGTTCGTCCCTAGAGCGAAATAATATAATTTAATTGGCTGTAGTAGTTATTATTTTGCGTTGTAGAGTTAGTTATATTACTAATAACTCTGAGGCCCGACAAACCTAGGCTGCACGATTTAGCGTGCGTAGTTGGAAGCACGAGGCCAGTAGGCTAGTAGCTAGTTTTATTAGCCTATTAACAGAAGCCCAGCTAAGTAACATAAAGTTGGCAGTAGCAGTAGTAGGGTTGTTATTGTTTATTCATTTGATTATTTTAATTTAACCTGAACAGCTTGTTTGGTAGTCCAACACGTTATCTCGGTAGCTTGGATAGCGGAGTACCGGCTATCAGATAATATATTTATCTAGTGTTTGGAACGTATTTAACAGTTATTTATCTGCTACTAAGTAGCTCAATATTTTAATAGTGCAATTGCCATTTAGTTTTGCCTGTCTGGCTTGGTATTTATTGAGACCAGCTATTCGTGGCGTAGTCACTCTACCTATAGTGTACTTGTATATTATTATGTGGTACGATTATTGAGTGAACTGATTGATTCTTAGCTTGGGCATTAGAGTTGTGTATTGGATTATAGTGGCCTAGTAGACCCCGCCTTTTGATAACTCGCGTTGTGGTTTTTATTGGCAAGTCGTCGTGTAACTCACTGTGTTTTAGGCACTCTGGGCTTAACTATTGGATAGTTAGGACGAAGCCCGAGTTGCGTAGTCAGCAACGACCCCCTAGGAGTGTGGAGAATCGGCGTAGGCCTGGTAGTGATTATTGCACGTTTGTTTTGTGACTTGTTTTTGACTTGTTCACAGTGCCCGTGTATGAGCCAGTCCTATACCGGTTAGACCCGGCTATTGGCCTAGTGGTTTCCCCGACCTTATCGCAGACCCTGGAACTTTACCCAGCCATTGTAGGCTGAGCTATCCCCGGCAAACGGTTGCGACTGCTGCACTTTTAATTAATATATTTTTTTCCAGTGCAGAAAATTTCGTCGCAAGATGGCGCCTGCGAACAGGGACTATGGTTGGCAGTGGTGCTGAGTTGCTGACGTATTAACGGCGCCCGAACAAAATAATTTTATTTGTGCAGATTTGCTGCGGGCTTGTGCAGATTGGCTGCGGACCTGAACTGTTGAGCAGAGTTTTAGGCAGACCTGCTGTGATTTTATAGTCGGTTGGGTAGGCCTAACCTGTTTTCTGTTACAGCGTGGTGCGTTGTGAACCCTAATTTATTTAGTGGTTGTGTACATAGATATTAGTTAGTAATTTTAATTTTGCTAATTAATTGAGCCTTATCATTGAATATTATTTGAGTGAGAACCCTTATTGTGTATTTGTGGTTTTTAATAATGTTTTTAATAATAATAATACATATATATTAATATTATAGTAAGGATAATATGCAATTAAGAGAGAGAGAGAGAGAGAGAGAGAGAGAACTTTATTACATAAGCATCAAGCTTAGAAATAGTGTCACAAAAGTAAAAATTAAATACATGTTTTTTTTTGTTTTTTTTTATGTCTTTGGCTTCTTTTTTAAAAAAGTGGCATTCTTCTACATCGGGCTTCAAACTCCTCGATGCTGTAAACAGGCTCTTCGAGCATCCATTTCCGAAGTCTTCTCTTCATTGTCCCAGGGTTGCCGGCTTTGATATCCATTGGGAGCAGGTTAAAAAGTCTGGACCCAGCATAGGATGGCTTCTTAGAGAATCTGGAGGTTTGGTGGACGGGAAGGTTGAAATTAGCTTGGTTCCGGGTATTGTGCTGATGGATATTTGAATTCCTCGGGAGGTTAAGGGAAGTAGAAAAGGCAACAACCTCACAGATGTAAATGGCGGCCAGCGGAAGGATTTGGAGAGACTTGAAGACGCCCCTGCAACTCTCTTGCTGCTGGAGGCTCCCGAGAATTCTCACAGCAAGTTTTTGTAGAACAAAAACTCGCTGAGTGACTTCCTTTGCACAGTTTCCCCATAGAATTATACCATATCTAAGATGGGATTCAACGAGTGCGTGGTATGCTGCCCGTGTTGCATCGGCTGTTGCAATACTATTGATCCTTCTTAGAGCAAAGATGGAGGAGCTGAGTCGTTGGCAGAGATGGTCGATGTGGGCACCCCAGCGCAGTTCCTGGTCCAGGATTATTCCAAGATGTTTTATTGACTCGGTAGCTTGTATGTTAGGGTGGCAAGTGACGTCGTCCTTAAGTTTCCCAAAGAATACTTGCTGTGTTTTGTTTTTGTTGAAAACCAGGTCATTGTTGGCACAGTAATCCATGGCTCTTTTGATGGCGAGAAGGTTGTTTAGCTCAAGGGTCTCCAGTTCATTGTTACTGGTTAAAAGTACCGAGTCATCCGCAAACATGACGGTGTGGCTATGCTGATCCATGTAATCAGGGAAATCTGCTGAAAACAGTGCGAACAGTACTGGGCCCAAAACCGAACCTTGTGGCACTCCCCTCGATACGTCTAACAGCTTAGATTTTACCACGCTTGTTGTTCCATTTGCAGTGTGCCTAATTTCAACTAGCTGCTGTCTATTGGAGAGGTAGGAACCAAACCAGGCGAGTGCTGAACCATCTATACCAAAAGTTCGAAGTTTCTCTATGATGCGTTGATGGTCCAGACAATCGAACGCCTTGCTGAGATCCAGGAAGGCTGCACAGACAGTATTTCCATATTCCAAGTTGTCCAGGATGTGTTCGATTATATCTGTCACAGCGGTGATTGTGGATCTGCCAGGAATGAAACCATGTTGTCCCTTTGGCAGAAGGCTCTTCTGGTGTAGATACTTCTGGAGACGGGCCAGAATAACTCTCTCCAGCACCTTTGAAAACGTGGGGACCAAGGAAATTGGCCTATAGTTGCCCACTTCATCAGTTTTCCCTTTTTTATGAAGAGGGTAGACCTTTGCGATTTTCATGGCACAAGGAAAGGTTGCTTGAGACAAGGACTTATTGACAATATCGGTCAATGGTAAACAGAGCTCATCTTCACAAAACTTCAACATCCTGGAGGAAATATCGTCCACTCCAGTTGATGAGGTTGGCCTTAGAGTTCTTATTATATTCCGGATCTCGTCATTAGTTGCTGGATGAAACAAAACCAACCCAAGGTGATCCATAGGTGGCTGGAGGAGCTGATGGATTTGCTGGTCATTTTTCTGTGAAGGGTTGGCTCTAAGTGTTTCTTCAGCTATAGACGTGAAATATTCATTGAACACGTTTGCAATCATGTTGGGGTCTTCAACGAGTTCATTTGATATATTCAATCTCCAGGTAGGATCTCTTGGCTTATCACATGCTCTTCTTTCTGAGTTTATAATATTCCAGATTGCCTTGCTTTTATTTGACGATTCTGAGATTACCTTTTCACTTGCAGCTTTCCTAGAAGACTTTAGTTTTAAATCGTAAGACTTCTTCTTCAGATTGGCTTCAAGTTTGTCGCATTCTCTTCCGGTGATCAGGAACCTGTTCTGGGCTTGGATGAAATTGGCCTTCAGTAAATGTACATCTGGATCATACTGGAACATTTTTTGGCGAGCATTTTTACCTCTTGTTGTTTTGTACGGACATGATGCATCTAGAGCCAATCTCAGAGTTCTCATGAGGTGTGAGAGAGATTCATTCACATCAACCGATTGAAAGACGTTGTCCCACGACTCCTCAGCTAGAAGTGCCTTTAACTGTGACAGATTATGGTTGCTTAACTTTCTGCGAGAAGAAATTGGCTGAGTTGTAGTTTTTGCAGGTAAGTTCAGAGCGCAAAGCTGACCACTGTGGTCAGATATGTGTTCGTGCATTATTTTGATATTGACCTGTTTTGGGTCTAGATTAGTACAGACGACATCAATCGATGATTCAGAAATACTAGTGATTCTTGTTGGTGGCAGATTTGCTCTGTATATGCCAAAGGACGCAAGAGTATCATTAAGGGCTTGATTTTCCTTCTCCTTTGATGCTTTGAGACTGTCAATGTTCAGGTCACCAACTATGCATATAGGGGCACTGCTCGGGAGTGTTTCCAAAAGGGTTGATATTCGCGCCAATGCTTCGTCAAGAGTGCCTCCAGGAGGCCTATAGACGCCGATCAGGTACAAGTGTCTTCCTCCTTTGAGAGATACTTTTATGCCGGCCATCTCACAAACAAGTTCAAGGCAATGACGTCTCGTTTCAATTTCTTCAACCTCAAAGCCAAAGGATTTATGTATGTAAATAGCGCAGCCACCTTTTTGATGATGCTCCCTACAAAAATATGCAGCGAGTTTGTAGTTTACCAAATGAGTGCTGGTGATTCTGGATTGATCGAGACCGTGTTCAGTTATAACAAGTAAGTTAGGCTGTAGAATACTTAGACAGTGATCAAGCCGGTCAATCTTATTTGCGAGTCGGTCGACATTCTGGTGATAAATTAGTATCTTTTTAGCGATGAGTTTATGAATATTCGGCTTCCTTGCAGTGCTTTTCTTTTGACCTTCTTTCTTCGAATACTCCCTAAAAAAGAGTTTCCTGTTGCATGGATTGAGGTTGCTTGGTTGTCGAGTTGCAATGAAAGTTCAGAATTTTCATATCTATCCGGCGCGCAAACATTCTTCTTAGATCTTCCTCCTGTTGTCTCTGAAGTTCCGAAGAAATTGTTCAAGATATCTTCTATATTTTCATTGGGCTGAAGAAGTTTTGCTGTTATCGGTGGATTGGAAGACAATATCCTCTTCTCCGGGGTTCTGTCAGACACTGGATGCTGGGTAGAATTCTTCAAACAAGTTTTGCCTAATATTGAAGCCCCAGTACTATAGACATCCAAGTGACCGCTGAAGTGCTTGTTGGCTCCAGTACTACCAGAAGTTGTATGGTCAAGTGAATTTCCTGGAACAGATATGGTCTCCTTCAGCATCTTGATATCTGTCTTATTTTCATAAGATATTTTTTCCATGTTGGTGAGACGATATTCCATAGCTCTGAAGTTATTGAGTAAAGTTTGAATTTCCTGGTGTGAGTTGGTATGTTCTAAGTATGGATTCCTATTGTTGTTACTGGGCTTTGGTGTTGTGTGATCATTACTGGGCTGCTGGTAGTTTATTTCCTTGTCATTAGACTTAATTATGGTTTCAAGTTGGTTTATTTTTTCTTGTTTCTTCGCAAGGGACTGTTCTTGATTTTCATCGTGCTCTTCAAATGTTTTTTGCAGATTCGTTCGTAATTCTACTTCTCTGTTTAGCTTATGGTTTAATTCGTTGACTTTTTCTACTAGATGAGCCTCTCTCTCCTGCAGTGTGTTTACTTCATTCCTAAGCTCTTCGTTAACTGCTGTTAAGCTATCCAGATGCTGCTGAAGAATTGAATTATCCTTTTCAAGTTGAGAAGCTTTTTCTAGGAGAGAAGAACCTATTTCAGCTGCCATTATAACGCTGTTTTCTAACTCTTCGCTATTGCTACTATTATGGCTTACTTCATGGTTTTGGAGCCTGTCAATTAGTAGGGCGAGCTTAGCATCAGAGCTACATGTATTTTTTGGAGTCAAATTTTGACTAGGTGGGTGGAGTTTTTTTGTTTTTGTTGTTCTGCCATTTTTCTGTGCTTGTTCAAAGTCACTGACCCCAGAATTTTGTGATGTTGATGTGAAATCGGAGTAGTAGAATTGGCAGGGGGGACATTCCCAAATAGCATTTAGGTCATTAGTCAAATTAATATAATGATCATCGGTCATTCCCATGCAATTGGGGTGATACCATGTTGCGCACACCCCTTCACAAAAAATCCCTTTCCCACAGTCAGAAACTATAATATCACAAAGTGGGCAAATAGTGTTTTCCATGCTAGATTGTTTATAGTGCTTTTAAAACGGTCGAGAAGGATATCGAGATGGCAGTGGCTAAAGAAAAATCCTGCGTGGAGTTAGTTCTTCTTTCTCTATGGATGACAGACGGCTGTTATTGGTTGTTGCTGTTTGTTGTTATTTACTTGGAGGTTAGGTTATAGAGGTTAAATTCCCATGTGGTAGAGGAATCAGGGCAGAGTTGTGAGTTTTGTGCGACAAGTTGCTGTTAAATTTTACGTTTGAACATTTAGCAACTTACGAATTAGTTGGATGTGACAGATAAGATGGGTTAACGTCGTTAACGGCAAGGTGATAAGCTTAATTTTTGTTATATCCCTCTGATCCCTCTACGCGCACGTCTCTAATCACGTCCGCAGCAGACGACCCCCGATATAAATATTAAATATTGACAGGTTTTTTTTATCATAATATAAATACATATTTTATAATTTTTATATAAAAATAATTATATATGAATGAACACTTTTTAATGATGTTTTTGTTATTAATAATACATATATAATAATATTATAGGAAGGATAATATACAAATAAATATAGTTTTTGATCATAATATAAATACATATTTTATAATATTTTTATAATAATAATTATATATGAATGAACACTTTTGAATAATGTTTTTGTTATTAATAATACATATATAATAATATTATAGGAAGGATAATATACAAATAAATATATATAAATGTTTTTGATCATAATATAAATACATATTTTATAATATTTTTATAATAATAATTATATATGAATGAACACTTTTTAATAATGTTTTTGTTATTAATAATACATATATAATAATATTATAGGAAGGATAATATGCAAATAAATATTCACAGGTTTTTTTATCATAATATAAATACATATTTTAAAGTTTTTTATAATAATAATAATATATGAATGAACACTTTTTAGTAATGTTTTTGTAATTAATAATACAAATATAATAATATTATAGAAACGATAATATGCAAATAAATATTGACAGGTTTTTTTGATCATAATATAAATACATAGTTTAAAGTTTTTTTATAATAATAATTATATATGAATGAACACTTTTTAGTAATGTTTTTGTAATTAATAATACAAATATAATAATATTATAGAAACGATAATATGCAAATAAATATTGACAGGTTTTTTTGATCATAATATAAATACATAGTTTAAAGTTTTTTTATAATTATAATTATATATGAATGAACACTTTTTAATAATGTTTTTGTTATGAATAATACATATTTAATAATATTATAGGAAGGATAATATACAAATAAATATATATAAATTTTTTTAATCATAATATAAATACATATTTTATAATATTTTTATAATAATAATAATATATGAATGAACACTTTTTAATAATGTTTTTGTTATGAATAATACATATATAATAATATTATAGGAAGGATAATATACAAATAAATATATATAAATGTTTTTGATCATAATATAAATACATATTTAATAATATTTTTATAATTATAATTATATATGAATGAACACTTTTTAATAATGTTTTTAATAATAATAATACATATATATTAATATTATAGTAAGGATAATATGCAATTAAATATTGACAGGTTTTTTTTATCATAATATAAATACATATTTTAAAATTTTTATATAAAATATGTATTTATATTATGATCAAAAACATTTATATATATTTATTTGTATATTATCCTTCCTATAAAATTATTATATATGTATTATTAATAACAAAAACATCATTAAAAAGTGTTCATCATTATATAATTATTTTTATATAAAAATTATAAAATATGTATTTATATTATGATAAAAAAAAACCTGTCAATATTTAATTGCATATTATCCTTACTATAATATTAATATATATGTATTATTATTATTAAAAACATTATTAAAAAGTGTTCATTCATATATAATTATAATTATAAAAATATTATAAAATATGTATTTATATTATGATCAAAAACATTTTTATATATTTATTTGTATATTATCCTTCCTATAATATTATTATATATGTATTATTCATAACAAAAACATTATTAAAAAGTGTTCATTCATATATAATTATAATTATAAAAAAACTTTAAACTATGTATTTATATTATGATCAAAAAAACCTGTCAATATTTATTTTCATATTATCGTTTCTATAATATTATTATATTTGTATTATTAATTACAAAAACATTACTAAAAAGTGTTCATTCATATATAATTGTTATTATAAAAAACTTTAAAATATGTATTTATATTATGATAAAAAAAACCTGTGAATATTTATTTGCATATTATCCTTCCAATAATATTATTATATATGTATTATTAATTACAAAAACATCATTAAAAATTGTTCATTCATATATAATTATTTTTATATCAAAATTTTAAAATATGTATTTATAATATGATAAAAAAAACCTGTCAATATTTAATTGCATATTATCCTTACTATAATATTAATATATATGTATTATTATTATTAAAATCATTATTAAAAAGTGTTCATCATATATAATTATAATTATAAAAATATTATAAAATATGCATTTATATTATGATCAAAAACATTTATATATATTTATTTGTATATTATCCTTCCTATAATATTATTATATATGTATTATTAATAACAAAAACATTATTAAAAAGTGTTCATTCATATATAATTATTATTATAAAAATATTATAAAATATGTATTTATATTATAATCAAAAACATTTATATATATTTATTTGTATATTATCCTTCCTATAATATTATTATATATGTATTATTCATAACAAAAACATTATTAAAAAGTGTTCATTCATATATAATTATAATTATAAAAAAACTTTAAACTATGTATTTATATTATGATCAAAAAAACCTGTCAATATTTATTTGCATATTATCGTTTCTATAATATTATTATATTTGTATTATTAATTACAAAAACATTACTAAAAAGTGTTCATTCATATATAATTATTATTATAAAAAAACTTTAAACTATGTATTTATATTATGATCAAAAAAACCTGTCAATATTTATTTGCATATTATCGTTTCTATAATATTATTATATTTGTATTATTAATTACAAAAACATTACTAAAAAGTGTTCATTCATATATAATTATTATTATAAAAAAACTTTAAACTATGTATTTATATTATGATTAAAAAAACCTGTCAATATTTATTTGCATATTATCGTTTCTATAATATTATTATATTTGGATTATTAATTACAAAAACATTACTAAAAAGTGTTCATATATTATTATTATTATAAAAAACTTTAAAATATGTATTTATATTATGATAAAAAAACCTGTGAATATTTATTTGCATATTATCCTTCCTATAATATTGTTATATATGTATTATTAATAACAAAAACATTATTAAAAAGTGTTCATTCATATATAATTATTATTATAAAAATATTATAAAATATGTATTTATATTATGATCAAAAACATTTATATATATTTATTTGTATATTATCCTTCCTATAATATTATTATACATGTATTATTAATAACAAAAACATTATTTAAAAGTGTTCATTCATATATAATTATTATTATAAAAATATTATAAAATATGTATTTATATTATGATCAAAAACATTTATATATATTTATTTGTATATTATCCTTCCTATAATATTATTATATATGTATTATTAATAACAAAAACATCATTAAAAAGTGTTCATTCATATATAATTATTTTTATATAAAAATTATAAAATATGTATTTATATTATGATAAAAAAAACCTGTCAATATTTAATTGCATATTATCCTTACTATAGTATTAATATATATGTATTATTATTATTAAAAACATTATTAAAAAGTGTTCATTCATATATAATTATAATTATAAAAATATTATAAAATATGTATTTATATTATGATCAAAAACATTTTTATATATTTATTTGTATATTATCCTTCCTATAATATTATTATATATGTATTATTCATAACAAAAACATTATTAAAAAGTGTTCATTCATATATAATTATAATTATAAAAAAACTTTAAACTATGTATTTATATTATGATAAAAAAAAACCTGTCAATATTTATTTTCATATTATCGTTTCTATAATATTATTATATTTGTATTATTAATTACAAAAACATTACTAAAAAGTGTTCATTCATATATAATTATTATTATAAAAAACTTTTAAATATGTATTTATATTATGATAAAAAAAACTGTGAATATTTATTTGCATATTATCCTTCATATAATATTATTATATATGTATTATTAATTACAAAAACATCATTAAAAAGTGTTCATTCATATATAAATATTATTATAAAAATATTATAAAATATGTATTTATATTATGATCAAAAACATTTATATATATTTATTTGTATATTATCCTTCCTATAATATTATTATATATGTATTATTAATAACAAAAACATTATTAAAAAGTGTTCATTCATATATAATTATTATTATAAAAATATTATAAAATATGTATTTATATTATGATCAAAAACATTTATATATATTTATTTGTATATTATCCTTCCTATAATATTATTGTATATGTATTATTCATAACAAAAACATTATTAAAAAGTGTTCATTCATATATTATTATTATTATAAAAATATTATAAAATATGTATTTATATTATGATCAAAAACATTTATATATATTTATTTGTATATTATCCTTCCTATAATATTATTATATATGTATTATTCATAACAAAAACATTATTAAAAAGTGTTCATTCATATATAATTATAATTATAAAAAAACTTTAAACTATGTATTTATATTATGATCAAAAAAACCTGTCAATATTTATTTGCATATTATCGTTTCTATAATATTATTATATTTGTATTATTAATTACAAAAACATTACTAAAAAGTGTTCATTCATATATAATTATTATTATAAAAAAACTTTAAACTATGTATTTATATTATGATCAAAAAAACCTGTCAATATTTTTTTGCATATTATCGTTTCTATAATATTATTATATTTGTATTATTAATTACAAAAACATTACTAAAAAGTGTTCATTCATATATTATTATTATTATAAAAAACTTTAAAATATGTATTTATATTATGATCAAAAAAACCTGTGAATATTTATTTGCATATTATCCTTCCTATAATATTATTATATATGTATTATTAATAACAAAAACATTATTAAAAAGTGTTCATTCATATATAATTATTATTATAAAAATATTATAAAATATGTATTTATATTATGATTAAAAACATTTATATATATTTATTTGTATATTATCCTTCCTATAATATTATTATATATGTATTATTAATAACAAAAACATTATTCAAAAGTGTTCATTCATATATAATTATTATTATAAAAATATTATAAAATATGTATTTATATTATGATCAAAAACATTTATATATATTTATTTGTATATTATCCTTCCTATAATATTATTATATATGTATTATTAATAACAAAAACATCATTAAAAAGTGTTCATTCATATATAATTATTTTATATAAAAATTATAAAATATGTATTTATATTATGATAAAAAAAACCTGTCAATATTTAATTGCATATTATCCTTACTATAATATTATTATATATGTATTATTCATAACAAAAACATTATTAAAAAGTGTTCATTCATATATAATTATAATTATAAAAATATTATAAAATATGTATTTATATTATGATCAAAAACATTTTTATATATTTATTTGTATATTATCCTTCCTATAATATTATTATATATGTATTATTCATAACAAAAACATTATTAAAAAGTGTTCATTCATATATAATTATAATTATAAAAAAACTTTAAACTATGTATTTATATTATGATCAAAAAAACCTGTCAATATTTATTTTCATATTATCGTTTCCATAATATTATTATATTTGTATTATTAATTACAAAAACATTACTAAAAAGTGTTCATTCATATATAATTATTATTATAAAAAACTTTTAAATATGTATTTATATTATGATAAAAAAACTGTGAATATTTATTTGCATATTATCCTTCCTATAATATTATTATATATGTATTATTAATTACAAAAACATCATTAAAAAGTGTTCATTCATATATAATTATTATTATAAAAATATTATAAAATATGTATTTATATTATGATCAAAAACATTTATATATATTTATTTGTATATTATCCTTCCTATAATATTATTATATATGTATTATCAATAACAAAAACATCATTAAAAAGTGTTCATTCATATATAATTATTTTTATATAAAAATAATAAAATATGTATTTTTATATTATGATAAAAAAAAACCTGTCAATATTTAATTGCATATTATCCTTACTATAATATTAATATATATGTATTATTATTATTAAAAACATTATTAAAAAGTGTTCATTCATATATAATTATAATTATAAAAATATTATAAAATATGTATTTATATTATGATCAAAAACATTTTTATATATTTATTTGTATATTATCCTTCCTATAATATTATTATATATGTATTATTCATAACAAAAACATTATTAAAAAGTGTTCATTCATATATAATTATAATTATAAAAAAACTTTAAACTATGTATTTATATTATGATCAAAAAAACCTGTCAATATTTATTTTCATATTATCGTTTCTATAATATTATTATAATTCGTATTATTAATTACAAAAACATTACTAAAAAGTGTTCATTCATATATAATTATTATTATAAAAAACTTTTAAATATGTATTTATATTATGATAAAAAAAACGGTGAATATTTATTTGCATATTATCCTTCCTATAATATTATTATATATGTATTATTAATTACAAAAACATCATTAAAAAGTGTTCATTCATATATAATTATTATTATAAAAATATTATAAAATATGTATTTATATTATGATCAAAAACATTTATATATATTTATTTGTATATTATCCTTCCTATAATATTATTATATATGTATTAATAATAACAAAAACATTATTAAAAAGTGTTCATTCATATATAATTATTATTATAAAAATATTATAAAATATGTATTTATATTATGATCAAAAACATTTATATATATTTATTTGTATATTATCCTTCCTATAATATTATTATATATGTATTATTCATAACAAAAACATTATTAAAAAGTGTTCATTCATATATAATTATAATTATAAAAAAACTTTAAACTATGTATTTATATTATGATCAAAAAAACCTGTCAATATTTATTTTCATATTATCGTTTCTATAATATTATTATATTTGTATTATTAATTACAAAAACATTACTAAAAAGTGTTCATTCATATATAATTATTATTATAAAAAACTTTAAAATATGTATTTATATTATGATAAAAAAACCTGTGAATATTTATTTGCATATTATCCTTCCTATAATATTATTATATATGTATTATTAATTACAAAAACATCATTAAAAAGTGTTCATTCATATAAAATTATTTTTATATAAAAATTTTAAAATATGTATTTATATTATGATAAAAAAAACCTGTCAATATTTAATTGCATATTATCCTTACTATAATTTTAATATATATGTATTATTATTATTAAAAACATTATTAAAAAGTGTTCATTCATATATAATTATAATTATAAAAATATTATAAAATATGTATTTATATTATGATCAAAAACATTTATATATATTTATTTGTAAATTATCCTTCCTATAATATTATTATATATGTATTATTCATAACAAAAACATTATTAAAAAGTGTTCATTCATATATAATTATAATTATAAAAAACTTTAAACTATGTATTTATATTATGATCAAAAAAACCTGTGAATATTTATTTGCATATTATCCTTCCTATAATATTATTATATATGTATTATTAATAACAAAAACATTATTAAAAAGTGTTCATTCATATATAATTATTATTATAAAAATATTATAAAATATGTATTTATATTATGATCAAAAACATTTATTTATATTTATTTGTATATTATCCTTCCTATAATATTATTATATATGTATTATTAATAACAAAAACATTATTCAAAAGTGTTCATTCATATATAATTATTATTATAAAAAAATTATAAAATATGTATTTATATTATGATCAAAAACATTTATATATATTTATTTGTATATTATCCTTCCTATAATATTATTATATATGTATTATTAATAACAAAAACATCATTAAAAAGTGTTCATTCATATATAATTATTTTTATATAAAAATTATAAAATATGTATTTATATTATGATAAAAAAACCTGTCAATATTTAATTGCATATTATCCTTACTATAATATTAATATATATGTATTATTATTATTAAAAACATTATTAAAAAGTGTTCATTCATATATAATTATAATTATAAAAATATTATAAAATATGTATTTATATTATGATCAAAAACATTTTTATATATTTATTTGTATATTATCCTTCCTATAATATTATTATATATGTATTATTCATAACAAAAACATTATTAAAAAGTGTTCATTCATATATAATTATAATTATAAAAAAACTTTAAACTATGTATTTATATTATGATCAAAAAAACCTGTCAATATTTATTTTCATATTATCGTTTCTATAATATTATTATATTTGTATTATTAATTACAAAAACATTACTAAAAAGTGTTCATTCATATATAATTATTATTATAAAAAACTTTAAAATATGTATTTATATTATGATAAAAAAAACCTGTGAATATTTATTTGCATATTATCCTTCCTATAATATTATTATATATGTATTATTTATTACAAAAACATCATTAAAAAGTGTTCATTCATATAAAATTATTTTTATATAAAAATTTTAAAATATGTATTTATATTATGATAAAAAAACCTGTCAATATTTAATTGCATATTATCCTTACTATAATTGTAATATATATGTATTATTATTATTAAAAACATTATTAAAAAGTGTTCATTCATATATAATTATAATTATAAAAATATTATAAAATATGTATTTATATTATGATCAAAAACATTTATATATATTTATTTGTATATTATCCTTCCTATAATATTATTATATATGTATTATTCATAACACAAACATTATTAAAAAGTGTTCATTCATATATAATTATAATTATAAAAAAACTTTAAACTATGTATTTATATTATGATCAAAAAAACCTGTCAATATTTATTTTCATATTATCGTTTCTATAATATTATTAAATTTGTATTATTAATTACAAAAACATTACTAAAAAGTGTTCATTCATATATAATTATTATTATAAAAAACTTTAAAATATGTATTTATATTATATTATATTATATTTATATTATATTATTATATTATATTATAATATTATAGGATATATAATATTATATAATATATAATATATAATATTATAATATAATATAATATAATAATATTTATATTGTATTTATATTATGTATTTATATTCAATACTTTAATATGTATTTATTATTATTTTTATAATAATAATAATATATGAATGAACACTTTTTAATAAAGTTTTTGTTATGAATAATACATATATAATAATATTATAGGAAGGATAATATACAAATAAATATATATAAATGTTTTTGATCATAATATAAATACATATTTTATAATATTTTTATAATTATAATTATATATGAATGAACACTTTTTAATAATGTTTTTAATAATAATAATACATATATATTAAAATTATAGTAAGGATAATATGCAATTAAATATTGACAGGTTTTTTTTATCATAATATAAATACATATTTTAAAATTTTTATATAAAAATAATTTTATATGAATGAACACTTTTTAATGATGTTTTTGTAATTAATAATACATATATAATAATATTATAGGAAGGATAATATGCAAATAAATATTCACAGGTTTTTTTGATCATAATATAAATACATAGTTTAAAGTTTTTTTATAATAATAATTATATATGAATGAACACTTTTTAGTAATGTTTTTGTAATTAATAATACAAATATAATAATATTATAGAAACGATAATATGCAAATAAATATTGACAGGTTTTTTGATCATAATATAAATACATAGTTTAAAGTTTTTTTTATAATTATAATTATATATGAATGAACACTTTTTAATAATGTTTTTGTTATGAATAATACATATATAATAATATTATAGGAAGGATAATATACAAATAAATATATATAAATATTTTTGATCATAATATAAATACATATTTTATAATATTTTTATAATAATAATAATATATGAATGAACACTTTTTAATAATGTTTTTGTTATGAATAATACATATATAATAATATTATAGGAAGGATAATATACAAATAAATATATATAAATGTTTTTGATCATAATATAAATACATATTTTATAATATTTTTATAATAATAATTATATATGAATGAACACTTTTTAATAATGTTTTTGTTATTAATAATACATATATAATAATATTATAGGAAGGATAATATACAAATAAATATATATAAATGTTTTTGATCATAATATAAATACATATTTTATAATATTTTTATAATTATAATTATATATGAATGATCACTTTTTAATAATGTTTTTAATAATAATAATACATATATATTAATATTATAGTAAGGATAATACGCAATTAAATATTGACAGGTTTTTTATCATAATATGAATACATATTTTAAATTTTTATATAAAAATAATTATATATGAATGAACACTTTTTAATGATGTTTTTGTAATTAATAATACATATAAAATAATATTATAGGAAGGATAATTTGCAAATAAATATTCACAGTTTTTTTTTTATCATAATATAAATACATATTTTAAAGTTTTTTATATTTATAATTATATATGAATGAACACTTTTTAGTAATGTTTTTGTAATTAATAATACAAATATAATAATATTATAGAAACGATAATATGAAAATAAATATTGACAGGTTTTTTTGATCATAATATAAATACATAGTTTAAAGTTTTTTTATAATTATAATTATATATGAATGAACACTTTTTAATAATGTTTTTGTTATGAATAATACATATATAATAATATTATAGGAAGGATAATATACAAATAAATATATATAAATGTTTTTGATCATAATATAAATACATGTTTTATAATATTTTTATAATAATAATTTTATATGAATGAATACTTTTGAATAATGTTTTTGTTATTAATAATACATATATAATAATATTATAGGAAGGATAATATACAAATAAATATATATAAATGTTTTTGATCATAATATAAATACATATTTTATAATATTTTTATAATAATAATTATATATGAATGAACACTTTTTAGTAATGTTTTTGTAATTAATAATACAAATATAATAATATTATAGAAACGATAATATGAAAATAAATATTGACAGGTTTTTTTGATCATAATATAAATACATAGTTTAAAGTTTTTTTATAATTATAATTATATATGAATGAACACTTTTTAATAATGTTTTTAATAATAATAATACATATATATTAATATTATAGTAAGGATAATATGCAATTAAATATTGACAGGTTTTTTTTATCATAATATAAATACATATTTTATAATTTTTATATAAAAATAATTATATATGAATGAACATTTTTTAATGATGTTTTTGTTATTAATAATACATATATAATAATATTATAGGAAGGATAATATACAAATAAATATATATAAATGTTTTGATCATAATATAAATACATATTTTATAATATTTTTATAATAATAATTATATATGAATGAACACTTTTTAATGATGTTTTTGTAATTAATAATACATATACAATAATATTATAGGAAGGATAATATGCAAATAAATATTCACAGGTTTTTTTTTATCATAATATAAATACATATTTTAAAGTTTTTTATAATAATAATTGTATATGAATGAACACTTTTTAGTAATGTTTTTGTAATTAATAATACAAATATAATAATATTATAGAAACGATAATATGAAAATAAATATTGACAGGTTTTTTTGATCATAATATAAATACACAGTTTAAAGTTTTTTTATAATTATAATTATATATGAATGAACACTTTTTAATAATGTTTTTTTTATAAATAATACATACATAATAATATTATAGGAAGGATAATATACAAATAAATATATATAAATGTTTTTGATCATAATATAAATACATATTTTATTATATTTTTATAATAATAATTATATATGAATGAACACTTTTGAATAATGTTTTTGTTATTAATAATACATATATACTAATATTATAGGAAGGATAATATACAAATAAATATATATAAATGTTTTTGATCATAATATAAATACATATTTTATAATATTTTTATAATAATAATAATATATGAATGAACACTTTTTAATAATGTTTTTGTTATTAATAATACATATATAATAATATTATAGGAAGGATAATATACAAATAAATATATATAAATGTTTTTGATCATAATATAAATACATATTTTATAATATTTTTATAATAATAATAATATATGAATGAACACTTTTTAATAATGTTTTTGTTATTAATAATACATATATAATAATATTATAGGAAGGATAATATACAAATAAATATATATAAATGTTTTTGATCATAATATAAATACATATTTTATAATATTTTTATAATTATAATTATATATGAATGAACACTTTTTAATAATGTTTTTAATAATAATAATACATATATATTAATATTATAGTAAGGATAATATGCAATTAAATATTGACAGGTTTTTTTTATCATAATATAAATACATATTTTAAAATTTTTATATAAAAATAATTATATATGAATGAACACTTTTTAATAATGTTTTTGTTATGAATAATACATATATAATAATATTATAGGAAGGATAATATACAAATAAATATATATAAATGTTTTTGATCATAATATAAATACATATTTTATAATATTTTTATAATAATAATAATATATGAATGAACACTTTTTAATAATGTTTTTGTTATTAATAATACATATATAATAATATTATAGGAAGGATAATATACAAATAAATATATATAAATGTTTTTGATCATAATATAAATACATATTTTATAATATTTTTATAATTATAATTATATATGAATGAACACTTTTTAATAATGTTTTTAATAATAATAATACATATATATTAATATTATAGTAAGGATAATATGCAATTAAATATTGACAGGTTTTTTTTATCATAATATAAATACATATTTTAAAATTTTTTTTTTAAAAATAATTATATATGAATGAACACTTTTTAGTAATGTTTTTGTAATTAATAATACAAATATAATAATATTATAGAAACGATAATATGCAAATAAATATTGACAGGTTTTTTTGATCATAATATAAATACATAGTTTAAAGTTTTTTTATAATTATAATTATATATGAATGAACACTTTTTAATAATGTTTTTGTTATGAATAATACATATATAATAATATTATAGGAAGGATAATATACAAATAAATATATATAAATGTTTTCGATCATAATATAAATACATATTTTATAATATTTTTATAATAATAATAATATATGAATGAACACTTTTTAATAATGTTTTTGTTATTAATAATACATATATAATAATATTATAGGATAGATAATATACAAATAAATATATATAAATGTTTTTGATCATAATATAAATACATATTTTATAACATTTTTATAATAATAATTATATATGAATGAACACTTTTGAATAATGTTTTTGTTATTAATAATACATATATAATAATATTATAGGAAGGATAATATACAAATAAATATATATAAATGTTTTTGATCATAATATAAATACATATTTTATAATATTTTTATAATACTAATTATATATGAATGAACACTTTTTAAAAATGTTTTTGTTATTAATAATACATATATAATAATATTATAGGAAGGATAATATACAAATAAATATATATAAATGTTTTTGATCTTAATATAAATACATATTTTATAATATTTTTATAATTATAATTATATATGAATGAACACTTTTTAATAATGTTTTTAATAATAATAATACATATATATTAATATTATAGTAAGGATAATACGCAATTAAATATTGACAGGTTTTTTTATCATAATATAAATACTTATTTTAAAATGTTTATATAAAAATAATTATATATGAATGAAAACTTTTTAATGATGTTTTTGTAATTAATAATACATATATAATAATATTATAGGAAGGATAATATGCAAATAGATATTCACAGGTTTTTTATCATATTATAATTACATAGTTTAAAGTTTTTTTATAATAATAATTATATATGAATGAACACTTTTTAGTAATGTTTTTGTAATTAATAATACAAATATAATAATATTATAGAAACGATAATATGCAAATAAATATTGACAGGTTTTTTTGATCATAATATAAATACATAGTTTAAAGTTTTTTTATAATTATAATTATATATGAATGAAAACTTTTTAATAATGTTTTTGTTATTAATAATACATATATAATAATATTATAGGAAGGATAATATACAAATAAATATATAAAAATGTTTTTGATCATAATATAAATACATATTTTATAATATTTTTATAATAATAATTATATATGAATGAACACTTTTTAATAATGTTTTTGTTATTAATAATACATATATAATAATATTATGGGAAGGATAATATGCAAATAAATATTCACAGGTTTTTTTATCATAATATAAATACATATTTTAAAGTTTTTTATAATAATAATAATATATGAATGAACACTTTTTAGTAATGTTTTTGTAATTAATAATACATATATAATAATATTATAGGAAGGATAATATGCAAATAAATATTCACAGGTTTTTTTTATCATAATATAAATACATAGTTTAAAGTTTTTTTATAATAATAATTATATATGAATGAACACTTTTTAGTAATGTTTTTGTAATTAATAATACAAATATAATAATATTATAGAAACGATAATATGCAAATAAATATTGACAGGTTTTTTTGATCATAATATAAATACATAGTTTAAAGTTTTTTTATAATTATAATTATATATGAATGAACACTTTTTAATAATGTTTTTGTTATTAATAATACATATATAATAATATTATAGGAAGGATAATATACAAATAAATATATAAAAATGTTTTTGATCATAATATAAATACATATTTTATAATATTTTTATAATAATAATTATATATGAATGAACACTTTTTAATAATGTTTTTGTTATTAATAATACATATATAATAATATTATAGGAAGGATAATATGCAAATAAATATTCACAGGTTTTTTTATCATAATATAAATACATATTTTAAAGTTTTTTATAATAATAATAATATATGAATGAACACTTTTTAGTAATGTTTTTGTAATTAATAATACATATATAATAATATTATAGGAAGGATAATATGCAAATAAATATTCACAGGTTTTTTTATCATAATATAAATACATATTTTAAAGTTTTTTATAATAATAATAATATATGAATGAACACTTTTTAGTAATGTTTTTGTAATTAATAATACAAATATAATAATATTATAGAAACGATAATATGCAAATAAATATTGACAGGTTTTTTTGATCATAATATAAATACATAGTTTAAAGTTTTTTTTATAATTATAATTATATATGAATGAACACTTTTTAATAATGTTTTTGTTATGAATAATACATATATAATAATATTATAGGAAGGATAATATACAAATAAATATATATAAATGTTTTTGATTATAATATAAATACATATTTTATAATATTTTTATAATAATAATTATATATGAATGAACACTTTTTAATAATGTTTTTGTTATTAATAATACATATATAATAATATTATAGGAAGGATAATATACAAATAAATATATATAAATGTTTTTGATCATAATATAAATACATATTTTATAATATTTTTATAATTATAATTATATATGATGAACACTTTTTAATAATGATTTTAATAATAATAATAAATATATATTAATATTATAGTAAGGATAATATGCAATTAAATATTGACAGGTTTTTTTATCATATTATAAATACATATTTTAAAATTTTTATATAAAAATAATTATATATGAATGAACAATTTTTAATGATGTTTTTGTAATTAATAATACATATATAATAATATTATAGGAAGGATAATATGCAAATAAATATTCACAGGTTTTTTTTATCATAATATAAATACATATTTTAAAGTTTTTTATAATAATAATTATATATGAATGAACACTTTTTAGTAATGTTTTTGTAATTAATAATACAAATATAATAATATTATAGAAACGATAATATGAAAATAAATATTGACAGGTTTTTTTGATCATAATATAAATACATAGTTTAAAGTTTTTTTATAATTATAATTATATATGAATGAACACTTTTTAATAATGTTTTTGTTATGAATAATACATATATAATAATATTATAGGAAGGATAATATACAAATAAATATATATAAATGTTTTTGATCATAATATAAATACATATTTTATAATATTTTTTATAATTATAATTATATATGAATGAACACTTTTTAATAATGATTTTAATTATAATAATACATATATATTAATATTATAGTAAGGATAATATGCAATTAAATATTGACAGGTTTTTTTTATCATAATATAAATACATATTTTAAAATTTTTATATAAAAATAATTATATATGAATGAACACTTTTTAATGATGTTTTTGTAATTAATAATACATATATAATAATATTATAGGAAGGATAATATGCAAATAAATATTCACAGGTTTTTTTATCATAATATAAATACATATTTTAAAGTTTTTTATTATAATAATTATATATGAATGAACACTTTTTAGTAATGTTTTTGTAATTAATAATACAAATATAATAATATTATAGAAACGATAATATGCAAATAAATATTGACAGGTTTTTTTGATCATAATATAAATACAAAGTTTAAAGTTTTTTTATAATTATAATTATATATGAATGAACACTTTTTAATAATGTTTTTGTTATGAATAATACATATATAATAATATTATAGGAAGGATAATATACAAATAAATATATATAAATGTTTTTGATCATAATATAAATACATATTTTATAATATTTTTATAATAATAATTATATATGAATGAACACTTTTGAATAATGTTTTTGTTATTAATAATACATATATAATAATATTATAGGAAGGATAATATACAAATAAATATATATTAATGTTTTTGATCATAATATAAATACATATTTTATAATATTTTTATAATTATAATTATATATGAATGAACACTTTTTAATAATGTTTTTAATAATAATAATACATATATATTAATATTATAGGAAGGATAATATGCAATTAAATATTGACAGGTTTTTTTATCATAATATAAATACATATTTTAAAGTTTTTTATAATAATAATTATATATGAATGAACACTTTTTAGTAATGTTTTTGTAATTAATAATACAAATATAATAATATTATAGAAACAATAATATGCAAACAAATATTGACAGGTTTTTTGATCATAATATAAATACATAGTTTAAAGTTTTTTTATAATTATAATTATATATGAATGAACACTTTTTAATAATGTTTTTGTTATGAATAATACATATATAATAATATTATAGGAAGGATAATATACAAATAAATATATAAAAATGTTTTTGATCATAATATAAATACATATTTTATAATATTTTTATAATTATAATTATATATGAATGAACACTTTTTAATAATGTTTTTAATAATAATAATACATATATATTAATATTATAGTAAGGATAATATGCAATTAATTATTGACAGGTTTTTTTTATCATAATATAAATACATATTTTATAATTTTTATATAAAAATAATTATATATGAATGAACACTTTTTAATGATGTTTTTGTTATTAATAATACATATATAATAATATTATAGGAAGGATAATATACAAATAAATATATATAAATGTTTTTGATCATAATATAAATACATATTTTATAATATTTTTATAATAATAATTATATATGAATGAACACTTTTGAATAATGTTTTTGTTATTAATAATACATATATAATAATATTATAGGAAGGATAATATACAAATAAATATATATAAATGTTTTCGATCATAATATAAATACATATTTTATAATATTTTTATAATAATAATTATATATGAATGAACACTTTTTAATAATGTTTTTGTTATTAATAATACATATATAATAATATTATAGGAAGGATAATATGCAAATAAATATTCACAGGTTTTTTTATCATAATATAAATACATATTTTAAAGTTTTTTATAATAATAATAATATATGAATGAACACTTTTTAGTAATGTTTTTGTAATTAATAATACAAATATAATAATATTATAGAAACGACAATATGCAAATAAATATTGACAGGTTTTTTTGATCATAATATAAATACATAGTTTAAAGTTTTTTTATAATAATAATTATATATGAATGAACACTTTTTAGTAATGTTTTTGTAATTAATAATACATATATAATAATATTATAGGAAGGATAATATACAAATAAATATATATAAATGTTTTTGATCATAATATAAATACATATTTTATAATATTTTTATAATTATAATTATATATGAATGAACACTTTTTAATAATGTTTTTAATAATAATAATACATATATATTAATATTATATTAAGAATAATATGCAATTAAATATTGACAGGTTTTTTTTATCATAATATAAATACATATTTTAAAATTTTTATATAAAAATAATTATATATGAATGAACACTTTTTAATGATGTTTTTGTTATTAATAATACATATATAATAATATTATAGGAAGGATAATATACAAATAAATATATATAAATGTTTTTGATCATAATATAAATACATATTTTATAATATTTTTATAATAATAATTATATATGAATGAACACTTTTGAATAATGTTTTTGTTATTAATAATACATATATAATAATATTATAGGAAGGATAATATACAAATAAATATATATAAATGTTTTTGATCATAATATAAATACATATTTTATAATATTTTTATAATTATAATTATATATGAATGAACACTTTTTAATAATGTTTTTAATAATAATAATAATACATATATATTAATATTTTAGGAAGGATAATATGCAATTAAATATTGACAGGTTTTTTTTATCATAATATAAATACATATTTTAAAGTTTTTTATAATAATAATTATATATGAATGAACACTTTTTAGTAATGTTTTTGTAATTAATAATACAAATATAATAATATTATAGAAACAATAATATGCAAATAAATATTGACAGGTTTTTTTGATCATAATATAAATACATAGTTTAAAGTTTTTTTATAATTATAATTCTATATGAATGAACACTTTTTAATAATGTTTTTGTTATGAATAATACATATATAATAATATTATAGGAAGGATAATATACAAATAAATATATAAAAATGTTTTTGATCATAATATAAATACATATTTTATAATATTTTTATAATTATAATTATATATGAATGAACACTTTTTAATAATGTTTTTAATAATAATAATACATATATATTAATATTATAGTAAGGATAATATGCAAATAAATATTCACAGGTTTTTTTATCATAATATAAATACATATTTTAAAGTTTTTTATAATAATAATAATATATGAATGAACACTTTTTAGTAATGTTTTTGTAATTAATAATACAAATATAATAATATTATAGAAACGATAATATGCAAATAAATATTCACAGGTTTTTTTATCATAATATAAATACATATTTTAAAGTTTTTTATAATAATAATAATATATGAATGAACACTTTTTAGTAATGTTTTTGTAATTAATAATACAAATATAATAATATTATAGAAACGATAATATGCAAATAAATATTGACAGGTTTTTTTGATCATAATATAAATACATAGTTTAAAGTTTTTTTATAATTATAATTATATATGAATGAACACTTTTTAATAATGTTTTTGTTATGAATAATACATATATAATAATATTATAGGAAGGATAATATACAAATAAATATATATAAATGTTTTTGATCATAATATAAATACATATTTTATAATATTTTTATAATAATAATAATATATGAATGAACACTTTTTAATAAAGTTTTTGTTATGAATAATACATATATAATAATATTATAGGAAGGATAATATACAAATAAATATATATAAATGTTTTTGATCATAATATAAATACATATTTTATAATATTTTTATAATTATAATTATATATGAATGAACACTTTTTAATAATGTTTTTAATAATAATAATACATATATATTAAAATTATAGTAAGGATAATATGCAATTAAATATTGACAGGTTTTTTTTATCATAATATAAATACATATTTTAAAATTTTTATATAAAAATAATTTTATATGAATGAACACTTTTTAATGATGTTTTTGTAATTAATAATACATATATAATAATATTATAGGAAGGATAATATGCAAATAAATATTCACAGGTTTTTTTGATCATAATATAAATACATAGTTTAAAGTTTTTTTATAATAATAATTATATATGAATGAACACTTTTTAGTAATGTTTTTGTAATTAATAATACAAATATAATAATATTATAGAAACGATAATATGCAAATAAATATTGACAGGTTTTTTGATCATAATATAAATACATAGTTTAAAGTTTTTTTTATAATTATAATTATATATGAATGAACACTTTTTAATAATGTTTTTGTTATGAATAATACATATATAATAATATTATAGGAAGGATAATATACAAATAAATATATATAAATATTTTTGATCATAATATAAATACATATTTTATAATATTTTTATAATAATAATAATATATGAATGAACACTTTTTAATAATGTTTTTGTTATGAATAATACATATATAATAATATTATAGGAAGGATAATATACAAATAAATATATATAAATGTTTTTGATCATAATATAAATACATATTTTATAATATTTTTATAATAATTATTATATATGAATGAACACTTTTTAATAATGTTTTTGTTATTAATAATACATATATAATAATATTATAGGAAGGATAATATACAAATAAATATATATAAATGTTTTTGATCATAATATAAATACATATTTTATAATATTTTTATAATTATAATTATATATGAATGATCACTTTTTAATAATGTTTTTAATAATAATAATACATATATATTAATATTATAGTAAGGATAATACGCAATTAAATATTGACAGGTTTTTTATCATAATATGAATACATATTTTAAATTTTTACATAAAAATAATTATATATGAATGAACACTTTTTAATGATGTTTTTGTAATTAATAATACATATATAATAATATTATAGGAAGGATAATTTGCAAATAAATATTCACAGTTTTTTTTTTATCATAATATAAATACATATTTTAAAGTTTTTTATATTTATAATTATATATGAATGAACACTTTTTAGTAATGTTTTTGTAATTAATAATACAAATATAATAATATTATAGAAACGATAATATGAAAATAAATATTGACAGGTTTTTTTGATCATAATATAAATACATAGTTTAAAGTTTTTTTATAATTATAATTATATATGAATGAACACTTTTTAATAATGTTTTTGTTATGAATAATACATATATAATAATATTATAGGAAGGATAATATACAAATAAATATATATAAATGTTTTTGATCATAATATAAATCCATATTTTAAAATTTTTATATAAAAATAATTATATATGAATGAACACTTTTTAATGATGTTTTTGTTATGAATAATACATATTTAATAATATTATAGGAAGGATAATATACAAATAAATATATATAAATGTTTTTGATCATAATATAAATACATATTTTATAATATTTTTATAATAATAATAATATATGAATGAACACTTTTTAATAATGTTTTTGTTATGAATAATACATATATAATAATATTATAGGAAGGATAATATACAAATAAATATATATAAATGTTTTTGATCATAATATAAATACATATTTTATAATATTTTTATAATTATAATTATATATGAATGAACACTTTTTAATAATGTTTTTGTTATGAATAATACATATATAATAATATTATAGGAAGGATAATATACAAATAAATATATATAAATGTTTTTGATCATAATATAAATACATATTTTATAATATTTTTATAATAATAATTATATATGAATGAACACTTTTTAATAATGTTTTTGTTATGAATAATACATATATAATAATATTATAGAAACGATAATATGCAAATAAATATTGACAGGTTTTTTTGATCATAATATAAATACATAGTTTAAAGTTTTTTTATAATTATAATTATATATGAATGAACACTTTTTAATAATGTTTTTGTTATGAATAATACATATATAATAATATTATAGGAAGGATAATATACAAATAAATATATATAAATGTTTTTGATCATAATATAAATACATATTTTATAATAATTTTATAATAATAATAATATATGAATGAACACTTTTTAATAATGTTTTTGTTATTAATAATACATATATAATAATATTATAGGAAGGATAATATACAAATAAATATATAAAAATGTTTTTGATCATAATATAAATACATATTTTATAATATTTTTATAATAATAATTATATATGAATGAACACTTTTTAATAATGTTTTTGTTATTAATAATACATATATAATAATATTATAGGAAGGATAATATGCAAATAAATATTCACAGGTTTTTTATCCTAATATAAATACATATTTTAAAGTTTTTTATAATAATAATAATATATGAATGAACACTTTTTAGTAATGTTTTTTTGTAATTAATAATACAAATATAATAATATTATAGAAACGATAATATGAAAATAAATATTGACAGGTTTTTTAGATCATAATATAAATACATAGTTTAAAGTTTTTTTATAATTATAATTATATATGAATGAACACTTTTTAATAATGTTTTTGTTATGAATAATACATATATAATAATATTATAGGAAGGATAATATACAAATAAATATATATAAATGTTTTTGATCATAATATAAATACATATTTTATAATATTTTTATAATAATAATTATATATGAATGAACACTTTTTAATAATGTTTTTGTTATTAATAATACATATATAATAATATTATAGGAAGGATAATATGCAAATAAATATTCAAAGGTTTTTTTGATCATAATATAAATACATAGTTTAAAGTTTTTTTATAATTATAATTATATATGAATGAACACTTTTTAATAATGTTTTTGTTATGAATAATACATATATAATAATATTATAGGAAGGATAATTTACAAATAAATATATATAAATGTTTTTGATCATAATATAAATACATATTTTATAATATTTTTATAATTATAATTATATATGAATGAACACTTTTTAATAATGTTTTTAATAATAATAATACATATATATTAAAATTATAGTAAGGATAATATGCAATTAAATATTGACAGGTTTTTTTTATCATAATATAAATACATATTTTAAAATTTTTATATAAAAATAATTTTATATGAATGAACACTTTTTAATGATGTTTTTGTAATTAATAATACATATATAATAATATTATAGGAAGGATAATATGCAAATAAATATTCACAGGTTTTTTTTATCATAATATAAATACATATTTAAAAGTTTTTTATAATAATAATTATATATGAATGAACACTTTTTAGTAATGTTTTTGTAATTAATAATACAAATATAATAATATTATAGAAACGATAATATGAAAATAAATATTGACAGGTTTTTTTGATCATAATATAAATACATAGTTTAAAGTTTTTTTATAATTATAATTATATATGAATGAACACTTTTTAATAATGTTTTTGTTATGAATAATACATATATAATAATATTATAGGAAGGATAATATACAAATAAATATATAAAAATGTTTTTGATCATAATATAAATACATATTTTATAATATTTTTATAATTATAATTATATATGAATGAACACTTTTTAATAATGTTTTTAATAATAATAATACATATATATTAATATTATAGTAAGGATAATATGCAATTAAATATTGACAGGTTTTTTTTTATCATAATATAAATACATATTTTATAATTTTTATATAAAAATAATTATATATGAATGAACACTTTTTAATGATGTTTTTGTTATTAATAATACATATATAATAATATTATAGGAAGGATAATATACAAATAAATACATATACATGTTTTTGATCATAATATAAATACATATTTAATAATATTTTTATAATAATAATTATATATGAATGAACACTTTTTAATGATGTTTTTGTAATTAACAATACATATATAATAATATTATAGGAAGGATAATATGCAAATAAATATTCACAGGTTTTTTTGATCATAATATAAATACATAGTTTAAAGTTTTTTTATAATAATAATTATATATGAATGAACACTTTTTAGTAATGTTTTTGTAATTAATAATACAAATATAATAATATTATAGAAACGATAATATGCAAATAAATATTGACAGGTTTTTTGATCATAATATAAATACATAGTTTAAAGTTTTTTTTATAATTATAATTATATATGAATGAACACTTTTTAATAATGTTTTTGTTATGAATAATACATATATAATAATATTATAGGAAGGATAATATACAAATAAATATATATAAATATTTTTGATCATAATATAAATACATATTTTATAATATTTTTATAATAATAATAATATATGAATGAACACTTTTTAATAATGTTTTTGTTATGAATAATACATATATAATAATATTATAGGAAGGATAATATACAAATAAATATATATAAATGTTTTTGATCATAATATAAATACATATTTTATAATATTTTTATAATAATAATTATATATGAATGAACACTTTTTAATAATGTTTTTGTTATTAATAATACATATATAATAATATTATAGGAAGGATAATATACAAATAAATATATATAAATGTTTTTGATCATAATATAAATACATATTTTATAATATTTTTATAATTATAATTATATATGAATGATCACTTTTTAATAATGTTTTTAATAATAATAATACATATATATTAATATTATAGTAAGGATAATACGCAATTAAATATTGACAGGTTTTTTATCATAATATGAATACATATTTTAAATTTTTATATAAAAATAATTATATATGAATGAACACTTTTTAATGATGTTTTTGTAATTAATAATACATATATAATAATATTATAGGAAGGATAATTTGCAAATAAATATTCACAGTTTTTTTTTTATCATAATATAAATACATATTTTAAAGTTTTTTATATTTATAATTATATATGAATGAACACTTTTTAGTAATGTTTTTGTAATTAATAATACAAATATAATAATATTATAGAAACGATAATATGAAAATAAATATTGACAGGTTTTTTTGATCATAATATAAATACATAGTTTAAAGTTTTTTTATAATTATAATTATATATGAATGAACACTTTTTAATAATGTTTTTGTTATGAATAATACATATATAATAATATTATAGGAAGGATAATATACAAATAAATATATATAAATGTTTTTGATCATAATATAAATACATATTTTATAATATTTTTATAATAATAATTTTATATGAATGAATACTTTTGAATAATGTTTTTGTTATTAATAATACATATATAATAATATTATAGGAAGGATAATATACAAATAAATATATATAAATGTTTTTGATCATAATATAAATACATATTTTATAATATTTTTATAATAATAATTATATATGAATGAACACTTTTTAATGATGTTTTTGTAATTAATAATACATATATAATAATATTATAGGAAGGATAATATGCAAATAAATATTCACAGTTTTTTTTTATCATAATATAAATACATATTTAAAAGTTTTTTATAATAATAATTATATATGAATGAACACTTTTTAGTAATGTTTTTGTAATTAATAATACAAATATAATAATATTATAGAAACGATAATATGAAAATAAATATTGACAGGTTTTTTTGATCATAATATAAATACATAGTTTAAAGTTTTTTTATAATTATAATTATATATGAATGAACCCTTTTTAATAATGTTTTTGTTATGAATAATACTTATATAATAATATTATAGTAAGGATAATATGCAATTAAATATTGACAGGTTTTTTTATCATAATATAAATACATATTTTAAAGTTTTTTATAATAATAATAATATATGAACACTTTTTAGTAATGTTTTTGTAATTAATAATCCAAATATAATAATATTATAGAAACGATAATATGCAAATAAATATTGACAGGTTTTTTTGATCATAATATAAATACATAGTTTAAAGTTTTTTTATAATAATAATTATATATGAATGAACACTTTTTAGTAATGTTTTTGTAATTAATAATACAAATATAATAATATTATAGAAACGATAATATGCAAATAAATATTGACAGGTTTTTTTGATCATAATATAAATACATAGTTTAAAGTTTTTTTATAATAATAATTATATATAAATGAACACTTTTTAGTAATGTTTTTGTAATTTATAATACAAATATAATAATATTATAGAAACGATAATATGCAAATAAATATTGACAGGTTTTTTTGATCATAATATAAATACATAGTTTAAAGTTTTTTTATAATTATAATTATATATGAATGAACACTTTTTAATAATGTTTTTGTTATGAATAATACATATATAATAATATTATAGGAAGGATAATATACAAATAAATATATATAAATGTTTTTGATCATAATATAAATACATATTTTATAATAATTTTATAATAATAATAATATATGAATGAACACTTTTTAATAATGTTTTTGTTATTAATAATACATATATAATAATATTATAGGAAGGATAATATACAAATAAATATATAAAAATGTTTTTGATCATAATATAAATACATATTTTATAATATTTTTATAATAATAATTATATATGAATGAACACTTTTTAATAATGTTTTTGTTATTAATAATACATATATAATAATATTATAGGAAGGATAATATGCAAATAAATATTCACAGGTTTTTTTATCCTAATATAAATACATATTTTAAAGTTTTTTATAATAATAATAATATATGAATGAACACTTTTTAGTAATGTTTTTGTAATTAATAATACAAATATAATAATATTATAGAAACGATAATATGCAAATAAATATTGACAGGTTTTTTTGATCATAATATAAATACATAGTTTAAAGTTTTTTTATAATAATAATTATATATGAATGAAGACTTTTTAGTAATGTTTTTGTAATTAATAATACAAATATAATAATATTATAGAAACGATAATATGCAAATAAATATTGACAGGTTTTTTTGATCATAATATAAATACATAGTTTAAAGTTTTTTTATAATTATAATTATATATGAATGAACACTTTTTAATAATGTTTTTGTTATAAATAATACATATATAATAATATTATAGGAAGGATAATATACAAATAAATATATATAAATGTTTTTGATTATAATATAAATACATATTTTATAATATTTTTATAATAATAATTATATATGAATGAACACTTTTTAATAATGTTTTTGTTATTAATAATACATATATAATAATATTATAGGAAGGATAATATACAAATAAATATATATAAATGTTTTTGATCATAATATAAATACATATTTTATAATATTTTTATAATTATAATTATATATGAATGAACACTTTTGAATAATGTTTTTGTTATTAATAATACATATATAATAATATTATAGGAAGGATAATATACAAATAAATATATATAAATGTTTTTGATCATAATATAAATACATATTTTATAATATTTTTATAATAATAATTATATATGAATGAACACTTTTTAATAATGTTTTTGTTATTAATAATACATATATAATAATATTATAGGAAGGATAATATGCAAATAAATATTCACAGGTTTTTTTATCATAATATAAATACATATTTTAAAGTTTTTTATAATAATAATAATATATGAATGAACACTTTTTAGTAATGTTTTTGTAATTAGTAATACAAATATAATAATATTATAGAAACGATAATATGCAAAAAAAAAAATAGTCAGGTTTTTTTGATCATAATATAAATACATATTTTAAAGTTTTTTATAATAATAATTATATATGAATGAACACTTTTTAGTAATGTTTTTGTAATTAATAATACAAATATAATAATATTATAGAAACGATAATATGAAAATAAATATTGACAGGTTTTTTTGATCATAATATAAATACATAGTTTAAAGTTTTTTTATAATAATAATTATATATGAATGAACACTTTTTAGTAATGTTTTTGTAATTAATAATACAAATATAATAATATTATAGAAACGATAATATGCAAATAAATATTGACAGGTTTTTTTGATCATAATATAAATACATATTTTATAATTTTTATATAAAAATAATTATATATGAATGAACACTTTTTAATGATGTTTTTGTTATTAATTATACATATATAATAATATTATAGGAAGGATAATATACAAATAAATATATATAAATGTTTTTGATCATAATATAAATACATATTTTATAATATTTTTATAATAATAATTATATATGAATAAACACTTTTTAATGATGTTTTTGTAATTAATAATACATATATAATAATATTATAGGAAGGATAATATGCAAATAAATATTCACAGTTTTTTTTTTATCATAATATAAATACATATTTAAAAGTTTTTTATAATAATAATTATATATGAATGAACACTTTTTAGTAATGTTTTTGTAATTAATAATACAAATATAATAATATTATAGAAACGATAATATGAAAATAAATATTGACAGGTTTTTTTGATCATAATATAAATACATAGTTTAAAGTTTTTTTATAATTATAATTATATATGAATGAACACTTTTTAATAATGTTTTTGTTATGAATAATACATATATAATAATATTATAGGAAGGATAATATACAAATAAATATATAAAAATGTTTTTGATTATAATATAAATACATATTTTATAATATTTTTTTAATTATAATTATATATGAATGAACACTTTTTATTAATGTTTTTAATAATAATAATACATATATATTAATATTATAGTAAGGATAATATGCAATTAAATATTGACAGGTTTTTTTTTATCATAATATAAATACATATTTTATAATTTTTATATAACAATAATTATATATGAATGAACACTTTTGAATAATATTTTTGTTATTAATAATACATATATTATAATATTATAGGAAGGATAATATACAAATAAATATATATAAATGTTTTTGATCATAATATAAATACATATTTTATAATATTTTTATAATAATAATTATATATGAATGAACACTTTTTAATAATGTTTTTGTTATTAATAATACATATATAATAATATTATAGGAAGGATAATATGCATATAAATATTCACAGGTTTTTTTATCATAATATAAATACATATTTTAAAGTTTTTTATAATAATAATAATATATGAACACTTTTTAGTAATGTTTTTGTAATTAATAATCCAAATATAATAATATTATAGAAACGATAATATGCAAATAAATATTGGCAGGTTTTTTTGATCATAATATAAATACATAGTTTAAAGTTTTTTTATAATAATAATTATATATGAATGAACACTTTTTAGTAATGTTTTTGTAATTAATAATACAAATATAATAATATTATAGAAACGATAATATGCAAATAAATATTGACAGGTTTTTTTGATCATAATATAAATACATAGTTTAAAGTTTTTTTATAATAATAATTATATATGAATGAACACTTTTTAGTAATGTTTTTGTAATTAATAATACAAATATAATAATATTATAGAAACGATAATATGCAAATAAATATTGACAGGTTTTTTTGATCATAATATAAATACATAGTTTAAAGTTTTTTTATAATTATAATTTTATATGAATGAACACTTTTTAATAATGTTTTTGTTATGAATAATACATATATAATAATATTATAGGAAGGATAATATACAAATTAATATATATAAATGTTTTTGATCATAATATAAATACATATTTTATAATAATTTTATAATAATAATAATATATGAATGAACACTTTTTAATAATGTTTTTGTTATTAATAATACATATATAATAATATTATAGGAAGGATAATATACAAATAAATATATAAAAATGTTTTTGATCATAATATAAATACATATTTTATAATATTTTTATAATAATAATTATATATGAATGAACACTTTTTAATAATGTTTTTGTTATTAATAATACATATATAATAATATTATAGGAAGGATAATATGCAAATAAATATTCACAGGTTTTTTTATCATAATATAAATACATATTTTAAAGTTTTTTATAATAATAATAATGTATGAATGAACACTTTTTGTAATGTTTTTGTAATTAATAATACAAATATAATAATATTATAGAAACGATAATATGCAAATAACTATTGACAGGTTTTTTTGATCATAATATAAATACATAGTTTAAAGTTTTTTTATAATAATAATTATATATGAATGAACACTTTTTAGTAATGTTTTTGTAATTAATAATACAAATATAATAATATTATAGAAACGATAATATGCAAATAAATATTGACAGGTTTTTTTGATCATAATATAAATACATAGTTTAAAGTTTTTTTATAATTATAATTATATATGAATGAACACTTTTTAATAATGTTTTTGTTATGAATAATACATATATAATAATATTATAGGAAGGATAATATACAAATAAATATATATAAATGTTTTTGATCATAATATAAATACATATTTTATAATATTTTTATAATAATAATTATATATGAATGAACACTTTTTAATAATGTTTTTGTTATTAATAATACATATATAATAATATTATAGGAAGGATAATATACAAATAAATATATATAAATGTTTTTGATCATAATATAAATACATATTTTATAATATTTTTATAATTATAATTATATATGATGAACACTTTTTAATAATGATTTTAATAATAATAATACATATATATTAATATTATAGTAAGGATAATATGCAATTAAATATTGACAGGTTTTTTTTATCATATTATAAATACATATTTTAAAATTTTTATATAAAAATAATTATATATGAATGAACAATTTTTAATGATGTTTTTGTAATTAATAATACATATATAATAATATTATAGGAAGGATAATATGCAAATAAATATTCACAGGTTTTTTTATCATAATATAAATACATATTTTAAAGTTTTTATAATAATTATTATATTTGAATGAACACTTTTAGTAATGTTTTTGTAATTAATAATACAAATATAATAATATTATAGAAACGATAATATGAAAATAAATATTGACAGGTTTTTTTGATCATAATATAAATACATAGTTTAAAGTTTTTTTATAATTATAATTATATATGAATGAACACTTTTTAATAATGTTTTTGTTATGAATAATACATATATAATAATATTATAGGAAAGATAATATACAAATAAATATATAAAAATGTTTTTGATCATAATATAAATACATATTTTATAATATTTTTATAATTATAATTATATATGAATGAACACTTTTTAATAATGTTTTTAATAATAATAATACATATATATTAATATTATAGTAAGGATAATATGCAGTTAAATATTGAAAGGTTTTTTTTTATCATAATATAAATACATATTTTATAATTTTTATATAAAAATAATTATATATGAATGAACACTTTTTAATGATGTTTTTGTTATTAATAATACATATAAAATAATATTATAGGAAGGATAATATACAAATAAATATATATAAATGTTTTTGATCATAATATAAATACATATTTTATAATATTTTTATAATAATAATTATATATGAATAAACACTTTTGAATAATGTTTTTGTTATTAATAATACATATATAATAATATTATAGGAAGGATAATATACAAATAAATATATATAAATGTTTTTGATCATAATATAAATACATATTTTATAATAATTTTATAATAATAATTATATATGAATGAACACTTTTTAATAATGTTTTTGTTATTAATAATACATATATAATAATATTATAGGAAGGATAATATGCAAATAAATATTCACAGGTTTTTTTGATCATAATATAAATACATAGTTTAAAGTTTTTTTATAATAATAATTATATATGAATGAACACTTTTTAGTAATTTTTTTGTAATTAATAATACAAATATAACAATATTATAGAAACGATAATATGCAAATAAATATTGACAGGTTTTTTTGATCATAATATAAATACATAGTTTAAAGTTTTTTTATAATTATAATTATATATGAATGAACACTTTTTAATAATGTTTTTGTTATGAATAATACATATATAATAATATTATAGGAAGGATAATATACAAATAAATATATATAAATGTTTTTGATCATAATATAAATACATATTTTATAATATTTTTATAATAATAATAATATATGAATGAACACTTTTTAATAATGTTTTTGTTATGAATAATACATATATAATAATATTATAGGAAGGATAATATACAAATAAATATATATAAATGTTTTTGATCATAATATAAATACATATTTTATAATATTTTTATAATTATAATTATATATGAATGAACACTTTTTAATAATGTTTTTAATAATAATAATACATATATATTAATATTATAGTAAGGATAATATGAAAATAAATATTGACAGGTTTTTTTGATCATAATATAAATACATAGTTTAAAGTTTTTTTATAATTATAATTATATATGAATGAACACTTTTTAATAATGTTTTTGTTATGAATAATACATATATAAAAATATTATAGGAAGGATAATATACAAATAAATATATATAAATGTTTTTGATCATAATATAAAAACATATTTTATAATATTTTTATAATTATAATTATATATGAATGAACACTTTTTAATAATGTTTTTAATAATAATAATACATATATATTAATATTATAGTAAGGATAATATGCAATTAAATATTGACAGGTTTTTTTTATCATAATATAAATACATATTTTAAAATTTTTATATAAAAATAATTATATATGAATGAACACTTTTTAATGATGTTTTTGTAATTAATAATACATATATAATAATATTATAGGAAGGATAATATGCAAATAAATATTCACAGGTTTTTTTATCATAGTATAAATACATATTTTAAATTTTTTTTTAATAATAATTATATATGAATGAACACTTTTTAGTAATGTTTTTGTAATTAATAATACAAATATAATAATATTATAGAAACGATAATATGAAAATAAATATTGACAGGTTTTTTTGATCATAATATAAATACATAGTTTAAAGTTTTTTTATAATTATATTTATATATGAATGAACACTTTTTAATAATGTTTTTGTTATGAATAATACATCAGGGTGTTCATTTGAAAACTTTCCATATCTGTTGTGTGCCAAGGTAAGGCTTTTTACACTTGTTTGTTCTCATTTCCCCCTAATTTGGACATGCCAAATCCAATAAAATTATTTTCAATTTCGAAAAATACCCCAAAAGGGCCCAATTTGGGGGGTAGGGGTGCTTTTTGAGAAATTTTCAAATGTAAACATGGGTTGTGTGATACATCAATTTAAACGTCTAATCATCCCGACTATTTTGGTGCAATAAAAATGTAATTATCTTTAACCGTATTTACAGGGTGGTTCAAAACATTTTAAAAAAGGACTTTGAGGTTATGTACCGTATTACCCGAACTACTGAACGGAACAGCGCCAAATTTATTTCCAAGCTTATTCTGGATCTACTCTTTAAGATAACTTGTAATAAGGGCATTTTCCATGTTATTTTCTAATTTTTTAAAAATCTCAAATTTTTAGAATAAAAGAAAGCTGAAAACTCAAAATTCTTAAATAGCAAGGTATAACAAATTTCATACCACGTGAAAGGTCCTTTTTTAACAAACATTTTACGTATTTAAGTTTTCTTTCTATCTCTTACCGTTTAAAAATTGCAGCAGAAAAACTGAATTTTCCATAGTAATATTGTAACTAGTTTTCTAATAAAACAGCCAAAATTCGTTTCTAGACACATTTAATGGTGCATTAACTGAAGGAAACAATTCATAATTATTGATACCCTGATTGACAAACAAGTTATTACGTTTTAATTTGTGAAAAACAAGTCGTATAGCTGATGAGGACAACCTACATGTGGGCCGCTTTCTGTAGTACCATTGACTAGTCAATGGTAGTACTAATTTCAAAAAGTACTATTTTCTATAGTATCTAATCGAATATGGTAAACACTTAAAGAAATAGACTTTATTTTTACTTATTGGGCAGAACAAAAGTGTTTCAGGATAACTGCAAAGTGTTTAACAAAAAATATCCAGGTAAGACCTTAAGTCATAAAGCTGTAAATGATTTAGTTAAGAAATTTCTGAAACTGGCTCAGTTAACAATGAGAAAAGAACAGGATGAAGGGTCCAAGATGAACTGACACAAGTAAAAGTAGTTGATCAATTTGTAATTAATCATAATACATCGTTGAGCAAAGTGCAATGCGTGTTTTGTTAGAAAACTAGTTATAATTTACCATAGAAAATTCAGTTTTTCTACTGCAATTTTTAAACGGTAAGAGATAGAAAGAAAACTTAAATACGTAAAATGTTTGTTAAAAAAGGACCTTTCACGTGGTATGAAATTTGTTATACCTTGCTATTTAAGAATTTTGAGTTTTCAGCTTTCTTTTATTCTTAAAATTTGAGATTTTTTAAAAATTAGAAAATAACATGGAAAATGCCCTTATTACAAGTTATCTTAAAGAGTAGATCAAGAATAAGCTTGGAAATAAATTTGGCGCTGTTCCGTTCAGTAGTTCGGGTAATACGGTACATAACCTCAAAGTCCTTTTTTAAAACGTTTTGACCCACCCTGTAAATACGGTTAAAGATAATTACATTTTTATTGCACCAAAATAGTTGGGATGATTGGGCCTTTAAATTGATGTATCACACAACCCATGTTTACATTTGAAAATTTCACAAAAAGCACCCCTACCCCCCAAATTGGGCCCTTTTGGGGCATTTTTCGAAATTGAAAATAATTTTATTGGATTTGGCATGTCCAAATTAGGGGGAAATGAGAACAAACAAGTGGTAAAAGCCTTACCTTTGCACACAACAGATATGGAAAGTTTTCAAATGAACACCCTGTATAATAATATTATAGGAAGGATAATATACAAATAAATATATAAAAATGTTTTTGATCATAATATAAATACATATTTTATAATATTTTTATAATTATAATTATATATGAATGAACACTTTTTAATAATGTTTTTAATAATAATAATACATATATATTAATATTATAGTAAGGATAATAAGCAATTAAATATTGACAGGTTTTTTTTATAATAATATAAATACATATTTTATAATTTTTATATAAAAATAATTATATATGAATGAACACTTTTTAATGATGTTTTTGTTATTAATAATACATATATAATAATATTATAGGAAGGATAATATACAAATAAATATATATAAATGTTTTTGATCATAATATAAATACATATTTTATAATATTTTTATAATAATAATTATATATGAATGAACACTTTTGAATAATGTTTTTGTTATTAATAATATATATATAATAATATTATAGGAAGGATAATATACAAATAAATATATATAAATGTTTTTGATCATAATATAAATACATATTTTATAATATTTTTATAATAATAATTATATATGAATGAACACTTTTTAATAATGTTTTTGTTATTAATAATACATATATAATAATATTATAGGAAGAATAATATGCAAATAAATATTCACAGGTTTTTTTATCATAATATAAATACATATTTTAAAGTTTTTTATAATAATAATAATATATGAATGAACACTTTTTAGTAATGTTTTTGTAATTAATAATCCAAATATAATAATATTATAGAAACGATAATATGGAAATAAATATTGACAGGTTTTTTTGATCATAATAAAAATACATAGTTTAAAGTTTTTTTATAATAATAATTATATATGAATGAACACTTTTTAGAAATGTTTTTGTAATTAATAATACAAATATAATAATATTATAGAAACGATAATATGCAAATAAATATTGACAGGTTTTTTTGATCATAATATAAATACATATTTTATAATATTTTTATAATGATAATTATATATGAATGAACACTTTTTAATAATGTTTTTGTTATTAATAATACATATATAATGATATTATAGGAAGGATAATATACAAATAAATATATATAAATGTTTTTGATCATAATATAAATACATATTTTATAATATTTTTATAATTATAATTATATATGAATGAACACTTTTTAATAATGTTTTTAATAATAATAATACATATATATTAATATTATAGTAAGGATAATATGCAATTAAATATTGACAGGTTTTTTTTATCATAATATAAATACATATTTTAAAATTTGTATATAAAAATAATTATATATGAATGAACACTTTTTAATGATGTTTTTGTTATTAATAATACATATATAATAATATTATAGGAAGGATAATATACAAATAAATATATATAAATGTTTTTGATCATAATATAAATACATATTTTATAATATTTTTATAATAATAATTTTATATGAATGAACACTTTTGAATAATGTTTTTGTTATTAATAATACATATATAATAATATTATAGGAAGGATAATATACAAATAAATATATATAAATGTTTTTGATCATAATATAAATACATATTTTATAATATTTTTATAATAATAATTATATATGAATGAACACTTTTTAGTAATGTTTTTGTAATTAATAATACAAATATAATAATATTATAGAAACGATAATATGCAAATAGATATTGACAGGTTTTTTTGAACATAATATAAATACATAGTTTAAAGTTTTTTATAATAATAATTATATATGAATGAACACTTTTTAGTAATGTTTTTGTAATTAATAATACAAATATAATAATATTATAGAAACGATAATATGCAAATAAATATTGACAGGTTTTTTGATCATAATATAAATACATAGTTTAAAGTTTTTTTATAATTATAATTATATATAAATGAACACTTTTTAATAATGTTTTTGTTATGAATAATACATATATAATAATATTATAGAAAGGATAATATACAAATAAATATATATAAATGTTTTTGATCATAATATAAATACATATTTTATAATATTTTTATAATAATAATAATATATGAATGAACACTTTTTAATAATGTTTTTGTTATTAATAATACATATATAATAATATTATAGGAAGGATAATATACAAATAAATATATATAAATGTTTTTGATCATAATATAAAAACATATTTTATAATATTTTTATAATAATAATTATATATGAATGAACACTTTTTAATAATGTTTTCGTTATTAATAATACATATATAATAATATTATAGGAAGGATAATATACAAATAAATATATATAAATGTTTTTGATCATAATATAAATACATATTTTATAATATTTTTATAATTATAATTATATATGATGAACACTTTTTAATAATGATTTTAATAATAATAATACATATATATTAATATTATAGTAAGGATAATATGCAATTAAATATTGACAGGTTTTTTTTATCATATTATAAATACATATTTTAAAATTTTTATATAAAAATAATTATATATGAATGAACAATTTTAATGATGTTTTTGTAATTAATAATACATATATAATAATATTATAGGAAGGATAATATGCAAATAAATATTCACAGGTTTTTTTATCATAATATAAATACATATTTTAAAGTTTTTTATAATAATAATTATATATGAATGAACACTTTTTAGTAATGTTTTTGTAATTAATAATACAAATATAATAATATTATAGAAACGATAATATGAAAATAAATATTGACAGGTTTTTTTGATCATAATATAAATACATAGTTTAAAGTTTTTTTATAATTATAATTATATATGAATGAACACTTTTTAATAATGTTTTTGTTATGAATAATACATATATAATAATATTATAGGAAAGATAATATACAAATAAATATATAAAAATGTTTTTGATCATAATATAAATACATATTTTATAATATTTTTATAATTATAATTATATATGAATGAACACTTTTTAATAATGTTTTTAATAATAATAATACATATATATTAATATTATAGTAAGGATAATATGCAATTAAATATTGAAAGGTTTTTTTTTATCATAATATAAATACATATTTTATAATTTTTATATAAAAATAATTATATATGAATGAACACTTTTTAATAATGTTTTTGTTATTAATAATACATATATAATAATATTATAGGAAGGATAATATGCAAATAAATATTCACAGGTTTTTTTGATCATAATATAAATACATATTTTATAATATTTTTATAATTATAATTATATATGAATGAACACTTTTTAATAATGTTTTTAATAATAATAATACATATATATTAATATTATAGTAAGGATAATATGCAATTAAATATTGACAGGTTTTTTTTATCATAATATAAATACATATTTTAAAATTTGTATATAAAAATAATTATATATGAATGAACACTTTTTAATGATGTTTTTGTTATTAATAATACATATATAATAATATTATAGGAAGGATAATATACAAATAAATATATATAAATGTTTTTGATCATAATATAAATACATATTTTATAATATTTTATAATAATAATTTTATATGAATGAACACTTTTGAATAATGTTTTTGTTATTAATAATACATATATAATAATATTATAGGAAGGATAATATACAAATAAATATATATACATTTTTTTGATCATAATATAAATACATATTTTATAATATTTTTATAATAATAATTATATATGAATGAACACTTTTTAGTAATGTTTTTGTAATTAATAATACAAATATAATAATATTATAGAAACGATAATATGCAAATAGATATTGACAGGTTTTTTTGAACATAATATAAATACATAGTTTAAAGTTTTTTATAATAATAATTATATATGAATGAACACTTTTTAGTTATGTTTTTGTAATTAATAATACAAATATAATAATATTATAGAAACGATAATATGCAAATAAATATTGACAGGTTTTTTGATCATAATATAAATACATAGTTTAAAGTTTTTTTATAATTATAATTATATATAAATGAACACTTTTTAATAATGTTTTTGTTATGAATAATACATATATAATAATATTATAGAAAGGATAATATACAAATAAATATATATAAATGTTTTTGATCATAATATAAATACATATTTTATAATATTTTTATAATAATAATAATATATGAATGAACACTTTTTAATAATGTTTTTGTTATTAATAATACATATATAATAATATTATAGGAAGGATAATATACAAATAAATATATATAAATGTTTTTGATCATAATATAAAAACATATTTTATAATATTTTTATAATAATAATTATATATGAATGAACACTTTTTAATAATGTTTTCGTTATTAATAATACATATATAATAATATTATAGGAAGGATAATATACAAATAAATATATATAAATGTTTTTGATCATAATATAAATACATATTTTATAATATTTTTATAATTATAATTATATATGATGAACACTTTTTAATAATGATTTTAATAATAATAATACATATATATTAATATTATAGTAAGGATAATATGCAATTAAATATTGGCAGGTTTTTTTTATCATATTATAAATACATATTTTAAAATTTTTATATAAAAATAATTATATATGAACGAACAATTTTTAATGATGTTTTTGTAATTAATAATACATATATAATAATATTATAGGAAGGATAATATGCAAATAAATATTCACAGGTTTTTTTATCATAATATAAATACATATTTTAAAGTTTTTTATAATAATAATTATATATGAATGAACACTTTTTAGTAATGTTTTTGTAATTAATAATACAAATATAATAATATTATAGAAACGATAATATGAAAATAAATATTGACAGGTTTTTTTGATCATAATATAAATACGTAGTTTAAAGTTTTTTTATAATTATAATTATATATGAATGAACACTTTTTAATAATGTTTTTGTTATGAATAATACATATATAATAATATTATAGGAAAGATAATATACAAATAAATATATAAAAATGTTTTTGATCATAATATAAATACATATTTTATAATATTTTTATAATTATAATTATATATGAATGAACACTTTTTAATAATGTTTTTAATAATAATAATACATATATATTAATATTATAGTAAGGATAATATGCAATTAAATATTGAAAGGTTTTTTTTTATCATAATATAAATACATATTTTATAATTTTTATATAAAAATAATTATATATAAATGAACACTTTTTAATGATGTTTTTGTTATTAATAATACATATATAATAATATTATAGGAAGGATAATATACAAATAAATATATATAAACGTTTTTGATCATAATATAAATACATATTTTAAAGTTTTTTATAATAATAATAATATATGAATGAACACTTTTTAGTAATGTTTTTGTAATTAATAATCCAAATATAATAATATTATAGAAACGATAATATGGAAATAAATATTGACAGGTTTTTTTTTATCATAATATAAATACATAGTTTAAAGTTTTTTTATAATAATAATTATATATGAATGAACACTTTTTAGTAATGTTTTTGTAATTAATAATACAAATATAATAATATTATAGAAACGATAATATGCAAATAAATATTGACAGGTTTTTTTGATCATAATATAAATACATAGTTTAAAGTTTTTTTATAATTATAATTATATATGAATGAACACTTTTTAATAATGTTTTTGTTATGAATAATACATATATAATAATATTATAGGAAGGATAATATACAAATAAATATATATAAATGTTTTTGATCATAATATAAATACATATTTTATAATATTTTTATAATAATAATTATATATGAATGAACACTTTTTAATAATGTTTTTGTTATGAATAATAAATATATAATAATATTATAGGAAGGATAATATACAAATAAATATATATAAATGTTTTTGATCATAATATAAATACATATTTTATAATATTTTTATAATAATAATTATATATGAATGAACACTTTTTAATAATGTTTTTGTTATTAATAATACATATATAATGATATTATAGGAAGGATAATATACAAATAAATATATATAAATGTTTTTGATCATAATATAAATACATATTTTATAATATTTTTATAATTATAATTATATATGAATGAACACTTTTTAATAATGTTTTTAATAATAATAATACATATATATTAATATTATAGTAAGGATAAAATGCAATTAAATATTGACAGGTTTTTTTTTTCATAATATAAATACATATTTTAAAATTTTTATATAAAAATAATTATATATAAATGAACACTTTTTAATGATGTTTTTGTTATTAATAATACATATATAATAATATTATAGGAAGGATAATATACAAATAAATATATATAAATGTTTTTGATCATAATATAAATACATATTTTATAATATTTTTATAATAATAATTTTATATGAATGAACACTTTTTAGTAATGTTTTTGTAATTAATAATACAAATATAATAATATTATAGAAACGATAATATGCAAATAGATATTGACAGGTTTTTTTGAACATAATATAAATACATAGTTTAAAGTTTTTTTATAATAATAATTATATATGAATGAACACTTTTTAGTAATGTTTTTGTAATTAATAATACAAATATAATAATATTATAGAAACGATAATATGCAAATAAATATTGACAGGTTTTTTGATCATAATATAAATACATAGTTTAAAGTTTTTTTATAATTATAATTATATATGAATGAACACTTTTTAATAATGTTTTTGTTATGAATAATACATATATAATAATATTATAGAAAGGATAATATACAAATAAATATATATAAATGTTTTTGATCATAATATAAATACATATTTTATAATATTTTTATAATAATAATTATATATGAATGAACACTTTTTAATAATGTTTTTGTTATTAATAATACATATATAATGATATTATAGGAAGGATAATATACAAATAAATATATATAAATGTTTTTGATCATAATATAAATACATATTTTATAATATTTTTATAATTATAATTATATATGAATGAACACTTTTTAATAATGTTTTTAATAATAATAATACATATATATTAATATTATAGTAAGGATAATATGCAATTAAATATTGACAGGTTTTTTTTATCATAATATAAATACATATTTTAAAATTTTTATATAAAAATAATTATATATGAATGAACACTTTTTAATGATGTTTTTGTTATTAATAATACATATATAATAATATTATAGGAAGGATAATATACAAATAAATATATATAAATGTTTTTGATCATAATATAAATACATATTTTATAATATTTTTATAATAATAATTTTATATGAATGAACACTTTTTAGTAATGTTTTTGTAATTAATAATACAAATATAATAATATTATAGAAACGATAATATGCAAATAGATATTGACAGGTTTTTTTGAACATAATATAAATACATAGTTTAAAGTTTTTTTATAATAATAATTATATATGAATGAACACTTTTTAGTAATGTTTTTGTTATTAATAATACATATATAATAATATTATAGGAAGGATAATATACAAATAAATATATATAAATGTTTTTGATCATAATATAAATACATATTTTATAATATTTTTATAATTATAATTATATATGAATGAACACTTTTTAATAATGTTTTTGTTATTAATAATACATATATAATAATATTATAGGAAGGATAATATACAAATAAATATATATAAATGTTTTTGATCATAATATAAATACATATTTTATAATATTTTTATAATAATAATTACATATGAATAAACACTTTTTAATAATGTTTTTGTTATTAATAATACATATATAATAATATTATAGGAAGGATAATATACAAATAAATATATATAAATGTTTTTGATCATAATATAAATACATATTTTATAATATTTTTTATAATTATAATTATATATGAATAAACACTTTTTAATAATGTTTTTAATAATAATAATACATATATATTAATATTATAGGAAGGATAATATGCAATTAAATATTGACAGGTTTTTTTTATCATAATATAAATACATATTTTAAATCTTTTTATAATAATAATTATATATGAATGAACACTTTTTAGTAATGTTTTTGTAATTAATAATACAAATATAATAATATTAAAGAAACAATAATATGCAAATAAATATTGACAGGTTTTTTTGATCATAATATAAATACATAGTTTAAAGTTTTTTTATAATTATAATTATATATGAATGAACACTTTTTAATAATGTTTTTGTTATGAATAATACATATATAATAATATTATAGGAAGGATAATATACAAATAAATATATAAAAATGTTTTTGATCATAATATAAATACATATTTTATAATATTTTTATAATTATAATTATATATGAATGACCACTTTTTAATAATGTTTTTAATAATAATAATACATATATATTAATATTATAGTAAGGATAATATGCAATTAAATATTGACAGGTTTTTTTTTATCATAATATAAATACATATTTTATAAATTTTATATAAAAATAATTATATATGAATGAACACTTTTTAATGATGTTTTTGTTATGAATAATACATATATAATAATATTATAGGAAGGATAATATACAAATAAATAAATATAAATGTTTTTGATCATAATATAAATACATATTTTATAATATTTTTATAATAATAATTATATATGAATGAACACTTTTTAGTAATGTTTTTGTAATTAATAATACAAATATAATAATATTATAGAAACGATAATATGCAAATAGATATTGACAGGTTTTTTTGAACATAATATAAATACATAGTTTAAAGTTTTTTTATAATAATAATTATATATGAATGAACACTTTTTAGTAATGTTTTTTGTAATTAATAATACAAATATAATAATATTATAGAAACGATAATATGCAAATAAATATTGACAGGTTTTTTGATCATATTATAAATACATAGTTTAAAGTTTTTTTATAATTATAATTATATATGAATGAACACTTTTTAATAATGTTTTTGTTATGAATAATACATATATAATAATATTATAGAAAGGATAATATACAAATAAATATATATAAATGTTTTTGATCATAATATAAATACATATTTTATAATATTTTTATAATAATAATAATATATGAATGAACACTTTTTAATAATGTTTTTGTTATTAATAATACATATATAATAATATTATAGGAAGGATAATATACAAATAAATATATATAAATGTTTTTGATCATAATATAAAAACATATTTTATAATATTTTTATAATAATAATTATATATGAATGAACACTTTTTAATAATGTTTTTGTTATTAATAATACATATATAATAATATTATAGGAAGGATAATATACAAATAAATATATTTAAATGTTTTTGATCATAATATAAATACATATTTTATAATATTTTTATAATTATAATTATATATGAATGAACACTTTTTAATAATGTTTTTGTTATTAATAATACATATATAATAATATTATAGGAAGGATAATATACAAATAAATATATATAAATGTTTTTGATCATAATATAAATACATATTTTATAATATTTTTATAATAATAATTACATATGAATAAACACTTTTTAATAATGTTTTTGTTATTAATAATACATATATAATAATATTATAGGAAGGATAATATACAAATAAATATATATAAATGTTTTTGATCATAATATAAATACATATTTTATAATATTTTTTATAATTATAATTATATATGAATAAACACTTTTTAATAATGTTTTTAATAATAATAATACATATATATTAATATTATAGGAAGGATAATATGCAATTAAATATTGACAGGTTTTTTTTATCATAATATAAATACATATTTTAAATCTTTTTATAATAATAATTATATATGAATGAACACTTTTTAGTAATGTTTTTGTAATTAATAATACAAATATAATAATATTAAAGAAACAATAATATGCAAATAAATATTGACAGGTTTTTTTGATCATAATATAAATACATAGTTTAAAGTTTTTTTATAATTATAATTATATATGAATGAACACTTTTTAATAATGTTTTTGTTATGAATAATACATATATAATAATATTATAGGAAGGATAATATACAAATAAATATATAAAAATGTTTTTGATCATAATATAAATACATATTTTATAATATTTTTATAATTATAATTATATATGAATGACCACTTTTTAATAATGTTTTTAATAATAATAATACATATATATTAATATTATAGTAAGGATAATATGCAATTAAATATTGACAGGTTTTTTTTATCATAATATAAATACATATTTTATAATTTTTATATAAAAATAATTATATATGAATGAACACTTTTTAATGATGTTTTTGTTATGAATAATACATATATAATAATATTATAGGAAGGATAATATACAAATAAATATATATAAATGTTTTTGATCATAATATAAATACATATTTTATAATATTTTTATAATAATAATTATATATGAATGAACACTTTTTAGTAATGTTTTTGTAATTAATAATACAAATATAATAATATTATAGAAACGATAATATGCAAATAAATATTGACAGGTTTTTTTGATCATAATATAAATACATAGTTTAAAGTTTTTTTATAATAATAATTATATATGAATGAACACTTTTTAGTAATGTTTTTGTAATTAATAATACAAATATAATAATATTATAGAAACGATAATATGCAAATAAATATTGACAGGTTTTTTTTGATCATAATATAAATACATAGTTTAAAGTTTTTTTATAATTATAATTATATATGAATGAACACTTTTTAATAATGTTTTTGTTATGAATAATACATGTATAATAATATTATAGGAAGGATAATATACAAATAAAAATATATTAATGTTTTTGATCATAATATAAATACATATTTTATAATATTTTTACAATTATAATTATATATGAATGAACACTTTTTAATAATGTTTTTAATAATAATAATACATATATATTAATATTATAGTAAGGATAATATGCAATTAAATATTGACAGGTTTTTTTTTATCATAATATAAATACATATTTTAAAATTTTTATATAAATATAATTATATATGAATGAACACTTTTTAATGATGTTTTTGTTATTAATAATACATATATAATAATATTATAGGAAGGATAATATACAAATAAATATATATAAATGTTTTTGATCATAATATAAATACATATTTTATAATATTTTTATAATAATAATTATATATGAATGAACACTTTTGAATAATGTTTTTGTTATTAATAATACATATATAATAATATTATAGGAAGGATAATATACAAATAAATATATATAAATGTTTTTGATCATAATATAAATACATATTTTATGATATTTTTATAATTATTATTATACATGAATGAACACTTTTTAATAATGTTTTTAATAATAATAATACATATATATTAATATTATAGTAAGGATAATATGCAATTAAATATTGACAGGTTTTTTTTATCATAATATAAATACATATTTTAAAATTTTTATATAAAAATAATTATATATAAATGAACACTTTTTAATGATGTTTTTGTTATTAATAATACATATATAATAATATTATAGGAAGGATAATATAAAAATAAATATATATAAATGTTTTTGATCATAATATAAATACATATTTTATAATATTTTTATAATAATAATTATATATGAATGAACACTTTTGAATAATGTTTTTGTTATTAATAATACATATATAATAATATTATAGGAAGGATAATATACAAATAAATATATATAAATGTTTTTGATCATAATATAAATACATATTTTATAATATTTTTATAATTATAATTATATATGAATGAACACTTTTTAATAATGTTTTTAATAATAATAAAACATATATATTAATATTATAGGAAGGATAATATGCAATTAAATATTGACAGGTTTTTTTTATCATAATATAAATACATATTTTAAAGTTTTTTATAATAATAATTATATATGAATGAACACTTTTTAGTAATGTTTTTGTAATTAATAATACAAATATAATAATATTATAGAAACAATAATATGCAAATAAATATTGACAAGTTTTATTGATAATAATATAAATACATAGTTTAAAGTTTTTTTATAATTATAATTATATATGAATGAACACTTTTTAATAATGTTTTTGTTATGAATAATACATATATAATAATATTATAGGAAGGATAATATACAAATAAATATATAAAAATGTTTTTGATCATAATATAAATACATATTTTATAATATTTTTATAATTATAATTATATATGAATGACCACTTTTTAATAATGTTTTTAATAATAATAATACATATATATTAATATTATAGTAAGGATAATATGCAATTAAATATTGACAGGTTTTTTTTATCATAATATAAATACATATTTTATAATTTTTATATAAAAATAATTATATATGAACGAACACTTTTTAATGATGTTTTTGTTATGAATAATACATATATAATAATATTATAGGAAGGATAATATACAAATAAATATATATAAATGTTTTTGATCATAATATAAATACATATTTTATAATATTTTTATAATAATAATTATATATGAATGAACACTTTTGAATAATGTTTTTGTTATTAATAATACATATATAATAATATTTTAGGAAGGATAATATACAAATAAATATATATAAATGTTTTTGATCATAATATAAATACATATTTTATAATATTTTTATAATAATAATTATATATGAATGAACACTTTTTAATAATGTTTTTGTTATGAATAATACATATATAATAATATTATAGGAAGGATAATATACAAATAAATATATATAAATGTTTTTGATCATAATATAAAAACATATTTTATAATATTTTTATAATTATAATTATATATGAATGAACACTTTTTAATAATGTTTTTAATAATAATAATACATATATATTAATATTATAGTAAGGATAATAAGCAATTAAATATTGACAGGTTTTTTTTATAATAATATAAATACATATTTTATAATTTTTATATAAAAATAATTATATATGAATGAACACTTTTTAATGATGTTTTTGTTATTAATAATACATATATAATAATATTATAGGAAGGATAATATACAAATAAATATATATAAACGTTTTTGATCATAATATAAATACATATTTTATAATATTTTTATAATAATAATTATATATGAATGAACACTTTTGAATAATGTTTTTGTTATTAATAATATATATATAATAATATTATAGGAAGGATAATATACAAATAAATATATATAAATGTTTTTGATCATAATATAAATACATATTTTATAATATTTTTATAATAATAATTATATATGAATGAACACTTTTTAATAATGTTTTTGTTATTAATAATACATATATAATAATATTATAGGAAGAATAATATGCAAATAAATATTCACAGGTTTTTTTTTATCATAATATAAATACATATTTTAAAGTTTTTTATAATAATAATAATATATGAATGAACACTTTTTAGTAATGTTTTTGTAATTAATAATCCAAATATAATAATATTATAGAAACGATAATATGGAAATAAATATTGACAGGTTTTTTTTTATCATAATATAAATACATAGTTTAAAGTTTTTTTATAATAATAATTATATATGAATGAACACTTTTTAGTAATGTTTTTGTAATTAATAATACAAATATAATAATATTATAGAAACGATAATATGCAAATAAATATTGACAGGTTTTTTTGATCATAATATAAATACATAGTTTAAAGTTTTTTTATAATTATAATTATATATGAATGAACACTTTTTAATAATGTTTTTGTTATGAATAATACATATATAATAATATTATAGGAAGGATAATATACAAATAAATATATATAAATGTTTTTGATCATAATATAAATACATATTTTATAATATTTTTATAATAATAATTATATATGAATGAACACTTTTTAATAATGTTTTTGTTATGAATAATAAATATATAATAATATTATAGGAAGGATAATATACAAATAAATATATATAAATGTTTTTGATCATAATATAAATACATATTTTATAATATTTTTATAATAATAATTTTATATGAATGAACACTTTTTAGTAATGTTTTTGTAATTAATAATACAAATATAATAATATTATAGAAACGATAATATGCAAATAGATATTGACAGGTTTTTTTGAACATAATATAAATACATAGTTTAAAGTTTTTTTATAATAATAATTATATATGAATGAACACTTTTTAGTAATGTTTTTGTAATTAATAATACAAATATAATAATATTATAGAAACAATAATATGCAAATAAATATTGACAAGTTTTATTGATAATAATATAAATACATAGTTTAAAGTTTTTTTATAATTATAATTATATATGAATGAACACTTTTTAATAATGTTTTTGTTATGAATAATACATATATAATAATATTATAGGAAGGATAATATACAAATAAATATATAAAAATGTTTTTGATCATAATATAAATACATATTTTATAATATTTTTATAATTATAATTATATATGAATGACCACTTTTTAATAATGTTTTTAATAATAATAATACATATATATTTTACAGGTTTTTTTTTATCATAATATAAATACATATTTTATAAATTTTATATAAAAATAATTATATATGAATGAACACTTTTTAATGATGTTTTTGTTATGAATAATACATATATAATAATATTATAGGAAGGATAATATACAAATAAATATATATAAATGTTTTTGATCATAATATAAATACATATTTTATAATATTTTTATAATAATAATTATATATGAATGAACACTTTTTAATAATGTTTTTAATAATAATAATACATATATATTAATATTATAGTAAGGATAATATGCAATTAAATATTGACAGGTTTTTTTTATCATAATATAAATACATATTTTAAAATTTTTATATAAAAATAATTATATATGAATGAACACTTTTTAATGATGTTTTTGTTATTAATAATACATATATAATAATATTATAGGAAGGATAATATACAAATAAATATATATAAATGTTTTTGATCATAATATAAATACATATTTTATAATATTTTTATAATAATAATTTTATATGAATGAACACTTTTGAATAATGTTTTTGTTATTAATAATACATATATAATAATATTATAGGAAGGATAATATACAAATAAATATATATAAATGTTTTTAATCATAATATAAATACATATTTTATAATATTTTTATAATAATAATTATATATGAATGAACACTTTTTAGTAATGTTTTTGTAATTAATAATACAAATATAATAATATTATAGAAACGATAATATGCAAATAGATATTGACAGGTTTTTTTGAACATAATATAAATACATAGTTTAAAGTTTTTTTATAATAATAATTATATATGAATGAACACTTTTTAGTAATGTTTTTTGTAATTAATAATACAAATATAATAATATTATAGAAACGATAATATGCAAATAAATATTGACAGGTTTTTTGATCATAATATAAATACATAGTTTAAAGTTTTTTTATAATTATAATTATATATGAATGAACACTTTTTAATAATGTTTTTGTTATGAATAATACATATATAATAATATTATAGAAAGGATAATATACAAATAAATATATATAAATGTTTTTGATCATAATATAAATACATATTTTATAATATTTTTATAATAATAATAATATATGAATGAACACTTTTTAATAATGTTTTTGTTATTAAAAATACATATATAATAATATTATAGGAAGGATAATATACAAATAAATATATATAAATGTTTTTGATCATAATATAAAAACATATTTTATAATATTTTTATAATAATAATTATATATGAATGAACACTTTTTAATAATGTTTTTGTTATTAATAATACATATATAATAATATTATAGGAAGGATAATATACAAATAAATATATTTAAATGTTTTTGATCATAATATAAATACATATTTTATAATATTTTTATAATTATAATTATATATGAATGAACACTTTTTAATAATGTTTTTGTTATTAATAATACATATATAATAATATTATAGGAAGGATAATATACAAATAAATATATATAAATGTTTTTGATCATAATATAAATACATATTTTATAATATTTTTATAATAATAATTACATATGAATAAACACTTTTTAATAATGTTTTTGTTATTAATAATACATATATAATAATATTATAGGAAGGATAATATACAAATAAATATATATAAATGTTTTTGATCATAATATAAATACATATTTTATAATATTTTTTATAATTATAATTATATATGAATAAACACTTTTTAATAATGTTTTTAATAATAATAATACATATATATTAATATTATAGGAAGGATAATATGCAATTAAATATTGACAGGTTTTTTTTATCATAATATAAATACATATTTTAAATCTTTTTATAATAATAATTATATATGAATGAACACTTTTTAGTAATGTTTTTGTAATTAATAATACAAATATAATAATATTAAAGAAACAATAATATGCAAATAAATATTGACAGGTTTTTTTGATCATAATATAAATACATAGTTTAAAGTTTTTTTATAATTATAATTATATATGAATGAACACTTTTTAATAATGTTTTTGTTATGAATAATACATATATAATAATATTATAGGAAGGATAATATACAAATAAATATATAAAAATGTTTTTGATCATAATATAAATACATATTTTATAATATTTTTATAATTATAATTATATATGAATGACCACTTTTTAATAATGTTTTTAATAATAATAATACATATATATTAATATTATAGTAAGGATAATATGCAATTAAATATTGACAGGTTTTTTTTATCATAATATAAATACATATTTTATAATTTTTATATAAAAATAATTATATATGAATGAACACTTTTTAATGATGTTTTTGTTATGAATAATACATATATAATAATATTATAGGAAGAATAATATGCAAATAAATATTCACAGGTTTTTTTTTATCATAATATAAATACATATTTTAAAGTTTTTTATAATAATAATAATATATGAATGAACACTTTTTAGTAATGTTTTTGTAATTAATAATCCAAATATAATAATATTATAGAAACGATAATATGGAAATAAATATTGACAGGTTTTTTTTTATCATAATATAAATACATAGTTTAAAGTTTTTTTATAATAATAATTATATATGAATGAACACTTTTTAGTAATGTTTTTGTAATTAATAATACAAATATAATAATATTATAGAAACGATAATATGCAAATAAATATTGACAGGTTTTTTTGATCATAATATAAATACATAGTTTAAAGTTTTTTTATAATTATAATTATATATGAATGAACACTTTTTAATAATGTTTTTGTTATGAATAATACATATATAATAATATTATAGGAAGGATAATATACAAATAAATATATATAAATGTTTTTGATCATAATATAAATACATATTTTATAATATTTTTATAATAATAATTATATATGAATGAACACTTTTTAATAATGTTTTTGTTATGAATAATAAATATATAATAATATTATAGGAAGGATAATATACAAATAAATATATATAAATGTTTTTGATCATAATATAAATACATATTTTATAATATTTTGATAATAATAATTATATATGAATGAACACTTTTTAATAATGTTTTTGTTATTAATAATACATATATAATGATATTATAGGAAGGATAATATACAAATAAATATATATAAATGTTTTTGATCATAATATAAATACATATTTTATAATATTTTTATAATTATAATTATATATGAATGAACACTTTTTAATAATGTTTTTAATAATAATAATACATATATATTAATATTATAGTAAGGATAATATGCAATTAAATATTGACAGGTTTTTTTTATCATAATATAAATACATATTTTAAAATTTTTATATAAAAATAATTATATATGAATGAACACTTTTTAATGATGTTTTTGTTATTAATAATACATATATAATAATATTATAGGAAGGATAATATACAAATAAATATATATAAATGTTTTTGATCATAATATAAATACATATTTTATAATATTTTTATAATAATAATTTTATATGAATGAACACTTTTGAATAATGTTTTTGTTATTAATAATACATATATAATAATATTATAGGAAGGATAATATACAAATAAATATATATAAATGTTTTTGATCATAATATAAATACATATTTTATAATATTTTTATAATAATAATTATATATGAATGAACACTTTTTAGTAATGTTTTTGTAATTAATAATACAAATATAATAATATTATAGAAACGATAATATGCAAATAGATATTGACAGGTTTTTTTGAACATAATATAAATACATAGTTTAAAGTTTTTTTATAATAATAATTATATATGAATGAACACTTTTTAGTAATGTTTTTTGTAATTAATAATACAAATATAATAATATTATAGAAACGATAATATGCAAATAAATATTGACAGGTTTTTTGATCATAATATAAATACATAGTTTAAAGTTTTTTTATAATTATAATTATATATGAATGAACACTTTTTAATAATGTTTTTGTTATGAATAATACATATATAATAATATTATAGAAAGGATAATATACAAATAAATATATATAAATGTTTTTGATCATAATATAAATACATATTTTATAATATTTTTATAATAATAATAATATATGAATGAACACTTTTTAATAATGTTTTTGTTATTAAAAATACATATATAATAATATTATAGGAAGGATAATATACAAATAAATATATATAAATGTTTTTGATCATAATATAAAAACATATTTTATAATATTTTTATAATAATAATTATATATGAATGAACACTTTTTAATAATGTTTTTGTTATTAATAATACATATATATAATAATATTATAGGAAGGATAATATACAAATAAATATATTTAAATGTTTTTGATCATAATATAAATACATATTTTATAATATTTTTATAATTATAATTATATATGAATGAACACTTTTGAATAATGTTTTTGTTATTAATAATACATATATAATAATATTTTAGGAAGGATAATATACAAATAAATATATATAAATGTTTTTGATCATAATATAAATACATATTTTATAATATTTTTATAATAATAATTATATATGAATGAACACTTTTTAATAATGTTTTTGTTATTAATAATACATATATAATAATATTATAGGAAGGATAATATGCAAATAAATATTCACAGGTTTTTTTATCATAATATAAATACATATTTTAAAGTTTTTTATAATAATAATAATATATGAATGAACACTTTTTAGTAATGTTTTTGTAATTAATAATACAAATATAATAATATTATAGAAACGATAATATGCAAATAAATATTGACAGGTTTTTTTGATCATAATATAAATACATAGTTTAAAGTTTTTTTATAATAATAATTATATATGAATGAACACTTTTTAGTAATGTTTTTGTAATTAATAATACAAATATAATAATATTATAGAAACGATAATATGCAAATAAATATTGACAGGTTTTTTTGATCATAATATAAATACATAGTTAAAAGTTTTTTTATAATTATAATTATATATGAATGAACACTTTTTAATAATTTTTTGTTATGAATAATACATATATAATAATATTATAGGAAGGATAATATACAAATAAATATATATATAAATGTTTTTGATCATAATATAAATACATATTTTATAATATTTTTATAATAATAATAATATATGAATGAACACTTTTTAATAATGTTTTTGTTATGAATAATACATATATAATAATATTATAGGAAGGATAATATACAAATAAATATATATAAATGTTTTTGATCATAATATAAATACATATTTTATAATATTTTTATAATTATAATAATATATGAATGAACACTTTTTAATAATGTTTTTGTTATGAATAATACATATATAATAATATTATAGGAAGGATAATATACAAATAAATATATATAAATGTTTTTGATCATAATATAAAAACATATTTTATAATATTTTTATAATAATAATTATATATGAATGAACACTTTTTAATAATGTTTTTGTTATTAATAATACATATATAATAATATTATAGGAAGGATAATATGCAAATAAATATTCACAGGTTTTTTTTATCATAATATAAATACATATTTTAAAGTTTTTTATAATAATAATTATATATGAATGAACACTTTTTAGTAATGTTTTTGTAATTAATAATACAAATATAATAATATTATAGAAACGATAATATGAAAATAAATATTGACAGGTTTTTTTGATCATAATATAAATACATAGTTTAAAGTTTTTTTATAATTATAATTATATATGAATGCACACTTTTTAATAATGTTTTTGTTATAAATAATACATACATAATAATATTATAGAAACGATAATATGCAAATAAATATTGACAGGTTTTTTTGATCATAATATAAATACATAGTTAAAAGTTTTTTTATAATTATAATTATATATGAATGAACACTTTTTAATAATTTTTTGTTATGAATAATACATATATAATAATATTATAGGAAGGATAATATACAAATAAATATATATATAAATGTTTTTGATCATAATATAAATACATATTTTATAATATTTTTATAATAATAATAATATATGAATGAACACTTTTTAATAATGTTTTTGTTATGAATAATACATATATAATAATATTATAGGAAGGATAATATACAAATAAATATATATAAATGTTTTTGATCATAATATAAATACATATTTTATAATATTTTTATAATTATAATAATATATGAATGAACACTTTTTAATAATGTTTTTGTTATGAATAATACATATATAATAATATTATAGGAAGGATAATATACAAATAAATATATATAAATGTTTTTGATCATAATATAAAAACATATTTTATAATATTTTTATAATAATAATTATATATGAATGAACACTTTTTAATAATGTTTTTGTTATTAATAATACATATATAATAATATTATAGGAAGGATAATATGCAAATAAATATTCACAGGTTTTTTTTATCATAATATAAATACATATTTTAAAGTTTTTTATAATAATAATTATATATGAATGAACACTTTTTAGTAATGTTTTTGTAATTAATAATACAAATATAATAATATTATAGAAACGATAATATGAAAATAAATATTGACAGGTTTTTTTGATCATAATATAAATACATAGTTTAAAGTTTTTTTATAATTATAATTATATATGAATGCACACTTTTTAATAATGTTTTTGTTATAAATAATACATACATAATAATATTATAGGAAGGATAATATACAAATAAATATATATAAATGTTTTTGATCATAATACAAATACATATTTTATTATATTTTTATAATAATAATTATATATGAATGAACACTTTTGAATAATGTTTTTGTTATTAATAATACATATATACTAATATTATAGGAAGGATAATATACAAATAAATATATATAAATGTTTTTGATCATAATATAAATACATATTTTATAATATTTTTATAATAATAATTATATATGAATGAACACTTTTTAATAATGTTTTTGTTATTAATAATACATATATAATAATATTATAGGAAGGATAATATGCAAATAAATATTCACAGGTTTTTTTATCATAATATAAATACATATTTTAAAGTTTTTTATAATAATAATAATATATGAATGAACACTTTTTAGTAATGTTTTTGTAATTAATAATACAAATATAATAATATTATAGAAACGATAATATGCAAATAAATATTGACAGGTTTTTTTGATCATAATATAAATACATAGTTTAAAGTTTTTTTATAATTATAATTATATATGAATGAACACTTTTTAATAATGTTTTTGTTATGAATAATACATATATAATAATATTATAGGAAGGATAATATACAAATAAATATATATAAATGTTTTTGATCATAATATAAATACATATTTCATAATATTTTTATAATAATAATAATATATGAATGAATACTTTTTAATAATGTTTTTGTTATGAATAATACATATATAATAATATTATAGGAAGGATAATATACAAATAAATATATATAAATGTTTTTGATTATAATATAAATACATATTTTATAATATTTTTATAATAATAATTATATATGAATGAACACTTTTTAATAATGTTTTTGTTATTAATAATACATATATAATAATATTATAGGAAGGATAATATACAAATAAATATAGGTATATAAATGTTTTTGATCATAATATAAATACATATTTTATAATATTTTTATAATAATAATTATATATGAATGAACACTTTTTAATGATGTTTTTGTAATTAATAATACATATATAATAATATTATAGGAAGGATAATATGCAAATAAATATTCACAGGTTTTTTTATCATAATATAAATACATATTTTAAAGTTTTTTATAATAATAATAATATATGAATGAACACTTTTTAGTAATGTTTTTGTAATTAATAATACAAATATAATAATATTATAGAAACGATAATATGCAAATAAATATTCACAGGTTTTTTTATCATAATATAAATACATATTTTAAAGTTTTTTATAATAATAATAATATATGAATGAACACTTTTTAGTAATGTTTTTGTAATTAATAATACAAATATAATAATATTATAGAAACGATAATATGCAAATAAATATTGACAGGTTTTTTTGATCATAATATAAATACATAGTTTAAAGTTTTTTTTATAATTATAATTATATATGAATGAACACTTTTTAATAATGTTTTTGTTATGAATAATACATATATAATAATATTATAGGAAGGATAATATACAAATAAATATATATAAATGTTTTTGATCATAATATAAATACATATTTTATAATATTTTTATAATAATAATAATATATGAATGAACACTTTTTAATAATGTTTTTGTTATGAATAATACATATATAATAATATTATAGGAAGGATAATATACAAATAAATATATATAAATGTTTTTGATCATAATATAAATACATATTTTATAATATTTTTATAATAATAATTATATATGAATGAACACTTTTTAATAATGTTTTTGTTATTAATAATACATATATAATAATATTATAAGAAGGATAATATACAAATAAATATAGGTATATAAATGTTTTTGATCATAATATAAATACATATTTTATAATATTTTTATAATAATAATTATATATGAATGAACACTTTTTAATGATGTTTTTGTAATTAATAATACATATATAATAATATTATAGGAAGGATAATATGCAAATAAATATTCACAGTTTTTTTTTTATCATAATATAAATACATATTTAAAAGTTTTTTATAATAATAATTATATATGAATGAACACTTTTTAGTAATGTTTTTGTAATTAATAATACAAATATAATAATATTATAGAAACGATAATATGAAAATAAATATTGACAGGTTTTTTTGATCATAATATAAATACATAGTTTAAAGTTTTTTTATAATTATAATTATATATGAATGAACACTTTTTAATAATGTTTTTAATAATAATAATACATATATATTAATATTATAGTAAGGATAATATGCAATTAAATATTGACAGGTTTTTTTTATCATAATATAAATACATATTTTATAATTTTTATATAAAAATAATTATATATGAATGAACATTTTTTAATGATGTTTTTGTTATTAATAATACATATATAATAATATTATAGGAAGGATAATATACAAATAAATATATATAAATGTTTTGATCATAATATAAATACATATTTTATAATATTTTTATAATAATAATTATATATGAATGAACACTTTTTAATGATGTTTTTGTAATTAATAATACATATACAATAATATTATAGGAAGGATAATATGCAAATAAATATTCACAGGTTTTTTTTATCATAATATAAATACATATTTTAAAGTTTTTTATAATAATAATTATATATGAATGAACACTTTTTAGTAATGTTTTTGTAATTAATAATACAAATATAATAATATTATAGAAACGATAATATGAAAATAAATATTGACAGGTTTTTTTGATCATAATATAAATACATAGTTTAAAGTTTTTTTATAATTATAATTATATATGAATGAACACTTTTTAATAATGTTTTTTTTATAAATAATACATACATAATAATATTATAGGAAGGATAATATACAAATAAATATATATAAATGTTTTTGATCATAATATAAATACATATTTTATTATATTTTTATAATAATAATTATATATGAATGAACACTTTTGAATAATGTTTTTGTTATTAATAATACATATATACTAATATTATAGGAAGGATAATATACAAATAAATATATATAAATGTTTTTGATCATAATATAAATACATATTTTATAATATTTTTATAATAATAATTATATATGAATGAACACTTTTTAATAATGTTTTTGTTATTAATAATACATATATAATAATATTATAGGAAGGATAATATGCAAATAAATATTCACAGGTTTTTTTATCATAATATAAATACATATTTTAAAGTTTTTTATAATAATAATAATATATGAATGAACACTTTTTAGTAATGTTTTTGTAATTAATAATACAAATATAATAATATTATAGAAACGATAATATGCAAATAAATATTGACAGGTTTTTTTGATCATAATATAAATACATAGTTTAAAGTTTTTTTATAATTATAATTATATATGAATGAACACTTTTTAATAATGTTTTTGTTATGAATAATACATATATAATAATATTATAGGAAGGATAATATACAAATAAATATATATAAATGTTTTTGATCATAATATAAATACATATTTTATAATATTTTTATAATAATAATAATATATGAATGAACACTTTTTAATAATGTTTTTGTTATGAATAATACATATATAATAATATTATAGGAAGGATAATATACAAATAAATATATATAAATGTTTTTGATCATAATATAAATACATATTTTATAATATTTTTATAATAATAATTATATATGAATGAACACTTTTTAATAATGTTTTTGTTATTAATAATACATATATAATAATATTATAGGAAGGATAATATACAAATAAATATAGGTATATAAATGTTTTTGATCATAATATAAATACATATTTTATAATATTTTTATAATAATAATTATATATGAATGAACACTTTTTAATGATGTTTTTGTAATTAATAATACATATATAATAATATTATAGGAAGGATAATATGCAAATAAATATTCACAGGTTTTTTTATCATAATATAAATACATATTTTAAAGTTTTTTATAATAATAATAATATATGAATGAACACTTTTTAGTAATGTTTTTGTAATTAATAATACAAATATAATAATATTATAGAAACGATAATATGCAAATAAATATTCACAGGTTTTTTATCATAATATAAATACATATTTTAAAGTTTTTTATAATAATAATAATATATGAATGAACACTTTTTAGTAATGTTTTTGTAATTAATAATACAAATATAATAATATTATAGAAACGATAATATGCAAATAAATATTGACAGGTTTTTTTGATCATAATATAAATACATAGTTTAAAGTTTTTTTATAATTATAATTATATATGAATGAACACTTTTTAATAATGTTTTTGTTATGAATAATACATATATAATAATATTATAGGAAGGATAATATACAAATAAATATATATAAATGTTTTTGATCATAATATAAATACATATTTTATAATATTTTTATAATAATAATAATATATGAATGAACACTTTTTAATAAAGTTTTTGTTATGAATAATACATATATAATAATATTATAGGAAGGATAATATACAAATAAATATTCACAGGTTTTTTTTATCATAATATAAATACATATTTTAAAGTTTTTTATAATAATAATTAGATATGAATGAACACTTTTTAGTAATGTTTTTGTAATTAATAATACAAATATAATAATATTATAGAAACGATAATATGAAAATAAATATTGACAGGTTTTTTTGATCATAATATAAATACATAGTTTAAAGTTTTTTTATAATTATAATTATATATGAATGAACACTTTTTAATAATGTTTTTGTTATAAATAATACATACATAATAATATTATAGGAAGGATAATATACAAATAAATATATATAAATGTTTTTGATCATAATATAAATACATATTTTATTATATTTTTATAATAATAATTATATATGAATGAACACTTTTGAATAATGTTTTTGTTATTAATAATACATATATACTAATATTATAGGAAGGATAATATACAAATAAATATATATAAATGTTTTTGATCATAATATAAATACATATTTTATAATATTTTTATAATAATAATTATATATGAATGAACACTTTTTAATAATGTTTTTGTTATTAATAATACATATATAATAATATTATAGGAAGGATAATATGCAAATAAATATTCACAGGTTTTTTTATCATAATATAAATACATATTTTAAAGTTTTTTATAATAATAATAATATATGAATGAACACTTTTTAGTAATGGTTTTGTAATTAATAATACAAATATAATAATATTATAGAAACGATAATATGCAAATAAATATTGACAGGTTTTTTTGATCATAATATAAATACATAGTTTAAAGTTTTTTTATAATTATAATTATATATGAATGAACACTTTTTAATAATGTTTTTGTTATAAATAATACATACATAATAATATTATAGGAAGGATAATATACAAATAAATATATATAAATGTTTTTGATCATAATATAAATACATATTTTATTATATTTTTATAATTATAATTATATATGAATGAACACTTTTTAATAATGTTTTTGTTATGAATAATACATATATAATAATATTATAGGAAGGATATAGACAAATAAATATATATAAATGTTTTTGATCATAATATAAATACATATTTTATAATATTTTTATAATAATAATAATATATGAATGAACACTTTTTAATAATGTTTTTGTTATGAATAATACATATATAATAATATTATAGGAAGGATAATATACAAATAAATATATATAAATGTTTTTGATCATAATATAAATACATATTTTATAATATTTTTATAATAATAATTATATATGAATGAACACTTTTTAATAATGTTTTTGTTATTAATAATACATATATAATAATATTATAGGAAGGATAATATACAAATAAATATAGGTATATAAATGTTTTTGATCATAATATAAATACATATTTTATAATATTTTTATAATAATAATTATATATGAATGAACACTTTTTAATGATGTTTTTGTAATTAATAATACATATATAATAATATTATAGGAAGGATAATATGCAAATAAATATTCACAGGTTTTTTTATCATAATATAAATACATATTTTAAAGTTTTTTATAATAATAATAATATATGAATGAACACTTTTTAGTAATGTTTTTGTAATTAATAATACAAATATAATAATATTATAGAAACGATAATATGCAAATAAATATTCACAGGTTTTTTTATCATAATATAAATACATATTTTAAAGTTTTTTATAATAATAATAATATATGAATGAACACTTTTTAGTAATGTTTTTGTAATTAATAATACAAATATAATAATATTATAGAAACGATAATATGCAAATAAATATTGACAGGTTTTTTTGATCATAATATAAATACATAGTTTAAAGTTTTTTTATAATTATAATTATATATGAATGAACACTTTTTAATAATGTTTTTGTTATGAATAATACATATATAATAATATTATAGGAAGGATAATATACAAATAAATATATATAAATGTTTTTGATCATAATATAAATACATATTTTATAATATTTTTATAATAATAATAATATATGAATGAACACTTTTTAATAATGTTTTTGTTATCAATAATACATATATAATAATATTATAGGAAGGATAATATACAAATAAATATATATAAATGTTTTTGATCATAATATAAATACATATTTTATAATATTTTTATAATAATAATTATATATGAATGAACACTTTTTAATAATGTTTTTGTTATTAATAATACATATATAATAATATTATAGGAAGGAAAATATACAAATAAATATAGGTATATAAATGTTTTTGATCATAATATAAATACATATTTTATAATATTTTTATAATAATAATTATATATGAATGAACACTTTTAATGATGTTTTTGTAATTAATAATACATATATAATAATATTATAGGAAGGATAATATGCAAATAAATATTCACAGGTTTTTTTATCATAATATAAATACATATTTAAAAGTTTTTTATAATAATAATAATATATGAATGAACACTTTTTAGTAATGTATTTGTAATTAATAATACAAATATAATTAATATTATAGAAACGATAATATGAAAATAAATATTGACAGGTTTTTTTGATCATAATATAAATATATAGTTTAAAGTTTTTTTATAATTATAATTATATATGAATGAACACTTTTTAATAATGTTTTTAATAATAATAATACATATATATTAATATTATAGTAAGGATAATATGCAATTAAATATTGACAGGTTTTTTTTATCATAATATAAATACATATTTTATAATTTTTATATAAAAATAATTATATATGAATGAACATTTTTTAATGATGTTTTTGTTATTAATAATACATATATAATAATATTATAGGAAGGATAATATACAAATAAATATATATAAATGTTTTGATCATAATATAAATACATATTTTATAATATTTTTATAATAATAATTATATATGAATGAACACTTTTTAATGATGTTTTTGTAATTAATAATACATATACAATAATATTATAGGAAGGATAATATGCAAATAAATATTCACAGGTTTTTTTTATCATAATATAAATACATATTTTAAAGTTTTTTATAATAATAATTATATATGAATGAACACTTTTTAGTAATGTTTTTGTAATTAATAATACAAATATAATAATATTATAGAAACGATAATATGAAAATAAATATTGACAGGTTTTTTTGATCATAATATAAATACATAGTTTAAAGTTTTTTTATAATTATAATTATATATGAATGAACACTTTTTAATAATGTTTTTGTTATAAATAATACATACATAATAATATTATAGGAAGGATAATATACAAATAAATATATATAAATGTTTTTGATCATAATATAAATACATATTTTATTATATTTTTATAATAATAATTATATATGAATGAACACTTTTGAATAATGTTTTTGTTATTAATAATACATATATACTAATATTATAGGAAGGATAATATACAAATAAATATATATAAATGTTTTTGATCATAATATAAATACATTTTTTATAATATTTTTATAATAATAATTATATATGAATGAACACTTTTTAATAATGTTTTTGTTATTAATAATACATATATAATAATATTATAGGAAGGATAATATGCAAATAAATATTCACAGGTTTTTTTATCATAATATAAATACATATTTTAAAGTTTTTTATAATAATAATAATATATGAATGAACACTTTTTAGTAATGTTTTTGTAATTAATAATACAAATATAATAATATTATAGAAACGATAATATGCAAATAAATATTGACAGGTTTTTTTGATCATAATATAAATACATAGTTTAAAGTTTTTTTATAATTATAATTATATATGAATGAACACTTTTTAATAATGTTTTTGTTATGAATAATACATATATAATAATATTATAGGAAGGATAATATACAAATAAATATATATAAATGTTTTTGATCATAATATAAATACATATTTTATAATATTTTTATAATAATAATAATATATGAATGAACACTTTTTAATAATGTTTTTGTTATGAATAATACATATATAATAATATTATAGGAAGGATAATATACAAATAAATATATATAAATGTTTTTGATCATAATATAAATACATATTTTATAATATTTTTATAATAATAATTATATATGAATACATATATAATAATATTATAGGAAGGATAATATACAAATAAATATAGGTATATAAATGTTTTTGATCATAATATAAATACATATTTTATAATATTTTTATAATAATAATTATATATGAATGAACACTTTTTAATGATGTTTTTGTAATTAATAATACATATATATTATAGGAAGGATAATATGCAAATAAATATTCACAGGTTTTTTTATCATAATATAAATACATATTTTAAAGTTTTTTATAATAATAATAATATATGAATGAACACTTTTTAGTAATGTTTTTGTAATTAATAATACAAATATAATAATATTATAGAAACGATAATATGCAAATAAATATTCACAGGTTTTTTTATCATAATATAAATACATATTTTAAAGTTTTTTATAATAATTATTATTATAAAAAACTTTAAAATATGTATTTATATTATGATAAAAAAACCTGTGAATATTTATTTGCATATTATCGTTTCTATAATATTATTATATTTGTATTATTACATTATATATTATTATACATAGTTTAAAGTTTTTTTATAATTATAATTATATATGAATGAACACTTTTTAATAATGTTTTTTTTATAAATAATACATACATAATAATATTATAGGAAGGATAATATACAAATAAATATATATAAATGTTTTTGATCATAATATAAATACATATTTTATTATATTTTTATAATAATAATTATATATGAATGAACACTTTTGAATAATGTTTTTGTTATTAATAATACATATATACTAATATTATAGGAAGGATAATATACAAATAAATATATATAAATGTTTTTGATCATAATATAAATACATATTTTATAATATTTTTATAATAATAATTATATATGAATGAACACTTTTTAATAATGTTATTTATAAATATATTATAAATATTATAAATTATTATTATATAAATAAATATAAATAAATAAATAATATTAATAAATTATAAATTATTATATATTATAAATATATGTATTATTAATAACAAAAACATTATTAAAAAGTGTTCATTCATATATAATTATTATTATAAAAATATTATAAAATATGTATTTATATTATGATCAAAAACATTTATATATATTTATTTGTATATTATCCTTCCTATAATATTAGTATATATGTATTATTAATAACAAAAACATTATTCAAAAGTGTTCATTCATATATAATTATTATTATAAAAATATAATAAAATATGTATTTATATTATGATCAAAAACATTTATATATATTTATTTGTATATTATCCTTCCTATAATATTATTATGTATGTATTATTTATAACAAAAACATTATTAAAAAGTGTTCATTCATATATAATTATAATTATAAAAAAACTTTAAACTATGTATTTATATTATGATCAAAAAACCTGTCAATATTTATTTTCATATTATCGTTTCTATAATATTATTATATTTGTATTATTAATTACAAAAACATTACTAAAAAGTGTTCATTCATATATAATTATTATTATAAAAAACTTTAAAATATGTATTTATATTATGATAAAAAAAACCTGTGAATATTTATTTGTATATTATCCTTCCTATAATATTATTATATATGTATTATTCATAACAAAAACTTTATTAAAAAGTGTTCATTCATATATTATTATTATTATAAAAATATTATAAAATATGTATTTATATTATGATCAAAAACATTTATATATATTTATTTGTATATTATCCTTCCTATAATATTATTATATATGTATTATTCATAACAAAAACATTATTAAAAAGTGTTCATTCATATATAATTATAATTATAAAAAAACTTTAAACTATGTATTTATATTATGATCAAAAAAACCTGTCAATATTTATTTGCATATTATCGTTTCTATAATATTATTATATTTGTATTATTAATTACAAAAACATTACTAAAAAGTGTTCATTCATATATTATTATTATTATAAAAAACTTTAAAATATGTATTTATATTATGATAAAAAAACCTGTGAATATTTATTTGCATATTATCGTTTCTATAATATTATTATATTTGTATTATTAATTACAAAAACATTACTAAAAAGTGTTCATTCATATATTATTATTATTATAAAAAACTTTAAAATATGTATTTATATTATGATAAAAAAACCTGTGAATATTTATTTGCATATTATCCTTCCTATAATATTATTATATATGTATTATTAATTACAAAAACATCATTAAAAAGTGTTCATTCATATATAATTATTATTATAAAAATATTATAAAATATGTATTTATATTATGATCAAAAACATTTATATACCTATATTTATTTGTATATTATCCTTCCTATGATATTATTATATATGTATTATTAATAACAAAAACATTATTAAAAAGTGTTCATTCATATATAATTATTATTATAAAAATATTATAAAATATGTATTTATATTATGATCAAAAACATTTATATATATTTATTTGTATATTATCCTTCCTATAATATTATTATATATGTATTATTCATAACAAAAACATTATTAAAAAGTGTTCATTCATATATTATTATTATTATAAAAATATTATAAAATATGTATTTATATTATGATCAAAAACATTTATATATATTTATTTGTATATTATCCTTCCTATAATATTATTATATATGTATTATTCATAACAAAAACATTATTAAAAAGTGTTCATTTATATATAAGTATAATTATAAAAAAACTTTAAACTATGTATTTATATTATGATCAAAAAAACCTGTCAATATTTATTTGCATATTATCGTTTCTATAATATTATTATATTTGTATTATTAATTACAAAAACATTACTAAAAAGTGTTCATTCATATATTATTATTATTATAAAAAACTTTAAAATATGTATTTATATTATGATAAAAAAACCTGTGAATATTTATTTGCATATTATCCTTCCTATAATATTATTATATATGTATTATTAATAACAAAAACATTATTAAAAAGTGTTCATTCATATATAATTATTATTATAAAAATATTATAAAATATGTATTTATATTATGATCAAAAACATTTATATATATTTATTTGTATATTATCCTTCCTATAATATTAGTATATATTTATTATTAATAACAAAAACATTATTCAAAAGTGTTCATTCATATATAATTATTATTATAAAAATATAATAAAATATGTATTTATATTATGATCAAAAACATTTATATATATTTATTTGTATATTATCCTTCCTATAATATTATTATGTATGTATTATTTATAAAAAAAACATTATTAAAAAGTGTTCATTCATATATTATTATAATTATAAAAAAACTTTAAACTGTGTATTTATATTATGATCAAAAAAACCTGTCAATATTTATTTTCATATTATCGTTTCTATAATATTATTATATTTGTATTATTAATTACAAAAACATTACTAAAAAGTGTTCATTCATATATAATTATTATTATAAAAAACTTTAAAATATGTATTTATATTATGATAAAAAAAAACCTGTGAATATTTATTTGCATATTATCCTTCCTATAATATTATTGTATATGTATTATTAATTACAAAAACATCATTAAAAAGTGTTCATTCATATATAATTATTATTATAAAAATATTATAAAATATGTATTTATATTATGATCAAAACATTTATATATATTTATTTGTATATTATCCTTCCTATAATATTATTATATATGTATTATTAATAACAAAAACATCATTAAAAAATGTTCATTCATATATAATTATTTTTATATAAAAATTATAAAATATGTATTTATATTATGATAAAAAAAACCTGTCAATATTTAATTGCATATTATCCTTACTATAATATTAATATATATGTATTATTATTATTAAAAACATTATTAAAAAGTGTTCATTCATATATAATTATAATTATAAAAAAACTTTAAACTATGTATTTATATTATGATCAAAAAAACCTGTCAATATTTATTTTCATATTATCGTTTCTATAATATTATTATATTTGTATTATTAATTACAAAAACATTACTAAAAAGTGTTCATTCATATATAATTATTATTATAAAAAACTTTTAAATATGTATTTATATTATGATAAAAAAAAAAACTGTGAATATTTATTTGCATATTATCCTTCCTATAATATTATTATATATGTATTATTAATTACAAAAACATCATTAAAAAGTGTTCATTCATATATAATTATTATTATAAAAATATTATAAAATATGTATTTATATTATGATCAAAAACATTTATATACCTATATTTATTTGTATATTATCCTTCTTATAATATTATTATATATGTATTATTAATAACAAAAACATTATTAAAAAGTGTTCATTCATATATAATTATTATTATAAAAATATTATAAAATATGTATTTATATTATGATCAAAAACATTTATATATATTTATTTGTATATTATCCTTCCTATAATATTATTATATATGTATTATTCATAACAAAAACATTATTAAAAAGTGTTCATTCATATATTATTATTATTATAAAAATATTATAAAATATGTATTTATATTATGATCGAAAACATTTATATATATTTATTTGTATATTATCCTTCCTATAATATTATTATATATGTATTATTCATAACAAAAACATTATTAAAAAGTGTTCATTCATATATAATTATAATTATAAAAAAAACTTTAAACTATGTATTTATATTATGATCAAAAAAACCTGTCAATATTTATTTGCATATTATCGTTTCTATAATATTATTATATTTGTATTATTAATTACAAAAACATTACTAAAAAGTGTTCATTCATATATTATTATTATTATAAAAAACTTTAAAATATGTATTTATATTATGATAAAAAAACCTGTGAATATTTATTTGCATATTATCGTTTCTATAATATTATTATATTTGTATTATTAATTACAAAAACATTACTAAAAAGTGTTCATTCATATATTATTATTATTATAAAAAACTTAAAATATGTATTTATATTATGATAAAAAAACCTGTGAATATTTATTTGCATATTATCCTTCCTATAATATTATTATATATGTATTATTAATTACAAAAACATCATTAAAAAGTGTTCATTCATATATAATTATTATTATAAAAATATTATAAAATATGTATTTATTATGATCAAAAACATTTATATACCTATATTTATTTGTATATTATCCTTCCTATAATATTATTATATATGTATTATTAATAACAAAAACATTATTAAAAAGTGTTCATTCATATATAATTATTATTATAAAAATATTATAAAATATGTATTTATATTATGATCAAAAACATTTATATATATTTATTTGTATATTATCCTTCCTATAATATTATTATATATGTATTATTCATAACAAAAACATTATTAAAAAGTGTTCATTCATATATTATTATTATTATAAAAATATTATAAAATATGTATTTATATTATGATCAAAAACATTTATATATATTTATTTGTATATTATCCTTCCTATAATATTATTATATATGTATTATTCATAACAAAAACATTATTAAAAAGTGTTCATTCATATATAATTATAATTATAAAAAAACTTTAAACTATGTATTTATATTATGATCAAAAAAACCTGTCAATATTTATTTGCATATTATCGTTTCTATAATATTATTATATTTGTATTATTAATTACAAAAACATTACTAAAAAGTGTTCATTCATATATTATTATTATTATAAAAAACTTTAAAATATGTATTTATATTATGATAAAAAAACCTGTGAATATTTATTTGCATATTATCCTTCCTATAATATTATTATATATGTATTATTAATAACAAAAACATTATTAAAAAGTGTTCATTCATATATAATTATTATTATAAAAATATTATAAAATATGTATTTATATTATGATCAAAAACATTTATATATATTTATTTGTATATTATCCTTCCTATAATATTAGTATATATGTATTATTAATAACAAAAACATTATTCAAAAGTGTTCATTCATATATAATTATTATTATAAAAATATAATAAAATATGTATTTATATTATGATCAAAAACATTTATATATATTTATTTGTATATTATCCTTCCTATAATATTATTATGTATGTATTATTTATAACAAAAACATTATTAAAAAGTGTTCATTCATATATAATTATAATTATAAAAAAACTGTAAACTATGTATTTATATTATGATCAAAAAAACCTGTCAATATTTATTTTCATATTATCGTTTCTATAATATTATTATATTTGTATTATTAATTACAAAAACATTACTAAAAAGTGTTCATTCATATATAATTATTATTATAAAAAACTTTAAAATATGTATTTATATTATGATAAAAAAAACCTGTGAATATTTTTTTGCATATTATCCTTCCTATAATATTATTATATATGTATTATTAATAACAAAAACATTATTAAAAAGTGTTCATTCATATATAATTATTATTATAAAAATATTATAAAATATGTTTTTATATTATGATCAAAAACATTTATATATATTTATTTGTATATTATCCTTCCTATAATATTATTATATATGTATTATTCATAACAAAAACATTATTAAAAAGTGTTCATTCATATATTATTATAATTATAAAAATATTATAAAATATGTATTTATATTATGATCAAAAACATTTATATATATTTATTTGTATATTATCCTTCCTATAATATTATTATATATGTATTATTCATAACAAAAACATTATTAAAAAGTGTTCATTCATATATTATTATTATTATAAAAATATTATAAAATATGTATTTATATTATGATCAAAAACATTTATATATATTTATTTGTATATTATCCTTCCTATAATATTATTATATATGTATTATTCATAACAAAAAATTATTAAAAAGTGTTCATTCATATATAATTATAATTATAAAAAAACTTTAAACTATGTATTTATATTATGATCAAAAAAACCTGTCAATATTTATTTGCATATTATCGTTTCTATAATATTATTATATTTGTATTATTAATTACAAAAACATTACTAAAAAGTGTTCATTCATATATAATTATTATTATAAAAAAACTTTAAACTATGTATTTATATTATGATAAAAAAAACCTGTCAATATTCATTTGCATATTATCGTTTCTATAATATTATTATATTTGTATTATTAATTACAAAAACATTACTAAAAAGTGTTCATTCATATATTATTATTATTATAAAAAACTTTTAAATATGTATTTATATTATGATAAAAAAACCTGTGAATATTTATTTGCATATTATCCTTCCTATAATATTATTATATATGTATTATTAATAACAAAAACATTATTAAAAAGTGTTCATTCATATATAATTATTATTATAAAAATATTATAAAATATGTATTTATATTATGATCAAAAACATTTATATATATTTATTTGTATATTATCCTTCCTAAAATATTATTATATATGTATTATTAATAACAAAAACATTATTCAAAAGTGTTCATTCATATATAATTATTATTATAAAAATATTATAAAATATGTATTTATATTATGATCAAAAACATTTATATATATTTATTTGTATATTATCCTTCCTATAATATTATTATATATGTATTATTCATAACAAAAACATCATAAAAAAGTGTTCATTCATATATAATTATTTTTATATAAAAATTATAAAATATGTATTTATATTATGATAAAAAAAACCTGTCAATATTTAATTGCATATTATCCTTACTATAATATTAATATATATGTATTATTATTATTAAAAACATTATTAAAAAGTGGTCATTCATATATAATTATAATTATAAAAATATTATAAAATATGTATTTATATTATGATCAAAAACATTTTTATATATTTATTTGTATATTATCCTTCCTATAATATTATTATATATGTATTATTCATAACAAAAACATTATTAAAAAGTGTTCATTCATATATAATTATAATTATAAAAAAACTTTAAACTATGTATTTATATTATTATCAATAAAACTTGTCAATATTTATTTGCATATTATTGTTTCTATAATATTATTATATTTGTATTATTAATTACAAAAACATTACTAAAAAGTGTTCATTCATATATAATTATTATTATAAAAAACTTTAAAATATGTATTTATATTATGATAAAAAAAACCTGTCAATATTTAATTGCATATTATCCTTCCTATAATATTAATATATATGTTTTATTATTATTAAAAACATTATTAAAAAGTGTTCATTCATATATAATTATAATTATAAAAATATTATAAAATATGTATTTATATTATGATCAAAAACATTTATATATATTTATTTGTATATTATCCTTCCTATAATATTATTATATATGTATTATTAATAACAAAAACATTATTCAAAAGTGTTCATTCATATATAATTATTATTATAAAAATATTATAAAATATGTATTTATATTATGATCAAAAACATTTATATATATTTATTTTTATATTATCCTTCCTATAATATTATTATATATGTATTATTAATAACAAAAACATCATTAAAAAGTGTTCATTCATATATAATTATTTTTATATAAAAATTTTAAAATATGTATTTATATTATGATAAAAAAAACCTGTCAATATTTAATTGCATATTATCCTTACTATAATATTAATATATATGTATTATTATTATTAAAAACATTATTAAAAAGTGTTCATTCATGTATAATAATAATTATAAAAATATTATAAAATATGTATTTATATTATGATCAAAAACATTTATATATATTTATTTGTATATTATCCTTCCTATAATATTATTATATATGTATTATTAATAACAAAAACATTATTCAAAAGTGTTCATTCATATATAATTATTATTATAAAAATATTATAAAATATGTATTTATATTATGATCAAAAACATTTATATATATTTATTTGTATATTATCCTTCCTATAATATTATTATATATGTATTATTAATAACAAAAACATCATTAAAAAGTGTTCATTCATATATAATTATTTTTATATAACAATTTTAAAATATGTATTTATATTATGATAAAAAAAAACCTGTCAATATTTAATTGCATATTATCCTTACTATAATATTAATATATATGTATTATTATTATTAAAAACATTATTAAAAAGTGTTCATTCATATATAATTATAATTGTAAAAATATTATAAAATATGTATTTATATTATGATCAAAAACATTAATATATTTTTATTTGTATATTATCCTTCCTATAATATTATTATACATGTATTATTCATAAAAAAAACATTATTAAAAAGTGTTCATTCATATATAATTATAATTATAAAAAAACTTTAAACTATGTATTTATATTATGATCAAAAAAAACCTGTCAATATTTATTTGCATATTATCGTTTCTATAATATTATTATATTTGTATTATTAATTACAAAAACATTACTAAAAAGTGTTCATTCATATATAATTATTATTATAAAAAAACTTTAAACTATGTATTTATATTATGATCAAAAAAACCTGTCAATATTTATTTGCATATTATCGTTTCTATAATATTATTATATTTGTATTATTAATTACAAAAACATTACTAAAAAGTGTTCATTCATATATAATTATTATTATAAAAACATTATAAAATATGTATTTATATTATGATCAAAAACATTTATATATATTTATTTGTATATTATCCTTCCTATAATATTATTATATATGTATTATTCATAACAAAAACATCATTAAAAAGTGTTCATTCATATATAATTATTTTTATATAAAAATTATAAAATATGTATTTATATTATGATAAAAAAAACCTGTCAATATTTAATTGCATATTATCCTTACTATAATATTAATATATATGTATTATTATTATTAAAAACATTATTAAAAAGTGGTCATTCATATATAATTATAATTATAAAAATATTATAAAATATGTATTTATATTATGATCAAAAACATTTTTATATATTTATTTGTATATTATCCTTCCTATAATATTATTATATATGTATTATTCATAACAAAAACATTATTAAAAAGTGTTCATTCATATATAATTATAATTATAAAAAAACTTTAAACTATGTATTTATATTATGATCAAAAAAACCTGTCAATATTTATTTGCATATTATTGTTTCTTTAATATTATTATATTTGTATTATTAATTACAAAAACATTACTAAAAAGTGTTCATTCATATATAATTATTATTATAAAAAGATTTAAAATATGTATTTATATTATGATAAAAAAAACCTGTCAATATTTAATTGCATATTATCCTTCCTATAATATTAATATATATGTATTATTATTATTAAAAACATTATTAAAAAGTGTTTATTCATATATAATTATAATTATAAAAAATATTATAAAATATGTATTTATATTATGATCAAAAACATTTATATATATTTATTTGTATATTATCCTTCCTATAATATTATTATATATGTATTATTAATAACAAAAACATTATTAAAAAGTGTTTATTCATATGTAATTATTATTATAAAAATATTATAAAATATGTATTTATATTATGATCAAAAACATTTATATATATTTATTTGTATATTATCCTTCCTATAATATTATTATATATGTATTATTAATAACAAAAACATTATTAAAAAGTGTTCATTCATATATAATTATGATTATAAAAATATTATAAAATATGTATTTATATTATGATCAAAAACATTTAAATATATTTATTTGTATATTATCCTTCCTATAATATTATTATATATGTATTATTAATAACAAAAACATTATTAAAAAGTGTTCATTCATATATAATTATTATTATAAAAATATTATAAAATATGTTTTTATATTATGATCAAAAACATTTATATATATTTATTTGTATATTATCCTTCCTATAATATTATTATATATGTATTATTAATAACAAAAACATTATTAAAAAGTGTTCATTCATATATTATTATTATTATAAAAATATTATAAAATATGTATTTATATTATGATCAAAAAACCTGTCAATATTTATTTGCATATTATCGTTTCTATAATATTATTATATTTGTATTATTAATTACAAAAAACATTACTAAAAAGTGTTCATTCATATATAATTATTATTATAAAAAAACTTTAAACTATGTATTTATATTATGTTCAAAAAAACCTGTCAATATCTATTTGCATATTATCGTTTCTATAATATTATTATATTTGTATTATTAATTACAAAAACATTACTAAAAAGTGTTCATTCATATATAATTATTATTATAAAAATATTATAAAATATGTATTTATATTATGATCAAAAACATTTATATATATTTATTTGTATATTATCCTTCCTATAATATTATTATATATGTATTATTAATAACAAAAACATTATTCAAAAGTGTTCATTCATATAAAATTATTATTATAAAAATATTATAAAATATGTATTTATATTATGATCAAAAACATTTATATATATTTATTTGTATATTATCCTTCCTATAATATTATTATATATGTATTATTAATAACAAAAACATCATTAAAAAGTGTTCATTCATATATAATTATTTTTATATAAAAATTTTAAAATATGTATTTATATTATGATAAAAAAAAACCTGTCAATATTTAATTGCATATTATCCTTACTATAATATTAATATATAAGTATTATTATTATTAAAAACATTATTAAAAAGTGTTCATTCATATATAATTATTATTATAAAAATATTATAAAATATGTATTTATATTATGATCAAAAACATTTATATATATTTATTTGTATATTATCCTTCCTATAATATTATTATATATGTATTATTCATAACAAAAACATCATTAAAAAGTGTTCATTCATATATAATTATTTTTATATAAAATTTATAAAATATGTATTTATATTATGATAAAAAAAAACTGTCAATATTTAATTGCATATTATCCTTACTATAATATTAATATATATGTATTATTATTATTAAAAACATTATTAAAAAGTGGTCATTCATATATAATTATAATTATAAAAATATTATAAAATATGTATTTATATTATGATCAAAAACATTTTTATATATTTATTTGTATATTATCCTTCCTATAATATTATTATATATGTATTATTCATAACAAAAACATTATTAAAAAGTGTTCATTCATATATAATTATAATTATAAAAAAAATTTAAACTATGTATTTATATTATGATCAAAAAAACCTGTCAATATTTATTTGCATATTATTGTTTCTTTAATATTATTATATTTGTATTATTAATTACAAAAACATTACTAAAAAGTGTTCATTCATATATAATTATTATTATAAAAAGATTTAAAATATGTATTTATATTATGATAAAAAAAACCTGTCAATATTTAATTGCATATTATCCTTCCTATAATATTAATATATATGTATTATTATTATTAAAAACATTATTAAAAAGTGTTCATTCATATATAATTATTATTATAAAAATATTATAAAATATGTATTTATATTATGATCAAAACATTTATATATATTTATTTGTATATTATCCTTCCTATAATATTATTATATATGTATTATTAATAACAAAAACATCATTAAAAAATGTTTATTCATATATAATTATAATTATAAAAAATATTATAAAATATGTATTTATATTATGATCAAAAACATTTATATATATTTATTTGTATATTATCCTTCCTATAATATTATTATATATGTATTATTAATAACAAAAACATTATTAAAAAGTGTTTATTCATATGTAATTATTATTATAAAAATATTATAAAATATGTATTTATATTATGATCAAAAACATTTATATATATTTATTTGTATATTATCCTTCCTATAATATTATTATATATGTATTATTAATAACAAAAACATTATTAAAAAGTGTTCATTCATATATAATTATAATTATAAAAATATTATAAAATATGTATTTATATTATGATCAAAAACATTTATATATATTTATTTGTATATTATCCTTCCTATAATATTATTATATATGTATTATTAATAACAAAAACATTATTAAAAAGTGTTCAATCATATATAATTATTATTATAAAAATATTATAAAATATGTTTTTATATTATGATCAAAAACATTTATATATATTTATTTGTATATTATCCTTCCTATAATATTATTATATATGTATTATTAATAACAAAAACATTATTAAAAAGTGTTCATTCATATATTATTATTATTATAAAAATATTATAAAATATGTATTTATATTATGATCAAAAACATTTATATATATTTATTTGTATATTATCCTTTCTATAATATTATTATATATGTATTATTCATAACAAAAACATTATTAAAAAGTGTTCATTCATATATAATTATAATTATAAAAAAACTTTAAACTATGTATTTATATTATGATCAAAAAACCTGTCAATATTTATTTGCATATTATCGTTTCTATAATATTATTATATTTGTATTATTAATTACAAAAACATTACTAAAAAGTGTTCATTCATATATAATTATTATTATAAAAAAACTTTAAACTATGTATTTATATTATGTTCAAAAAAACCTGTCAATATCTATTTGCATATTATCGTTTCTATAATATTATTATATTTGTATTATTAATTACAAAAACATTACTGAAAAGTGTTCATTCATATAAAATTATTATTATAAAAATATTATAAAATATGTATTTATATTATGATCAAAAACATTTATATATATTTATTTGTATATTATCCTTCCTATAATATTATTATATATGTATTATTTATAACAAAAACATCATTAAAAAGTGTTCATTCATATATAATTATTTTTATATAAAAATTTTAAAATATGTATTTATATTATGATAAAAAAAACCTGTCAATATTTAATTGCATATTATCCTTACTATAATATTAATATATATGTATTATTATTATTAAAAACATTATTAAAAAGTGTTCATTTATATATAATTATAATTATAAAAATATTATAAAATATGTATTTATATTATGATCAAAAACATTTATATATATTTATTTGTATATTATCCTTCCTATAATATCATTATATATGTATTATTAATAACAAAAACATTATTAAAAAGTGTTCATTCATATATAATTATTATTATAAAAATATTATAAAATATGTATTTATATTATGATCAAAAACATTTATATATATTTATTTGTATATTATCCTTTCTATAATATTATTATATATGTATTATTCATAACAAAAACATTATTAAAAAGTGTTCATTCATATATAATTATAATTATAAAAAAACTTTAAACTATGTATTTATATTATGATCAAAAAACCTGTCAATATTTATTTGCATATTATCGTTTCTATAATATTATTATATTTGTATTATTAATTACAAAAACATTACTAAAAAGTGTTCATTCATATATAATTATTATTATAAAAAAACTTTAAACTATGTATTTATATTATGTTCAAAAAAACCTGTCAATATCTATTTGCATATTATCGTTTCTATAATATTATTATATTTGTATTATTAATTACAAAAACATTACTAAAAAGTGTTCATTCATATAAAATTATTATTATAAAAATATTATAAAATATGTATTTATATTATGATCAAAAACATTTATATATATTTATTTGTATATTATCCTTCCTATAATATTATTATATATGTATTATTAATAACAAAAATATCATTAAAAAGTGTTCATTCATATATAATTATTTTTATATAAAAATTTTAAAATATGTATTTATATTATGATAAAAAAAACCTGTCAATATTTAATTGCATATTATCCTTACTATAATATTAATATATATGTATTATTATTATTAAAAACATTATTAAAAAGTGTTCATTCATATATAATTATAATTATAAAAAAACTTTAAACTATGTATTTATATTATGATCAAAAAACCTGTCAATATTTATTTACATATTATCGTTTCTATAATATTATTATATTTGTATTATTAATTACAAAAACATTACTAAAAAGTGTTCATTCATATATAATTATTATTATAAAAAAACTTTAAACTATGTATTTATATTATGTTCAAAAAAACCTGTCAATATCTATTTGCATATTATCGTTTCTATAATATTATTATATTTGTATTATTAATTACAAAAACATTACTAAAAAGTGTTCATTCATATAAAATTATTATTATAAAAATATTATAAAATATGTATTTATATTATGATCAAAAACATTTATATATATTTATTTGTATATTATCCTTCCTATAATATTATTATATATGTATTATTAATAACAAAAACATCATTAAAAAGTGTTCATTCATATATAATTATTTTTATATAAATATTATAAAATATGTATTTATATTATGATCAAAAACATTTATATATATTTATTTGTATATTATCCTTCCTATAATATCATTATATATGTATTATTAATAACAAAAACATTATTAAAAAGTGTTCATTCATATATAATTATTATTATAAAAATATTATAAAATATGTATTTATATTATGATCAAAAACATTTATATATATTTATTTGTATATTATCCTTCCTATAATATTATTATATATTTATTATTCATAACAAAAACATTATTAAAAAGTGTTCATTCATTTATAATTATTATTATAAAAATATTATAAAATATGTATTTATATTATGATCAAAAACATTTATATATATTTATTTGTATATTATCCTTCCTATAATATTATTATATATGTATTATTCATAACAAAAACATTATTAAAAAGTGTTCATTCATATATAATTATAATTATAAAAAAACTTTAAACTATGTATTTATATTATGATCAAAAAAACCTGTCAATATTTATTTGCATATTATCGTTTCTATAATATTATTATATTTGTATTATTAATTACAAAAACATTACTAAAAAGTGTTCATTCATATATAATTATTATTATAAAAAAACTTTAAACTATGTATTTATATTATGATAAAAAAAAACCTGTCAATATTTATTTCCATATTATCGTTTCTATAATATTATTATATTTGGATTATTAATTACAAAAACATTACTAAAAAGTGTTCATTCATATATTATTATTATTATAAAAAACTTTAAAATATGTATTTATATTATGATAAAAAAAAACCTGTGAATATTTATTTGCATATTATTCTTCCTATAATATTATTATATATGTATTATTAATAACAAAAACATTATTAAAAAGTGTTCATTCATATATAATTATTATTATTAAAATATTATAAAATATGTATTTATATTATGATCAAAAACATTTATATATATTTATTTGTATATTATCCTTCCTATAATATTATTATATATATATTATTAATAACAAAAACATTATTCAAAAGTGTTCATTCATATATAATTATTATTATAAAAATATTATAAAATATGTATTTATATTATGATCAAAAACGTTTATATATATTTATTTGTATATTATCCTTCCTATAATATTATTATATATGTATTATTAATAACAAAAACATCATTAAAAAGTGTTCATTCATATATAATTATTTTTATATAAAAATTATAAAATATGTATTTATATTATGATAAAAAAAACCTGTCAATATTTAATTGCATATTATCCTTACTATAATATTAATATATATATGTATTATTATTATTAAAAACATTATTAAAAAGTGTTCATTCATATATAATTATAATTATAAAAATATTATAAAATATGTTTTTATATTATGATCAAAAACATTTATATATATTTATTTGTATATTATCCTTCCTATAATATTATTATATATGTATTATTCATAACAAAAACATTATTAAAAAGTGTTCATTCATATATAATTATAATTATAAAAAAACTTTAAACTATGTATTTATATTATGATCAAAAAAACCTGTCAATATTTAATTGCTTATTATCCTTACTATAATATTAATATATATGTATTATTATTATTAAAAACATTATTAAAAAGTGTTCATTCATATATAATTATAATTATAAAAATATTATAAAATATGTTTTTATATTATGATCAAAAACATTTATATATATTTATTTGTATATTATCCTTCCTATAATATTATTATATATGTATTATTCATAACAAAAACATTATTAAAAAGTGTTCATTCATATATAATTATAATTATAAAAAAACTTTAAACTATGTATTTATATTATGATCAAAAAAACCTGTCAATATTTATTTTCATATTATCGTTTCTATAATATTATTATATTTGTATTATTAATTACAAAAACATTACTAAAAAGTGTTCATTCATATATAATTATTATTATAAAAATATTATAAAATATGTATTTATATTATGATAAAAAAAAACTGTGAATATTTATTTGCATATTATCCTTCCTATAATATTATTATATATGTATTATTAATTACAAAAACATCATTAAAAAGTGTTCATTCATATATAATTATTATTATAAAAATATTATAAAATATGTATTTATATTATGATCAAAAACATTTATATATATTTATTTGTATATTATCCTTTCTATAATATTATTATATATGTATTATTAATAACAAAAACATTATTCAAAAGTATTCATTCATATAAAATTATTATTATAAAAATATTAAAAATATGTATTTATATTATGATCAAAAACATTTATATATATTTATTTGTATATTATCCTTCCTATAATATTATTATATATGTATTATTAATAACAAAAACATCATTAAAAAGTGTTCATTCATATATAATTATTTTTATATAAAAATTTTAAAATATGTATTTATATTATGATAAAAAAAACCTGTCAATATTTAATTGCATATTATCCTTACTATAATATTAATATATATGTATTATTATTATTAAAAACATTATTAAAAAGTGTTCATTCATATATAATTATAATTATAAAAATATTATAAAATATGTATTTATATTATGATAAAAAACATTTATATATATTTATTTGTATATTATCCTTCCTATAATATTATTATATATGTATTATTAATAACAAAAACATTATTAAAAAGTGTTCATTCATATATAATTATTATTATAAAAATATTATAAAATATGTATTTATATTATGATCAAAAACATTTATATATATTTATTTGTATATTATCCTTCCTATAATATTATTATATATGTATTATTCATAACAAAAACATTATTAAAAAGTGTTCATTCATATATTATTATTATTATAAAAATATTATAAAATATGTATTTATATTATGATCAAAAACATTTATATATATTTATTTGTATATTATCCTTCCTATAATATTATTATATATGTATTATTAATAACAAAAACATTATTCAAAAGTGTTTATTCATATATAATTATTATTATAAAAATATTATAAAATATGTATATATATTATGATCAAAAACATTTATATATATTTATTTGTATATTATCCTTCCTATAATATTATTATATATGTATTATTAATAACAAAAACATCATTAAAAAGTGTTCATTCATATATAATTATTTTTATATAAAAATTATAAAATATGTATTTACATTATGATAAAAAAAAACCTTTCAATATTTAATTGCATATTATCCTTACTATAATATTAATATATATGTATTATTATTATTAAAAACATTATTAAAAAGTGTTCATTCATATATAATTATAATTATAAAAAAATTATAAAATATGTATTTATATTATGATCAAAAACATTTTTATATATTTATTTGTATATTATCTTTCCTATAATATTATTATATATGTATTATTCATAACAAAAACATTATTAAAAAGTGTTCATTCATATATAATTATAATTATAAAAAAACTTTAAACTACGTATTTATATTATGATCAAAAAAACCTGTCAATATTTATTTTCATATTATCGTTTCTATAATATTATTATATTTGTATTATTAATTACAAAAACATTACTAAAAAGTGTTCATTCATATATAATTATTATTATAAAAAACTTTAAAATATGTATTTATATTATGATAAAAAAACCTGTGAATATTTATTTGCATATTATCCTTCCTATAATATTATTATATATGTATTATTAATTACAAAATCATCATTAAAAATTGTTCGTTCATATATAATTATTTTTATATAAAAATTTTAAAATATGTATTTATAATATGATAAAAAAAACCTGTCAATATTTAATTGCATATTATCCTTACTATAATATTAATATATATGTATTATTATTATTAAAATCATTATTAAAAAGTGTTCATCATATATAATTATAATTATAAAAATATTATAAAATATGTATTTATATTATGATCAAAAACATTTATATATATTTATTTGTATATTATCCTTCCTATAATATTATTATATATGTATTATTAATAACGAAAACATTATTAAAAAGTGTTCATTCATATATAATTATTATTATAAAAATATTATAAAATATGTTTTTATATTATGATCAAAAACATTTATATATATTTATTTGTATATTATCCTTCCTATAATATTATTATATATGTATTATTAATAACAAAAACATTATTAAAAAGTGTTCATTCATATATTATTATTATTATAAAAATATTATAAAATATGTATTTATATTATGATCAAAAACATTTATATATATTTATTTGTATATTATCCTTTCTATAATATTATTATATATGTATTATTCATAACAAAAACATTATTAAAAAGTGTTCATTTATATATAATTATAATTATAAAAAAACTTTAAACTATGTATTTATATTATGATCAAAAAACCTGTCAATATTTATTTGCATATTATCGTTTCTATAATATTATTATATTTGTATTATTAATTACAAAAACATTACTAAAAAGTGTTCATTCATATATAATTATTATTATAAAAATATTATAAAATATGTATTTATATTATGATCAAAAACATTTATATATATTTATTTGTATATTATCCTTCCTATAATATTATTATATATGTATTATTAATAACAAAAACATTATTCAAAAGTGTTCATTCATATAAAATTATTATTATAAAATATTATAAAATATGTATTTATATTATGATCAAAAACATTTATATATATTTATTTGTATATTATCCTTCCTATAATATTATTATATATGTATTATTAATAACAAAAACATCATTAAAAAGTGTTCATTCATATATAATTATTTTTATATACAAATTTTAAAATATGTATTTATATTATGATAAAAAAAACCTGTCAATATTTAATTGCATATTATCCTTACTATAATATTAATATATATGTATTATTATTATTATTAAAAACATTATTAAAAAGTGTTCATTCATATATAATTATAATTATAAAAATATTATAAAATATGTATTTATATTATGATCAAAAAAACCTGTGAATATTTATTTGCATATTATCCTTCCTATAATATTATTATATATGTATTATTAATAACAAAAACATTATTAAAAAGTGTTCATTCATATATAATTATTATTATAAAAATATTATAAAATATGTATTTATATTATGATCAAAAACATTTATATATATTTATTTGTATATTATCCTTCCTATAATATTATTATATATGTATTATTAATAACAAAAACATTATTCAAAAGTGTTTATTCATATATAATTATTATTATAAAAATATTATAAAATATGTATTTATATTATGATCAAAAACATTTATATATATTTATTTGTATATTATCCTTCCTATAATATTATTATATATGTATTATTAATAACAAAAACATCATTAAAAAGTGTTCATTCATATATAATTATTTTTATATAAAAATTATAAAATATGTATTTATATTATGATAAAAAAAAACCTTTCAATATTTAATTGCATATTATCCTTACTATAATATTAATATATATGTATTATTATTATTAAAAACATTATTAAAAAGTGTTCATTCATATATAATTATAATTATAAAAATATTATAAAATATGTATTTATATTATGATCAAAAACATTTTTATATATTTATTTGTATATTATCTTTCCTATAATATTATTATATATGTATTATTCATAACAAAAACATTATTAAAAAGTGTTCATTCATATATAATTATAATTATAAAAAAACTTTAAACTATGTATTTTTATTATGATCAAAAAAACCTGTCAATATTTATTTTCATATTATCGTTTCTATAATATTATTATATTTGTATTATTAATTACAAAAACATTACTAAAAAGTGTTCATTCATATATAATTATTATTATAAAAAACTTTAAAATATGTATTTATATTATGATAAAAAACCTGTGAATATTTATTTGCATATTATCCTTCCTATAATATTATTATATATGTATTATTAATTACAAAAACATCATTAAAATTGTTCATTCATATATAATTATTTTTATATAAAAATTATAAAATATGTATTTATAATATGATAAAAAAAACCTGTCAATATTTAATTGCATATTATCCTTACTATAATATTAATATATATGTATTATTATTATTAAAATCATTATTAAAAAGTGTTCATCATATATAATTATAATTATAAAAATATTATAAAATATGTATTTATATTATGATCAAAAACATTTATATATATTTATTTGTATATTATCCTTCCTATAATATTATTATATATGTATTATTAATAACGAAAACATTATTAAAAAGTGTTCATTCATATATAACTATTATTATAAAAATATTATAAAATATGTTTTTATATTATGATCAAAAACATTTATATATATTTATTTGTATATTATCCTTCCTATAATATTATTATATATGTATTATTAATAACAAAAACATTATTAAAAAGTGTTCATTCATATATTATTATTATTATAAAAATATTATAAAATATGTATTTATATTATGATCAAAAACATTTATATATATTTATTTGTATATTATCCTTTCTATAATATTATTATATATGTATTATTCATAACAAAAACATTATTAAAAAGTGTTCATTTATATATAATTATAATTATAAAAAAACTTTAAACTATGTATTTATATTATGATCAAAAAACCTGTCAATATTTATTTGCATATTATCGTTTCTATAATATTATTATATTTGTATTATTAATTACAAAAACATTACTAAAAAGTGTTCATTCATATATAATTATTATTATAAAAAACTTTAAACTATGTATTTATATTATGTTCAAAAAAACCTGTCAATATCTATTTGCATATTATCGTTTCTATAATATTATTATATTTGTATTATTAATTACAAAAACATTACTAAAAAGTGTTCATTCATATATAATTATTATTATAAAAATATTATAAAATATGTATTTATATTATGATCAAAAACATTTATATATATTTATTTGTATATTATCCTTCCTATAATATTATTATATATGTATTATTAATAACAAAAACATTATTCAAAAGTGTTCATTCATATAAAATTATTATTATAAAAATATTATAAAATATGTATTTATATTATAATCAAAAACATTTATATATATTTATTTGTATATTATCCTTCCTATAATATTATTATATATGTATTATTAATAACAAAAACATCATTAAAAAGTGTTCATTCATATATAATTATTTTTATATACAAATTTTAAAATATGTATTTATATTATGATAAAAAAAACCTGTCAATATTTAATTGCATATTATCCTTACTATAATATTAATATATATGTATTATTATTATTAAAAACATTATTAAAAAGTGTTCATTCATATATAATTATAATTATAAAAATATTATAAAATATGTATTTATATTATGATCAAAAACATTTATATATATTTATTTGTATATTATCCTTCCTATAATATCATTATATATGTATTATTAATAACAAAAACATTATTAAAAAGTGTTCATTCATATATAATTATCATTATAAAAATATTATAAAATATGTATTTATATTATGATCAAAAAAACCTGTCAATATTTATTTGCATATTATCGTTTCTATAATATTATTATATTTGTATTATTAATTACAAAAACATTTCTAAAAAGTGTTCATTCATATATAATTATTATTATAAAAAAACTTTAAACTATGTATTTTTATTATGATCAAAAAAACCTGTCAATATTTATTTCCATATTATCGTTTCTATAATATTATTATATTTGGATTATTAATTACAAAAACATTACTAAAAAGTGTTCATTCATATATTATTATTATTATAAAAAACTTTAAAATATGTATTTATATTATGATAAAAAAAACCTGTGAATATTTATTTGCATATTATTCTTCCTATAATATTATTATATATGTATTATTAATAACAAAAACATTATTAAAAAGTGTTCATTCATATATAATTATTATTATAAAAATATTATAAAATATGTATTTATATTATGATCAAAAACATTTATATATATTTATTTGTATATTATCCTTCCTATAATATTATTATATATATATTATTAATAACAAAAACATTATTCAAAAGTGTTCATTCATATATAATTATTATTATAAAAATATTATAAAATATGTATTTATATTATGATCAAAAACATTTATATATATTTATTTGTATATTATCCTTCCTATAATATTATTATATATGTATTATTAATAACAAAAACATCATTAAAAAGTGTTCATTCATATATAATTATTTTTATATAAAAATTATAATATATGTATTTATATTATTATAAAAAAAACCTGTCAATATTTAATTGCTTATTATCCTTACTATAATATTAATATATATGTATTATTATTATTAAAAACATTATTAAAAAGTGTTCATTCATATATAATTATAATTATAAAAATATTATAAAATATGTATTTATATTATGATCAAAAACATTTTTATATATTTATTTGTATATTATCTTTCCTATAATATTATTATATATGTATTATTCATAACAAAAACATTATTAAAAAGTGTTCATTCATATATAAATATAATTATAAAAAAACTTTAAACTATGTATTTATATTATGATCAAAAAAACCTGTCAATATTTATTTTCATATTATCGTTTCTATAATATTATTATATTTGTATTATTAATTACAAAAACATTACTAAAAAGTGTTCATTCATATATAATTATTATTAAAAAAAAATTTAAAATATGTATTTATACTATGATAAAAAAAACCTGTGAATATTTATTTGCATATTATCCATCCTATAATATTATTATATATGTATTATTAATTACAAAAACATCATTAAAAAGTGTTCATTCATATATAATTATTTTTATATAAAAATTTTAAAATATGTATTTATATTATGATAAAAAAAACCTGTCAATATTTAATTGCATATTATCCTTACTATAATATTAAAGTATATGTATTATTATTATTAAAAACATTATTAAAAAGTGTTCATTCATATATAATTATAATTATAAAAATATTATAAAATATGTTTTTATATTATGATCAAAAACATTTATATATATTTATTTGTATATTATCCTTCCTATAATATTTTTATATATGTATTATTCATAACAAAAACATTATTAAAAAGTGTTCACTCATATATAATTATAATTATAAAAAAACTTTAAACTATGTATTTATATTATGATCAAAAAAACCTGTCAATATTTATTTTCATATTATCCTTACTATAATATTAATATATATGTATTATTATTATTAAAAACATTATTAAAAAGTGTTCATTCATATATAATTATAATTATAAAAATATTATAAAATATGTATTTATATTATGATCAAAAACATTTATATATATTTATTTGTATATTATCCTTCCTATAATATTATTATATATGTATTATTCATAACAAAAACATTATTAAAAAGTGTTCATTCATATATTATTATTATTATAAAAATATTATAAAATATGTATTTATATTATGATCAAAAACATTTATATATATTTATTTGTATATTATCCTTCCTATAATATTATTATATATGTATTATTCATAACAAAAACATTATTAAAAAGTGTTCATTCATATATAATTATAATTATAAAAAAACTTTAAACTATGTATTTATATTATGATAAAAAAAACCTGTCAATATTTATTTGCATATTATCGTTTCTATAATATTGTTATATTTGTATTATTAATAACAAAAAAATTACTAAAAAGTGTTCATTCATATATAATTATTATTATAAAAAAACTTTAAACTATGTATTTATATTATGATCAAAAAAACCTGTGAATATTTATTTGCATATTATCCTTCCTATAATATTATTATATATGTATTATTAATAACAAAAACATTATTAAAAAGTGTTCATTCATATATAATTATTATTATAAAATTATTATAAAATATGTATTTATATTATGATCAAAAACATTTATATATATTTATTTGTATATTATCCTTCCTATAATATTATTATATATGTATTATTAATAACAAAAACATTATTCAAAAATGTTTATTCATATATAATTATTATTATAAAAATATTATAAAATATGTATTTATATTATGATCAAAAACATTTATATATATTTATTTGTATATTATCCTTCCTATAATATTATTTTATATGTATTATTAATAACAAAAACATCATTAAAAAGTGTTCATTCATATATAATTATTTTTATATAAAAATTATAAAATATGTATTTATATTATGATAAAAAAAAACCTTTCAATATTTAACTGCATATTATCCTTACTATAATATTAATATATATGTATTATTATTATTAAAAACATTATTAAAAAGTGTTCATTCATATATAATTATAATTATAAAAATATTATAAAATATGTATTTATATTATGATCAAAAACATTTTTATATATTTATTTGTATATTATCTTTCCTATAATATTATTATATATGTATTATTCATAACAAAAACATTATTAAAAAGTGTTCATTCATATATAATTATAATTATAAAAAAACTTTAAACTATGTATTTATATTATGATCAAAAAAACCTGTCAATATTTATTTTCATATTATCGTTTCTATAATATTATTATATTTGTATTATTAATTACAAAAACATTACTAAAAGTGTTCATTCAAATATAATAATTATTATAAAAACTTTAAAATATGTATTTATATTATGATAAAAAAACCTGTGAATATTTATTTGCATATTATCCTTCCTATAATATTATTATATATGTATTATTAATTACAAAAACATCATTAAAAATTGTTCATTCATATATAATTATTTTTATATAAAAATTTTAAAATATGTATTTATAATATGATAAAAAAAAACCTGTCAATATTTAATTGCATATTATCCTTACTATAATATTAATATATATGTATTATTATTATTAAAATCATTATTAAAAAGTGTTCATCATATATAATTATAATTATAAAAATATTATAAAATATGTATTTATATTATGATCAAAAACATTTATATATATTTATTTGTATATTATCCTTACTATAATATTATTATATATGTATTATTAATAACAAAAACATTATTAAAAAGTGTTCATTCATATAAAATTATAATTATAAAAAAACTTTAAACTATGTATTTATATTATGATCAAAAAAACCTGTCAATATTTATTTGCATATTATCGTTTCTATAATATTATTATATTTGTATTATTAATTACAAAAACATTACTAAAAAGTGTTCATTCATATATAATTATTATTATAAAAAAACTTTAAACTATGTATTTATATTATGATCAAAAAAACCTGTCAATATTTATTTGCATATTATCGTTTCTATAATATTATTATATTTGTATTATTAATTACAAAAACATTACTAAAAAGTGTTCATTCATATATAATTATTATTATAAAAAAACTTTAAACTATGTATTTATATTATGATCAAAAAAACCTGCCAATATTTATTTGCATATTATCGTTTCTATAATATTATTATATTTGGATTATTAATTACAAAAACATTACTAAAAAGTGTTCATATATTATTATTATTATAAAAAACTTTAAAATATGTATTTATATTATGATAAAAAAACCTGTGAATATTTATTTGCATATTATCCTTCCTATAATATTATTATATATGTATTATTAATAACAAAAACATTATTAAAAAGTGTTCATTCATATATAATTATCATTATAAAAATATTATAAAATATGTATTTATATTATGATCAAAAACATTTATATATATTTATTTGTATATTATCCTTCCTATAATATTATTATATATGTATTATTAATAACAAAAATATTATTCAAAAGTGTTCATTCATATATAATTATTATTATAAAAATATTATAAAATATGTATTTATATTATGATCAAAAACATTTATATATATTTATTTGTATATTATCCTTCCTATAATATTATTATATATGTATTATTAATAACAAAAACATCATTAAAAAGTGTTCATTCATATATAATTATTGTTATATAAAAATTATAAAATATGTATTTATATTATGATAAAAAAAAACCTGTCAATATTTAATTGCATATTATCCTTACTATAATATTAATATATATGTATTATTATTATTAAAAACATTAATAAAAAGTGTTCATTCATATATAATTATAATTAAAAAAATATTATAAAATATGTATTTATATTATAATCAAAAACATTTTTATATATTTATTTGTATATTATCCTTCCTATAATATTATTATATATGTATTATTCATAACAAAAACATTATTAAAAAGTGTTCATTCATATATAATTATAATTATAAAAAAACTTTAAACTATGTATTTATATTATGATCAAAAAAACCTGTCAATATTTATTTTCATATTATCGTTTCTATAATATTATTATATTTGTATTATTAATTACAAAAACATTACTAAAAAGTGTTCATTCATATATAATTATTATTATAAAAAACTTTTAAATATGTATTTATATTATGATAAAAAAAAAAACTGTGAATATTTATTTGCATATTATCCTTCCTATAATATTATTATATATGTATTATTAATTACAAAAACATCATTAAAAAGTGTTCATTCATATATAATTATTATTATAAAAATATTATAAAATATGTATTTATATTATGATCAAAAACATTTATATATATTTATTTGTATATTATCCTTCCTATAATATTATTATATATGTATAATTAATAACAAAAACATCATTAAAAAGTGTTCATTCATATATAATTATTTTTATATAAAAATTATAAAATATGTATTTATATTATGATCAAAAAAACCTGTCAATATTTATTTGCATATTATCGTTTCTATAATATTATTATATTTGTATTATTAATTACAAAAACATTACTAAAAAGTGTTCATTCATATATAATTATTATTATAAAAAACTTTAAAATATGTATTTATATTATGATAAAAAAAACCTGACTATTTTTTTTTTTGCATATTATCGTTTCTATAATATTATTATATTTGTATTACTAATTACAAAAACATTACTAAAAAGTGTTCATTCATATATTATTATTATTATAAAAAACTTTAAAATATGTATTTATATTATGATAAAAAAACCTGTGAATATTTATTTGCATATTATCCTTCCTATAATATTATTATATATGTATTATTAATAACAAAAACATTATTAAAAAGTGTTCATTCATATATAATTATTATTATAAAAATATTATAAAATATGTATTTATATTATGATCAAAAACATTTATATATATTTATTTGTATATTATCCTTCCTATAATATTATTATATATGTATTATTAATAACAAAAACATTATTCAAAAGTGTTCATTCATATATAATTATTATTATAAAAATATTATAAAATATGTATTTATATTATGATCAAAAACATTTATATATATTTATTTGTATATTATCCTTCCTATAATATTATTATATATGTATTATTAATAACAAAAACATCATTAAAAAGTGTTCATTCATATATAATTATTTTTATATAAAAATTATAAAATATGTATTTATATTATGATAAAAAAACCTGTCAATATTTAATTGCATATTATCCTTACTATAATATTATTATATAAGTATTATTCATAACAAAAACATTATTAAAAAGTGTTCATTCATATATAATTATAATTATAAAAAAACATTAAACTATGTATTTATATTATGATCAAAAAAACCTGTCAATATTTATTTTCATATTATCGTTTCTATAATATTATTATATTTGTATTATTAATTACAAAAACATTACTAAAAAGTGTTCATTCATATATAATTATTATTATAAAAAACTTTAAAATATGTATTTATATTATGATAAAAAAAACCTGTGAATATTTATTTGCATATTATCCTTCCTATAATATTATTATATATGTATTATTAATTACAAAAACATCATTACAAATTGTTCATTCATATATAATTATTTTTATATAAAAATTTTAAAATATGTATTTATAATATGATAAAAAAAACCTGTCAATATTTAATTGCATATTATCCTTACTATAATATTAATATATATTTATTATTATTATTAAAATCATTATTAAAAAGTGTTCATCATATATAATTATAATTATAAAAATATTATAAAATATGTATTTATATTATGATCAAAAACATTTATATATATTTATTTGTATATTATCCTTCCTATAATATTATTATATATGTATTATTAATAACAAAAACATTATTAAAAAGTGTTCATTCATATATAATTATTATTATAAAAATATTATAAAATATGTATTTATATTATAATCAAAAACATTTATATATATTTATTTGTATATTATCCTTCCTATAATATTATTATATATGTATTATTTATAACAAAAACATTATTAAAAAGTGTTCATTCATATATAATTATAATTATAAAAAAACTTTAAACTATGTATTTATATAATGATCAAAAAAACCTGTCAATATTTATTTGCATATTATCGTTTCTATAATATTATTATATTTGTATTATTAATTACAAAAACATTACTAAAAAGTCTTCATTCATATATAATTATTATTATAAAAAAACTTTAAACTATGTATTTATATTATGATCAAAAAAACCTGTCAATATTTATTTGCATATTATCGTTTCTATAATATTATTATATTTGTATTATTAATTACAAAAACATTACTAAAAAGTGTTCATTCATATATTATTATTATTATAAAAAACTTTAAAATATGTATTTATATTAGGATAAAAAACCTGTGAATATTTATTTGCATATTATCCTTCCTATAATATTATTATATATGTATTATTAATAACAAAAACATTATTAAAAAGTGTTCATTCATATATAATTATTATTATAAAAATATTATAAAATATGTATTTATATTATGATCAAAAACATTTTTATATATTTATTTGTATATTATCCTTCCTATAATATTATTATATATGTATTATTAATAACAAAAACATTATTAAAAAGTGTTCATTCATATATTATTATTATTATAAAATTATTATAAAATATGTATTTATATTATGATCAAAAACATTTATATATATTTATTTGTATATTATCCTTCCTATAATATTATTATATATGTATTATTCATAACAAAAACATTATTAAAAAGTGTTCATTCATATATAATTATAATTATAAAAAAACTTTAAACTATGTATTTATATTATGATCAAAAAAACCTGTCAATATTTATTTGCATATTATCGTTTCTATAATATTATTATATTTGTATTATAAATTACAAAAACATTACTAAAAAGTGTTCATTCATATATAATTATTATTATAAAAAAACTTTAAACTATGTATTTATATTATGATCAAAAAAACCTGTCAATATTTATTTGCATATTATCGTTTCTATAATATTATTATATTTGTATTATTAATTACAAAAACATTACTAAAAAGTGTTCATTCATATATAATTATTATTATAAAAAAACTTTAAACTATGTATTTATATTATGATCAAAAAAACCTGTCAATATTTATTTGCATATTATCGTTTCTATAATATTATTATATTTGGATTATTAATTACAAAAACATTACTAAAAAGTGTTCATATATTATTATTATTATAAAAAACTTTAAAATATGTATTTATATTATGATAAAAAACCCTGTCAATATTTAATTGCATATTATCCTTACTATAATATTATTATATAAGTATTATTCATAACAAAAACATTATTAAAAAGGGTTCATTCATATATAATTATAATTATAAAAAAACTTTAAACTATGTATTTATATTATGATCAAAAAAACCTGTCAATATTTATTTTCATATTATCGTTTCTATAATATTATTATATTTGTATTATTAATTACAAAAACATTACTAAAAAGTGTTCATTCATATATAATTATTATTATAAAAAACTTTTAAATATGTATTTATATTATGATAAAAAAAACTGTGAATATTTATTTGCATATTATCCTTCCTATAATATTATTATATATGTATTATTAATTACAAAAACATCATTAAAAAGTGTTCATTCATATATAATTATTATTATAAAAATATTATAAAATATGTATTTATATTATGATCAAAAACATTTATATATATTTATTTGTATATTATCCTTCCTATAATATTATTATATATGTATTATTCATAACAAAAACATCATTAAAAAGTGTTCATTCATATATAATTATAATTATAAAAATATTATAAAATATGTATTTATATTATGATCAAAAACATTTATATATATTTATTTGTAAATTATCCTTCCTATAATATTATTATATATGTATTATTAATTACAAAAACATCATTAAAAAGTGTTCATTCATATATAATTATTATTATAAAAATATTATAAAATATGTATTTATATTATGATCAAAAACATTTATATATATTTATTTGTATATTATCCTTCCTATAATATTATTATATATGTATTATTAATAACAAAAACATTATTCAAAAGTATTCATTTATATAAAATTATTATTATAAAAATATTATAAAATATGTATTTATATTATGATCAAAAACATTTTTATATATTTATTTGTATATTATCCTTCCTATAATATTATTATATATGTATTATTAATAACAAAAACATTATTAAAAAGTGTTCATTCATATATTATTATTATTATAAAATTATTATAAAATATGTATTTATATTATGATCAAAAACATTTATATATATTTATTTGTATATTATCCTTCCTATAATATTATTATATATGTATTATTCATAACAAAAACATTATTAAAAAGTGTTCATTCATATATAATTATAATTATAAAAAAACTTTAAACTATGTATTTATATTATGATCAAAAAAACCTGTCAATATTTATTTGCATATTATCGTTTCTATAATATTATTATATTTGTATTATAAATTACAAAAACATTACTAAAAAGTGTTCATTCATATATAATTATTATTATAAAAAAACTTTAAACTATGTATTTATATTATGATCAAAAAAACCTGTCAATATTTATTTGCATATTATCGTTTCTATAATATTATTATATTTGTATTATTAATTACAAAAACATTACTAAAAAGTGTTCATTCATATATAATTATTATTATAAAAAAACTTTAAACTATGTATTTATATTATGATCAAAAAAACCTGTCAATATTTATTTGCATATTATCGTTTCTATAATATTATTATATTTGGATTATTAATTACAAAAACATTACTAAAAAGTGTTCATATATTATTATTATTATAAAAAACTTTAAAATATGTATTTATATTATGATAAAAAACCCTGTCAATATTTAATTGCATATTATCCTTACTATAATATTATTATATAAGTATTATTCATAACAAAAACATTATTAAAAAGGGTTCATTCATATATAATTATAATTATAAAAAAACTTTAAACTATGTATTTATATTATGATCAAAAAAACCTGTCAATATTTATTTTCATATTATCGTTTCTATAATATTATTATATTTGTATTATTAATTACAAAAACATTACTAAAAAGTGTTCATTCATATATAATTATAAATATAAAAAACTTTAAAATATGTATTTATATTATGATAAAAAAAAAACTGTGAATATTTATTTGCAAATTATCCTTCCTATAATATTATTATATATGTATTATTAATTACAAAAACATCATTAAAAAGTGTTCATTCATATATAATTATTTTTATATAAAAATTTTAAAATATGTATTCATATTATGATAAAAAACCTGTCAATATTTAATTGCGTATTATCCTTACTATAATATTAATATATATGTATTATTATTATTAAAAACATTATTAAAAAGTGATCATTCATATATAATTATAATTATAAAAATATTATAAAATATGTATTTATATTATGATCAAAAACATTTATATATATTTATTTGTATATTATCCTTCCTATAATATTATTATATATGTATTATTAATAACAAAAACATTATTAAAAAGTGTTCATTCATATATAATTATTATTATAAAAATATTATAAAATATGTATTTATATTATGATCAAAAACATTTATATATATTTATTTGTATATTATCCTTCCTATAATATTATTATATATGTATTATTCATAACAAAAACATTATTAAAAAGTGTTCATTCATATATTATTATTATTATAAAAATATTATAAAATATGTATTTATATTATGATCAAAAATATTTATATATATTTATTTGTATATTATCCTTCCTATAATATTATTATATATGTATTATTAATAACAAAAACATTATTAAAAAGTGTTCATTCATATATTATTATTATTATAAAATTATTATAAAATATGTATTTATATTATGATCAAAAACATTTATATATATTAATTTGTATATTATCCTTCCTATAATATTATTATATATGTATTATTCATAACAAAAACATTATTAAAAAGTGTTCATTCATATAAAATTATAATTATAAAAAAACTTTAAACTATGTATTTATATTATGATCAAAAAAACCTGTCAATATTTATTTGCATATTATCGTTTCTATAATATTATTATATTTGTATTATTAATTACAAAAACATTACTAAAAAGTGTTCATTCATATATAATTATTATTATAAAAAAACTTTAAACTATGTATTTATATTATGATCAAAAAAACCTGTCAATATTTATTTGCATATTATCGTTTCTATAATATTATTATATTTGTATTATTAATTACAAAAACATTACTAAAAAGTGTTCATTCATATATAATTATTATTATAAAAAAACTTTAAACTATGTATTTATATTATGATCAAAAAAACCTGCCAATATTTATTTGCATATTATCGTTTCTATAATATTATTATATTTGGATTATTAATTACAAAAACATTACTAAAAAGTGTTCATATATTATTATTATTATAAAAAACTTTAAAATATGTATTTATATTATGATAAAAAAACCTGTGAATATTTATTTGCATATTATCCTTCCTATAATATTATTATATATGTATTATTAATAACAAAAACATTATTAAAAAGTGTTCATTCATATATAATTATTATTAAAAAAATATTATAAAATATGTATTTATATTATAATCAAAAACATTTTTATATATTTATTTGTATATTATCCTTCCTATAATATTATTATATATGTATTATTCATAACAAAAACATTATTAAAAAGTGTTCATTCATATATAATTATAATTATAAAAAAAAACTTTAAACTATGTATTTATATTATGATCAAAAAAACCTGTCAATATTTATTTTCATATTATCGTTTCTATAATATTATTATATTTGTATTATTAATTACAAAAACATTACTAAAAAGTGTTCATTCATATATAATTATTATTATAAAAAACTTTTAAATATGTATTTATATTATGATAAAAAAAAAACTGTGAATATTTATTTGCATATTATCCTTCCTATAATATTATTATATATGTATTATTAATTACAAAAACATCATTAAAAAGTGTTCATTCATATATAATTATTATTATAAAAATATTATAAAATATGTATTTATATTATGATCAAAAACATTTATATATATTTATTTGTATATTATCCTTCCTATAATATTATTATATATGTATAATTAATAACAAAAACATTATTAAAAAGTGTTCATTCATATATAATTATTTTTATATAAAAATTATAAAATATGTATTTATATTATGATCAAAAAAACCTGTCAATATTTATTTGCATATTATCGTTTCTATAATATTATTATATTTGTATTATTAATTACAAAAACATTACTAAAAAGTGTTCATTCATATATAATTATTATTATAAAAAAACTTTAAACTATGTATTTATATTATGATCAAAAAAACCTGTCAATATTTATTTTCATATTATCGTTTCTATAATATTATTATATTTGTATTATTAATTACAAAAACATTACTAAAAAGTGTTCATTCATATATAATTATTATTATAAAAAACTTTAAAATATGTATTTATATTATGATAAAAAAACCTGTGAATATTTATTTGCATATTATCCTTCCTATAATATTATTATATATGTATTATTAATAACAAAAACATTATTAAAAAGTGTTCATTCATATATAATTATTATTATAAAAATATTATAAAATATGTATTTATATTATGATCAAAAACATTTATATATATTTATTTGTATATTATCCTTCCTATAATATTATTATATATGTATTATTAATAACAAAAACATTATTCAAAAGTGTTCATTCATATATAATTATTATTATAAAAATATTATAAAATATGTATTTATATTATGATCAAAAACATTTATATATATTTATTTGTATATTATCCTTCCTATAATATTATTATATATGTATTATTAATAACAAAAACATCATTAAAAAGTGTTCATTCATATATAATTATTTTTATATAAAAATTATAAAATATGTATTTATATTATGATAAAAAAACCTGTCAATATTTAATTGCATATTATCCTTACTATAATATTATTATATAAGTATTATTCATAACAAAAACATTATTAAAAAGTGTTCATTCATATATAATTATAATTATAAAAAAACATTAAACTATGTATTTATATTATGATCAAAAAAACCTGTCAATATTTATTTTCATATTATCGTTTCTATAATATTATTATATTTGTATTATTAATTACAAAAACATTACTAAAAAGTGTTCATTCATATATAATTATTATTATAAAAAACTTTAAAATATGTATTTATATTATGATAAAAAAAACCTGTGAATATTTATTTGCATATTATCCTTCCTATAATATTATTATATATGTATTATTAATTACAAAAACATCATTAAAAATTGTTCATTCATATATAATTATTTTTATATAAAAATTTTAAAATATGTATTTATAATATGATAAAAAAAACCTGTCAATATTTAATTGCATATTATCCTTACTATAATATTAATATATATTTATTATTATTATTAAAATCATTATTAAAAAGTGTTCATCATATATAATTATAATTATAAAAATATTATAAAATATGTATTTATATTATGATCAAAAACATTTATATATATTTATTTGTATATTATCCTTCCTATAATATTATTATATATGTATTATTAATAACAAAAACATTATTAAAAAGTGTTCATTCATATATAATTATTATTATAAAAATATTATAAAATATGTATTTATATTATAATCAAAAACATTTATATATATTTATTTGTATATTATCCTTCCTATAATATTATTATATATGTATTATTTATAACAAAAACATTATTAAAAAGTGTTCATTCATATATAATTATAATTATAAAAAAACTTTAAACTATGTATTTATATTATGATCAAAAAAACCTGTCAATATTTATTTGCATATTATCGTTTCTATAATATTATTATATTTGTATTATTAATTACAAAAACATTACTAAAAAGTCTTCATTCATATATAATTATTATTATAAAAAAACTTTAAACTATGTATTTATATTATGATCAAAAAAACCTGTCAATATTTATTTGCATATTATCGTTTCTATAATATTATTATATTTGTATTATTAATTACAAAAACATTACTAAAAAGTGTTCATTCATATATTATTATTATTATAAAAAACTTTAAAATATGTATTTATATTAGGATAAAAAAACCTGTGAATATTTATTTGCATATTATCCTTCCTATAATATTATTATATATGTATTATTAATAACAAAAACATTATTAAAAAGTGTTCATTCATATATAATTATTATTATAAAAATATTATAAAATATGTATTTATATTATGATCAAAAACATTTTTATATATTTATTTGTATATTATCCTTCCTATAATATTATTATATATGTATTATTAATAACAAAAACATTATTAAAAAGTGTTCATTCATATATTATTATTATTATAAAATTATTATAAAATATGTATTTATATTATGATCAAAAACCTTTATATATATTTATTTGTATATTATCCTTCCTATAATATTATTATATATGTATTATTCATAACAAAAACATTATTAAAAAGTGTTCATTCATATATAATTATAATTATAAAAAAACTTTAAACTATGTATTTATATTATGATCAAAAAAACCTGTCAATATTTATTTGCATATTATCGTTTCTATAATATTATTATATTTGTATTATAAATTACAAAAACATTACTAAAAAGTGTTCATTCATATATAATTATTATTATAAAAAAACTTTAAACTATGTATTTATATTATGATCAAAAAAACCTGTCAATATTTATTTGCATATTATCGTTTCTATAATATTATTATATTTGTATTATTAATTACAAAAACATTACTAAAAAGTGTTCATTCATATATAATTATTATTATAAAAAAACTTTAAACTATGTATTTATATTATGATCAAAAAAACCTGTCAATATTTATTTGCATATTATCGTTTCTATAATATTATTATATTTGGATTATTAATTACAAAAACATTACTAAAAAGTGTTCATATATTATTATTATTATAAAAAACTTTAAAATATGTATTTATATTATGATAAAAAAACCTGTCAATATTTAATTGCATATTATCCTTACTATAATATTATTATATAAGTATTATTCATAACAAAAACATTATTAAAAAGGGTTTATTCATATATAATTATAATTATAAAAAAACTTTAAACTATGTATTTATATTATGATCAAAAAAACCTGTCAATATTTATTTTCATATTATCGTTTCTATAATATTATTATATTTGTATTATTAATTACAAAAACATTACTAAAAAGTGTTCATTCATATATAATAATTATTATAAAAAACTTTTAAATATGTATTTATATTATGATAAAAAAAAACTGTGAATATTTATTTGCATATTATCCTTCCTATAATATTATTATATATGTATTATTAATTACAAAAACATCATTAAAAAGTGTTCATTCATATATAATTATTATTATAAAAATATTATAAAATATGTATTCATATTATGATCAAAAACATTTATATATATTTATTTGTATATTATCCTTCCTATAATATTATTATATATGTATTATTCATAACAAAAACATCATTAAAAAGTGTTCATTCATATATAATTATAATTATAAAAATATTATAAAATATGTATTTATATTATGATCAAAAACATTTATATATATTTATTTGTAAATTATCCTTCCTATAATATTATTATATATGTATTATTAATTACAAAAACATCATTAAAAAGTGTTCATTCATATATAATTATTATTATAAAAATATTATAAAATATGTATTTATATTATGATCAAAAACATTTATATATATTTATTTGTATATTATCCTTCCTATAATATTATTATATATGTATTATTAATAACAAAAACATTATTCAAAAGTATTCATTCATATAAAATTATTATTATAAAAATATTATAAAATATGTATTTATATTATGATCAAAAACATTTATATATATTTATTTGTATATTATCCTTCCTATAATATTATTATATATGTATTATTCATAACAAAAACATTATTAAAAAGTGTTCATTCATATATAATTATAATTATAAAAAAACTTTAAACTATGTATTTATATTATGATCAAAAAAACCTGTCAATATTTATTTTCATATTATCGTTTCTATAATATTATTATATTTGTATTATTAATTACAAAAACATTACTAAAAAGTGTTCATTCATATATAATTATAAATATAAAAAACTTTAAAATATGTATTTATATTATGATAAAAAAAAAACTGTGAATATTTATTTGCAAATTATCCTTCCTATAATATTATTATATATGTATTATTAATTACAAAAACATCATTAAAAAGTGTTCATTCATATATAATTATTTTTATATAAAAATTTTAAAATATGTATTCATATTATGATAAAAAACCTGTCAATATTTAATTGCGTATTATCCTTACTATAATATTAATATATATGTATTATTATTATTAAAAACATTATTAAAAAGTGATCATTCATATATAATTATAATTATAAAAATATTATAAAATATGTATTTATATTATGATCAAAAACATTTATATATATTTATTTGTATATTATCCTTCCTATAATATTATTATATATGTATTATTAATAACAAAAACATTATTAAAAAGTGTTCATTCATATATAATTATTATTATAAAAATATTATAAAATATGTATTTATATTATGATCAAAAACATTTATATATATTTATTTGTATATTATCCTTCCTATAATATTATTATATATGTATTATTCATAACAAAAACATTATTAAAAAGTGTTCATTCATATATTATTATTATTATAAAAATATTATAAAATATGTATTTATATTATGATCAAAAATATTTATATATATTTATTTGTATATTATCCTTCCTATAATATTATTATATATGTATTATTCATAACAAAAACATTATTAAAAAGTGTTCATTCATATATAATTATAATTATAAAAAAAACTTTAAACTATGTATTTATATTATGATCAAAAAACCTGTCAATATTTATTTGCATATTATCGTTTCTATAATATTATTATATTTGTATTATTAATTACAAAAACATTACTAAAAAGTGTTCATTCATATATAATTATTATTATAAAAAAACTTTAAACTATGTATTTATATTATGATCAAAAAAACCTGTGAATATTTATTTGCATATTATCCTTCCTATAATATTATTATATATGTATTGTTAATTACAAAAACATCATTAAAAAGTGTTCATTCATATATAATTATTATTATAAAAATATTATAAAATATGTATTTATATTATGATCAAAAACATTTATATGTATTTATTTGTATATTATCCTTCCTATAATATTATTATATATGTATTATTAATAACAAAAACATCATTAAAAAGTGTTCATTCATATATAATTATTTTTTATAAAAATTATAAAATATGTATTTATATTATGATAAAAAAAAACCTGTCAATATTTAATTGCATATTATCCTTACTATAATATTAATATATATGTATTATTATTATTAAAAACATTATTAAAAAGTGTTCATTCATATATAATTATAATTATAAAAATATTATAAAATATGTATTTATATTATGATCAAAAACATTTTTATATATTTATTTGTATATTATCCTTCCTATAATATTATTATATATGTATTATTCATAACAAAAACATTATTAAAAAGTGTTCATTCATATATAATTATAATTATAAAAAAACTTTAAACTATGTATTTATATTATGATCAAAAAAACCTGTCAATATTTATTTTCATATTATCGTTTCTATAATATTATTATATTTGTATTATTAATTACAAAAACATTACTAAAAAGTGTTCATTCATATATAATTATTATTATAAAAAACTTTTAAATATGTATTTATATTATGATAAAAAAAACCTGTGAATATTTATTTGCATATTATCCTTCCTATAATATTATTATATATGTATTATTAATTACAAAAACATCATTAAAAAGTGTTCATTCATATAAAATTATTTTTATATAAAAATTTTAAAATATGTATTTATATTATGATAAAAAAAACCTGTCAATATTTAATTGCATATTATCCTTACTATAATTTTAATATATATGTATTATTATTATTAAAAACATTATTAAAAAGTGTTCATTCATATATAATTATAATTATAAAAATATTATAAAATATGTATTTATATTATGATCAAAAACATTTATATATATTTATTTGTAAATTATCCTTCCTATAATATTATTATATATGTATTATTCATAACAAAAACATTATTAAAAAGTGTTCATTCATATATAATTATAATTATAAAAAAACTTTAAACTATGTATTTATATTATGATCAAAAAAACCTTTGAATATTTATTTGCATATTATCCTTCCTATAATATTATTATATATGTATTATTAATAACAAAAACATTATTAAAAAGTGTTCATTCATATATAATTATTATTATAAAAATATTATAAAATATGTATTTATATTATGATCAAAAACATTTATATATATTTATTTGTATAATATCCTTCCTATAATATTATTATATATGTATTATTAATAACAAAAACATTATTCAAAAGTGTTCATTCATATATAATTATTATTATAAAAATATTATAAAATATGTATTTATATTATGATCAAAAACATTTATATATATTTATTTGTATATTATCCTTCCTATAATATTATTATATATGTATTATTAATAACAAAAACATCATTAAAAAGTGTTCATTCATATATAATTATTTTTATATAAAAATTATAAAATATGTATTTATATTATGATAAAAAAACCTGTCAATATTTAATTGCATATTATCCTTACTATAATATTATTATATATGTATTATTCATAACAAAAACATTATTAAAAAGTGTTCATTCATATATAATTATAATTATAAAAAAACTTTAAACTATGTATTTATATTATGATCTAAAAAACCTGTCAATATTTATTTTCATATTATCGTTTCTATAATATTATTATATTTGTATTATTAATTACAAAAACATTACTAAAAAGTGTTCATTCATATATAATTATTATTTAAAAAAACTTTAAAATATGTATTTATATTATGATAAAAAAAACCTGTGAATATTTATTTGCATATTATCCTTCCTATAATATTATTATATATGTATTATTAATTACAAAAACATCATTAAAAAGTGTTCATTCATATAAAATTATTTTTATATAAAAATTTTAAAATATGTATTTATATTATGATAAAAAAAACCTGTCAATATTTAATTGCATATTATCCTTACTATAATTTTAATATATATGTATTATTATTATTAAAAACATTATTAAAAAGTGTTCATTCATATATAATTATAATTATAAAAATATTATAAAATATGTATTTATATTATGATCAAAAACATTTATATATATTTATTTGTATATTATCCTTCCTATAATATTATTATATATGTATTATTCATAACAAAAACATTATTAAAAAGTGTTCATTCATATATAATTATAATTATAAAAAAACTTTAAACTATGTATTTATATTATGATCAAAAAAACCTGTCAATATTTATTTTCATATTATCGTTTCTATAATAATATTATATTTGTATTATTAATTACAAAAACATTACTAAAAAGTGTTCATTCATATATAATTATTATTATAAAAAACTTTAAAATATGTATTTATATTATGATAAAAAAAACCTGTGAATATTTATTTGCATATTATCCTTCCTATAATATTATTATATATGTATTATTAATTACAAAAACATCATTAAAAAGTGTTCATTCATATATAATTATTTTTATATAAAAATTTTAAAATATGTATTTATAATATGATAAAAAAAACCTGTCAATATTTAATTGCATATTATCCTTACTATAATATTAATATATATGTATTATTATTATTAAAATCATTATTAAAAAGTGTTCATTCATATATAATTATAATTATAAAAATATTATAAAATATGTATTTATATTATGATCAAAAACATTTATATATATTTATTTGTATATTATCCTTCCTATAATATTATTATATATGTATTAATAATAACAAAAACATTATTAAAAAGTGTTCATTCATATATAATTATTATTATAAAAATATTATAAAATATGTATTTATATTATGATCAAAAACATTTATATATATTTATTTGTATATTATCCTTCCTATAATATTATTATATATGTATTATTCATAACAAAAACATTATTAAAAAGTGTTCATTCATATATAATTATAATTATAAAAAAACTTTAAACTATGTATTTATATTATGATCAAAAAAACCTGTCAATATTTATTTGCATATTATCGTTTCTATAATATTATTATATTTGTATTATTAATTACAAAAACATTACTAAAAAGTGTTCATTCATATATAATTATTATTATAAAAAAACTTTAAACTATGTATTTATATTATGATCAAAAAAACCTGTCAATATTTATTTGCATATTATCGTTTCTATAATATTATTATAATTGTATTATTAATTACAAAAACATTACTAAAAAGTGTTCATTCATATATAATTATTATTATAAAAATATTATAAAATATGTATTTATATTATGATCAAAAACATTTATATATATTTATTTGTATATTATCCTTCCTATAATATTATTATATATGTATTATTAATAACAAAAACATTATTCAAAAGTGTTCATTCATATAAAATTATTATTAAAAAAATATTATAAAATATGTATTTATATTATGATCAAAAACATTTATATATATTTATTTGTATATTATCCTTCCTATAATATTATTATATATGTATTATTAATAACAAAAACATCATTAAAAAGTGTTCATTCATATATAATTATTTTTATATAAAAATTTTAAAATATATATTTATATTATGATAAAAAAACCTGTCAATATTTAATTGCATATTATCCTTACTATAATATTAATATATATGTATTATTATTATTAAAAACATTATTAAAAAGTGTTCATTCATATATAATTATAATTATAAAAATATTATAAAATATGTATTTATATTATGATCAAAAACATTTATATATATTTATTTGTATATTATCCTTCCTATAATATTATTATATATGTATTATTCATAACAAAAACATTATTAAAAAGTGTTCATTCATATATAATTATAATTATAAAAAAACTTTAAACTATGTATTTATATTATGATCAAAAAAACCTGTCAATATTTATTTTCATATTATCGTTTCTATAATATTATTATATTTGTATTATTAATTACAAAAACATTACTAAAAAGTGTTCATTCATATATAATTATTATTATAAAAAACTTTAAAATATGTATTTATATTATGATAAAAAAAACCTGTCAATATTTATTTTCATATTATCGTTTCTATAATATTATTATATTTGTATTATTAATTACAAAAACATTACTAAAAAGTGTTCATTCATATATAATTATTATTATAAAAAACTTTAAAATATGTATTTATATTATGATAAAAAAAACCTGTGAATATTTATTTGCATATTATCCTTCCTATAATATTATTATATATGTATTATTAATTACAAAAACATCATTAAAAAGTGTTCATTCATATATAATTATTTTTATATAAAAATTTTAAAATATGTATTTATATTATGATAAAAAAAACCTGTCAATATTTAATTGCATATTATCCTTACTATAATATTAATATATATGTATTATTATTATTAAAAACATTATTAAAAAGTGTTCATTCATATATAATTATAATTATAAAAATATTATTAAATATGTATTTATATTATGATCAAAAACATTTATATATATTTATTTGTATATTATCCTTCCTATAATATTATTATATATGTATTATTCATAACAAAAACATTATTAAAAAGTGTTCATTCATATATTATTATTATTATAAAAATATTATAAAATATGTATTTATATTATGATTAAAAAAATTTATATATATTTATTTGTATATTATCCTTCCTATAATATTATTAAATATGTATTATTCATAACAAAAACATTATTAAAAAGTGTTCATTCATATATAATTATAATTATAAAAAAACTTTAAACTATGTATTTATATTATGATCAAAAAAACCTGTCAATATTTATTTGCATATTATCGTTTCTATAATATTATTATATTTGTATTATTAATTACAAAAACATTACTAAAAAGTGTTCATTCATATATAATTATTATTATAAAAAAACTTTAAACTATGTATTTATATTATGATCAAAAAAACCTGTCAATATTTATTTGCATATTATCGTTTCTATAATATTATTATATTTGTATTATTAATTACAAAAACATTACTAAAAAGTGTTCATTCATATATTATTATTATTATAAAAAACTTTAAAATATGTATTTATATTATGATAAAAAAACCTGTGAATATTTATTTGCATATTATCCTTCCTATAATATTATTATATATGTATTATTAATAACAAAAACATTATTAAAAAGTGTTCATTCATATATAATTATTATTATAAAAATATTATAAAATATGTATTTATATTATGATCAAAAACATTTATATATATTTATTTGTATATTATCCTTCCTATAATATTAATAATTATTAATAATATGTATTATTAATAACAAAAACATTATTCAAAAGTGTTCATTCATATATAATTATTTTTATAAAAATATTATAAAATATGTATTTATATTATGATCAAAAACTATATTTATTTGTATATTATCCTTCCTATAATATTATTATATATGTATTATTAATAACAAAAACATCATTAAAAAGTGTTCATTCATATATAATTATTTTTATATAAAAATTATAAAATATGTATTTATATTATGATAAAAAAAACCTGTCAATATTTAATATTTATATCGGGGCTCGTCTGCTGCGGACGTGATTAGAGACGTGCGCGTAGAGGGATCAGAGGGATATAACAAAAATTAAGCTTATCACCTTGCCGTTAACGACGTTAACCCATCTTATCTGTCACATCCAACTAATTCGTAAGTTGCTAAATGTTCAAACGTAAAATTTAACAGCAACTTGTCGCACAAAACTCACAACTCTGCCCTGATTCCTCTACCACATGGGAATTTAACCTCTATAACCTAACCTCCAAGTAAATAACAACAAACAGCAACAACCAATAACAGCCGTCTGTCATCCATAGAGAAAGAAGAACTAACTCCACGCAGGATTTTTCTTTAGCCACTGCCATCTCGATATCCTTCTCGACCGTTTTAAAAGCACTATAAACAATCTAGCATGGAAAACACTATTTGCCCACTTTGTGATATTATAGTTTCTGACTGTGGGAAAGGGATTTTTTGTGAAGGGGTGTGCGCAACATGGTATCACCCCAATTGCATGGGAATGACCGATGATCATTATATTAATTTGACTAATGACCTAAATGCTATTTGGGAATGTCCCCCCTGCCAATTCTACTACTCCGATTTCACATCAACATCACAAAATTCTGGGGTCAGTGACTTTGAACAAGCACAGAAAAATGGCAGAACAACAAAAACAAAAAAACTCCACCCACCTAGTCAAAATTTGACTCCAAAAAATACATGTAGCTCTGATGCTAAGCTCGCCCTACTAATTGACAGGCTCCAAAACCATGAAGTAAGCCATAATAGTAGCAATAGCGAAGAGTTAGAAAACAGCGTTATAATGGCAGCTGAAATAGGTTCTTCTCTCCTAGAAAAAGCTTCTCAACTTGAAAAGGATAATTCAATTCTTCAGCAGCATCTGGATAGCTTAACAGCAGTTAACGAAGAGCTTAGGAATGAAGTAAACACACTGCAGGAGAGAGAGGCTCATCTAGTAGAAAAAGTCAACGAATTAAACCATAAGCTAAACAGAGAAGTAGAATTACGAACGAATCTGCAAAAAACATTTGAAGAGCACGATGAAAATCAAGAACAGTCCCTTGCGAAGAAACAAGAAAAAATAAACCAACTTGAAACCATAATTAAGTCTAATGACAAGGAAATAAACTACCAGCAGCCCAGTAATGATCACACAACACCAAAGCCCAGTAACAACAATAGGAATCCATACTTAGAACATACCAACTCACACCAGGAAATTCAAACTTTACTCAATAACTTCAGAGCTATGGAATATCGTCTCACCAACATGGAAAAAATATCTTATGAAAATAAGACAGATATCAAGATGCTGAAGGAGACCATATCTGTTCCAGGAAATTCACTTGACCATACAACTTCTGGTAGTACTGGAGCCAACAAGCACTTCAGCGGTCACTTGGATGTCTATAGTACTGGGGCTTCAATATTAGGCAAAACTTGTTTGAAGAATTCTACCCAGCATCCAGTGTCTGACAGAACCCCGGAGAAGAGGATATTGTCTTCCAATCCACCGATAACAGCAAAACTTCTTCAGCCCAATGAAAATATAGAAGATATCTTGAACAATTTCTTCGGAACTTCAGAGACAACAGGAGGAAGATCTAAGAAGAATGTTTGCGCGCCGGATAGATATGAAAATTCTGAACTTTCATTGCAACTCGACAACCAAGCAACCTCAATCCATGCAACAGGAAACTCTTTTTTAGGGAGTATCCGAAGAAAGAAGGTCAAAAGAAAAGCACTGCAAGGAAGCCGAATATTCATAAACTCATCGCTAAAAAGATACTAATTTATCACCAGAATGTCGACCGACTCGCAAATAAGATTGACCGGCTTGATCACTGTCTAAGTATTCTACAGCCTAACTTACTTGTTATAACTGAACACGGTCTCGATCAATCCAGAATCACCAGCACTCATTTGGTAAACTACAAACTCGCTGCATATTTTTGTAGGGAGCATCATCAAAAAGGTGGCTGCGCTATTTACATACATAAATCCTTTGGCTTTGAGGTTGAAGAAATTGAAACGAGACGTCATTGCCTTGAACTTGTTTGTGAGATGGCCGGCATAAAAGTATCTCTCAAAGGAGGAAGACACTTGTACCTGATCGGCGTCTATAGGCCTCCTGGAGGCACTCTTGACGAAGCATTGGCGCGAATATCAACCCTTTTGGAAACACTCCCGAGCAGTGCCCCTATATGCATAGTTGGTGACCTGAACATTGACAGTCTCAAAGCATCAAAGGAGAAGGAAAATCAAGCCCTTAATGATACTCTTGCGTCCTTTGGCATATACAGAGCAAATCTGCCACCAACAAGAATCACTAGTATTTCTGAATCATCGATTGATGTCGTCTGTACTAATCTAGACCCAAAACAGGTCAATATCAAAATAATGCACGAACACATATCTGACCACAGTGGTCAGCTTTGCGCTCTGAACTTACCTGCAAAAACTACAACTCAGCCAATTTCTTCTCGCAGAAAGTTAAGCAACCATAATCTGTCACAGTTAAAGGCACTTCTAGCTGAGGAGTCGTGGGACAACGTCTTTCAATCGGTTGATGTGAATGAATCTCTCTCACACCTCATGAGAACTCTGAGATTGGCTCTAGATGCATCATGTCCGTACAAAACAACAAGAGGTAAAAATGCTCGCCAAAAAATGTTCCAGTATGATCCAGATGTACATTTACTGAAGGCCAATTTCATCCAAGCCCAGAACAGGTTCCTGATCACCGGAAGAGAATGCGACAAACTTGAAGCCAATCTGAAGAAGAAGTCTTACGATTTAAAACTAAAGTCTTCTAGGAAAGCTGCAAGTGAAAAGGTAATCTCAGAATCGTCAAATAAAAGCAAGGCAATCTGGAATATTATAAACTCAGAAAGAAGAGCATGTGATAAGCCAAGAGATCCTACCTGGAGATTGAATATATCAAATGAACTCGTTGAAGACCCCAACATGATTGCAAACGTGTTCAATGAATATTTCACGTCTATAGCTGAAGAAACACTTAGAGCCAACCCTTCACAGAAAAATGACCAGCAAATCCATCAGCTCCTCCAGCCACCTATGGATCACCTTGGGTTGGTTTTGTTTCATCCAGCAACTAATGACGAGATCCGGAATATAATAAGAACTCTAAGGCCAACCTCATCAACTGGAGTGGACGATATTTCCTCCAGGATGTTGAAGTTTTGTGAAGATGAGCTCTGTTTACCATTGACCGATATTGTCAATAAGTCCTTGTCTCAAGCAACCTTTCCTTGTGCCATGAAAATCGCAAAGGTCTACCCTCTTCATAAAAAAGGGAAAACTGATGAAGTGGGCAACTATAGGCCAATTTCCTTGGTCCCCACGTTTTCAAAGGTGCTGGAGAGAGTTATTCTGGCCCGTCTCCAGAAGTATCTACACCAGAAGAGCCTTCTGCCAAAGGGACAACATGGTTTCATTCCTGGCAGATCCACAATCACCGCTGTGACAGATATAATCGAACACATCCTGGACAACTTGGAATATGGAAATACTGTCTGTGCAGCCTTCCTGGATCTCAGCAAGGCGTTCGATTGTCTGGACCATCAACGCATCATAGAGAAACTTCGAACTTTTGGTATAGATGGTTCAGCACTCGCCTGGTTTGGTTCCTACCTCTCCAATAGACAGCAGCTAGTTGAAATTAGGCACACTGCAAATGGAACAACAAGCGTGGTAAAATCTAAGCTGTTAGACGTATCGAGGGGAGTGCCACAAGGTTCGGTTTTGGGCCCAGTACTGTTCGCACTGTTTTCAGCAGATTTCCCTGATTACATGGATCAGCATAGCCACACCGTCATGTTTGCGGATGACTCGGTACTTTTAACCAGTAACAATGAACTGGAGACCCTTGAGCTAAACAACCTTCTCGCCATCAAAAGAGCCATGGATTACTGTGCCAACAATGACCTGGTTTTCAACAAAAACAAAACACAGCAAGTATTCTTTGGGAAACTTAAGGACGACGTCACTTGCCACCCTAACATACAAGCTACCGAGTCAATAAAACATCTTGGAATAATCCTGGACCAGGAACTGCGCTGGGGTGCCCACATCGACCATCTCTGCCAACGACTCAGCTCCTCCATCTTTGCTCTAAGAAGGATCAATAGTATTGCAACAGCCGATGCAACACGGGCAGCATACCACGCACTCGTTGAATCCCATCTTAGATATGGTATAATTCTATGGGGAAACTGTGCAAAGGAAGTCACTCAGCGAGTTTTTGTTCTACAAAAACTTGCTGTGAGAATTCTCGGGAGCCTCCAGCAGCAAGAGAGTTGCAGGGGCGTCTTCAAGTCTCTCCAAATCCTTCCGCTGGCCGCCATTTACATCTGTGAGGTTGTTGCCTTTTCTACTTCCCTTAACCTCCCGAGGAATTCAAATATCCATCAGCACAATACCCGGAACCAAGCTAATTTCAACCTTCCCGTCCACCAAACCTCCAGATTCTCTAAGAAGCCATCCTATGCTGGGTCCAGACTTTTTAACCTGCTCCCAATGGATATCAAAGCCGGCAACCCTGGGACAATGAAGAGAAGACTTCGGAAATGGATGCTCGAAGAGCCTGTTTACAGCATCGAGGAGTTTGAAGCCCGATGTAGAAGAATGCCACTTTTTTTAAAAAGAAGCCAAAGACATAAAAAAAAACAAAAAAAAAAAACATGTATTTAATTTTTACTTTTGTGACACTATTTCTAAGCTTGATGCTTATGTAATAAAGTTCTCTCTCTCTCTCTCTCTCTCTCTTAATTGCATATTATCCTTACTATAATATTAATATATATGTATTATTATTATTAAAAACATTATTAAAAACCACAAATACACAATAAGGGTTCTCACTCAAATAATATTCAATGATAAGGCTCAATTAATTAGCAAAATTAAAATTACTAACTAATATCTATGTACACAACCACTAAATAAATTAGGGTTCACAACGCACCACGCTGTAACAGAAAACAGGTTAGGCCTACCCAACCGACTATAAAATCACAGCAGGTCTGCCTAAAACTCTGCTCAACAGTTCAGGTCCGCAGCCAATCTGCACAAGTCCGCAGCAAATCTGCACAAATAAAATTATTTTGTTCGGGCGCCGTTAATACGTCAGCAACTCAGCACCACTGCCAACCATAGTCCCTGTTCGCAGGCGCCATCTTGCGACGAAATTTTCTGCACTGGAAAAAAATATATTAATTAAAAGTGCAGCAGTCGCAACCGTTTGCCGGGGATAGCTCAGCCTACAATGGCTGGGTAAAGTTCCAGGGTCTGCGATAAGGTCGGGGAAACCACTAGGCCAATAGCCGGGTCTAACCGGTATAGGACTGGCTCATACACGGGCACTGTGAACAAGTCAAAAACAAGTCACAAAACAAACGTGCAATAATCACTACCAGGCCTACGCCGATTCTCCACACTCCTAGGGGGTCGTTGCTGACTACGCAACTCGGGCTTCGTCCTAACTATCCAATAGTTAAGCCCAGAGTGCCTAAAACACAGTGAGTTACACGACGACTTGCCAATAAAAACCACAACGCGAGTTATCAAAAGGCGGGGTCTACTAGGCCACTATAATCCAATACACAACTCTAATGCCCAAGCTAAGAATCAATCAGTTCACTCAATAATCGTACCACATAATAATATACAAGTACACTATAGGTAGAGTGACTACGCCACGAATAGCTGGTCTCAATAAATACCAAGCCAGACAGGCAAAACTAAATGGCAATTGCACTATTAAAATATTGAGCTACTTAGTAGCAGATAAATAACTGTTAAATACGTTCCAAACACTAGATAAATATATTATCTGATAGCCGGTACTCCGCTATCCAAGCTACCGAGATAACGTGTTGGACTACCAAACAAGCTGTTCAGGTTAAATTAAAATAATCAAATGAATAAACAATAACAACCCTACTACTGCTACTGCCAACTTTATGTTACTTAGCTGGGCTTCTGTTAATAGGCTAATAAAACTAGCTACTAGCCTACTGGCCTCGTGCTTCCAACTACGCACGCTAAATCGTGCAGCCTAGGTTTGTCGGGCCTCAGAGTTATTAGTAATATAACTAACTCTAGGTACAACGCAAAATAATAACTACTACAGCCAATTAAATTATATTATTTCGCTCTAGGGACGAACACATTGAAGCACTCTGCCATAAGCTAAGCACCGCAATTTTTGCACTGAGAAGAACAATGGCTGTGAGCACAGAAGAGGCGGCACTAACAGCATACTATGCCCTTCTTGAGAGTATTCTCTGTTATGGCATTGTGGTGTGGGGTGGATCGTCGGCACAGAACCTTAACAGAGTTCTCATCATGCAAAAGAGGGCTGTTCGAACCCTGACTGGCATTGAGACAACAGATAGTTGCAGACCACAGTTTAGGAGGTTAAAAATCCTGACCGTAGTCAACCTCTTCATACTACGGACTCTTACCATTGTCGACTCTTCCAGGACCTGTCGTCATCAGGAGGTGCACTCATACAACACAAGACGAAGAAATGATTACAACCTTCCTGCTCACAACACAAGGCTCTATGAAGAGAAACCCTCATACATGCGTGCCAAGTTTTTTAACGTCCTTCCCGTCCACTTGAAGTCTCTTCAACCCAGAAAACTGAAGAAAGAACTAAAGTGCTGGCTGTTACATAGACCATTTTATAGTCTGAATGAGTATTTGTCTTGGCAAGAACTTGAATAAATCATCACTGCAAGAACTCTGATAAGCTATTTTTTATTCTTAAAAAATAACAATTTGTTTTGACTTTTATATAGCAATTGCACAATTCTGTATTGACGCCCTTTCAATCTTAAAGATTGTAAATAAAGTATTCTTGTATCTTGTATCTTGTATCTCTAGCACCTGCCCAGAACCGTCAGGAATACACTTTAATATTATTCCTGACTAATATAAATCCTAACTACCGTCAGGCTTCTAACTCTCGCAATAAAACCAGATATTAATATTATCAAACTAATAATATCAAGTCGTCCACTCACCACAAGTGGGTCAGTACCCAACTTACACCAACACTCGGCGCGATCACACCACCAGCATACTCCGACACCACTGTCACGTACACCACTGGACGTCTCACTAGACACACGCTCGCTCTTCACTGCACGGGATCCACGACTCGAATGTCTCTGTCCTAGGCTATCCTGAAGATCTAGGATATCCCAGGCTTATCGGCACTGATAAGCAGGGTCAAAGGGCGCTCGCTAGCCTCGCTGCCGCCGCTCACTCACCTCATCAATCGGTGCGCGGCCAAATAGCAAATAATTACCCCCCTAGGAAAAATAACTCGTTACACTTTTAGCGGCAGTAGTGTTACAGTTGACTTTGATTTTAGCGTATTGTGGTGTAATTCTCTTCTTGATGCATTCTTTGTTTGAAGTAAATATCTGCAATCTTCATGGAAATCTTGATTCTTGTATCCCTATATTTTGCTGCTAATTTTGCTTGACTAGCTTCACTAAATAACTTCTTGATCAGCATTGTACGTGTTATTAAATTTACGGAAAGTAAATAAAAGAAACGTCTTATAACACTTAAAACATATATTTACGCTTATACTGTTACTCACAAGACGGTAAATATACAAAAAAGGTGGTAAGTAGTGATCGATTTCGATTGGACACTCCAATCATCATCAGACCCAATAGGCGAATGACAAGAATCTTGAATGGCGTCCCTACTTATACCCTATTGGCTACCGGAAGCACCGGCCAATACATTTTTATAAGTGCAACTGGAATCAAAATGTATTTGTTCATTAATCAACTTATTTCTATCTTTACATTTTTCCTTATAAATATACAATTCTTCCCAAGCATTCATTACATATCCTTTCTTACAATTCTTTAAAATATCTAGACTATCCTCCATTTTTCCTAGTGAGTGCCCATTTTGTAACAGGTGTTGTGCGACATTTGATCTTTCCGGTTTGTTGTTCCTCCATGCAGATATGTGGTTTTTGAAGCGATAACGAAGTTCACAGTCTGTCCAATGTAGAAGCTATCACAATCGTCACAATTGGTTTTATATATGCCTGAAGTGTCGAATTTGTTACAATCTTCTATTTTTGGATGCAGTATTTTACTCATGGTGTTCTGAGTCCTGTAGGCTATTGAAACTCCGTATTTCTTGAATCTGTTAGCAGTCCTTTGTGTTGTAGTCCCCGTGTAGCTAAATGTGATATATCTAGTGTTTTCCTCTTTTATCTCTTCTAATGTTGTTCTGCTGTGTAGTGTATTCTGTCTATCGATTTTCCTCCTCGTCTTCCTTGCGATGTCCTCTATCGTCTTGGTCCGAAATCCATTCACTTGAGCGATCTTCTTAATGGTGTCCAGTTCTTTTTTCCTATTGGTTTGGCTAAGTGGGATCTTATAGGCTCGGTACAGCATAGATCTAAAGGCTGCGGTCTTGTGGATTGTCGGATGGATAGACTTGTTGTTGATTGTAGTGTCCGTTTGCGTAGGTTTCCTGTAGATGTCAAACTCTATCTTGCTGTCTTTTCTCTCTAATGTGAGGTCCAGGAATTTGATCTTTTTGTTTTCTTCAAACTCGTTAGTAAAGGTGAGGTTCGGGTGGTGGTTGTTTAGTGTCTGCATCATCGTTTCGTGCTCCTGCTCCTGGGCTTGTCTGAAGATAACAAGAATGTCGTCTACATATCTAACATACAGTTTTACATCATGATTTTTTCTTAAATTCGTTAACATTTCTTTTTCCTGATGCTGTAAAAATATTTCTGACAAAATTGCCGAAAGTGGACTTCCCATAGCTAAACCATCTGTTTGTTCGTAAAATCTATTGTTGAATCAAAAATAATTTTGCTTCAAAACAGTCACAAGTAATTTTACAATCTGATTGACATATTCATCGTCTAAACTATTCTGTAAAAGCCTACATTTAACAAGATCTACAGTTTCGGATACAGGAATGTTTGTGTACAGATTTGCGATATCAAATGAGACTAGCCTACTATTCGAATCTATATCTATGTTCTTGACACGTTCAACAAATTCATACCTATTCTTTACATTGTATACATGTTCTAATTCTAAATCATTGCTGAGCTTACTTGCTAACAATTTTGAAACATTGTAGGTAGGAGCACATTTAAAGTTAACTAATGGTCTGATGGGTACATTCTTCTTGTGTATTTTTGGGATCCCTTTCATCACGGGCGCTTTAGAATTTAGGATGTTCATCTTCTGTCGACATTCTTCGGGAATCACTCTGGTGCATCTCTTCACGACGTCGGACAGCTCTCTTTGGTACTTCTGCGTTGGATCCTTTTTCAGCTCTTTGAAGTTATTTTCTTTGATGAAATCTTCCGTCTTCTTTATATATTCTTCTTTTCCGAGCACTACAATGGCGTTGCTTTTGTCTGCTTTCACAACGATTGAGCTATTCTCTTCCAGTTTCTTCTTTATTTTGCTGCACGTCTTCAGTTCTTAATTTCTGCTGGGATCTATGTGTCCTTGGCTGGTGAAATCGTTGGCTGTTACTTCCTTCCGAACGGCATAATGGTCTACGTCTCTGAGTGATTTTACATTTGCTTCAACTTCAGTAGCTAGTAGTTCGTTTTCGCCCTTCTTCTTCATTGGGAAATTGTACTTCATTCCGTAGTTCAGTATTTTCGTTTCTTCTTCACTGAATTGAATGTCTGTAAGGTTGATGACTCTCTTCTGGAATTTGTGTTCTGTACTGGTCCTATCCAAGTCTTTATTAGGTGTATTCTTCTCTACGAGTTTGTCTAATTTGTAGTTTATCCGTAAATATTTCCTGTCCATGGCATCTTCAACCTCTTCACTGACGACTTCGTGTAGTAAATTCCATGCTATTAGTCCGTATGATCTCAAAAATTGTAGGTGGATGTCGTAGGCAATCTGGTTCAGTTCTTCTTTTTCACAGTAAAGTTGTTTGATCATATTTTGGATGAATAATACCTCTCCTTGTTCCTTGGTTCTTTTAGCGGCAGTAGTTTACAGTTGACTTTGATTTTAGCGTATTTTGGTGTAATTCTCTTCTTGATGCATTCTTAGTTTGAAGTAAATATCTGCAATCTTCATGGAAATCTTGATTCTTGTATCCCTATATTTTGCTGCTAATTTTGCTTGACTAGCTTCACTAAATAACTTCTTGATCAGCATTGTACGTGTTATTAAATTTACTTAAAGTAAATAAAAGAAACGTCTTAAAACACTTAAAACATATATTTACGCTTATACTGTTACTCACAAGACGGTAAATATACAAAAAAGGTGGTAAGTAGTGATCGATTTCGATTGGACACTCCAATCATCATCAGACCCAATAGGCGAATGACAAGAATCTTGAATGGCGTCCCTACTTATACCCTATTGGCTACCGGAAGCACCGGCCAATACATTTTTATAAGTGCAACTGGAATCAAAATGTATTTGTTCATTAATCAACTTATTTCTATCTTTACATTTTTCCTTATAAATATACAATTCTTCCCAAGCATTCATTACATATCCTTTCTTACAATTCTTTAAAATATCTAGACTATCCTCCATTTTTCCTAGTGAGTGCCCATTTTGTAACAGGTGTTGTGCGACATTTGATCTTTCCGGTTTGTTGTTCCTCCATGCAGATATGTGGTTTTTGAAGCGATAACGAAGTTCACAGTCTGTCCAATGTAGAAGCTATCACAATCGTCACAATTGATTTTATATATGCCTGAAGTGTCGAATTTGTTACAATCTTCTATTTTTGGATGCAGTATTTTACTCATGGTGTTCTGAGTCCTGTAGGCTATTGAAACTCCGTATTTCTTGAATCTGTTAGCAGTCCTTTGTGTTGTAGTCCCCGTGTAGCTAAATGTGATATATCTAGTGTTTTCCTCTTTTATCTCTTCTAATGTTGTTCTGCTGTGTAGTGTATTCTGTCTATCGATTTTCCTCCTCGTCTTCCTTGCGATGTCCTCTATCGTCTTGGTCCGAAATCCATTCACTTGAGCGATCTTCTTAATGGTGTCCAGTTCTTTTTTCCTATTGGTTTGGCTAAGTGGGATCTTATAGGCTCGGTACAGCATAGATCTAAAGGCTGCGGTCTTGTGGATTGTCGGATGGATAGACTTGTTGTTGATTGTAGTGTCCGTTTGCGTAGGTTTCCTGTAGATGTCAAACTCTATCTTGCTGTCTTTTCTCTCTAATGTGAGGTCCAGGAATTTGATCTTTTTGTTTTCTTCAAACTCGTTAGTAAAGGTGAGGTTCGGGTGGTGGTTGTTTAGTGTCTGCATCATCGTTTCGTGCTCCTGCTCCTGGGCTTGTCTGAAGATAACAAGAATGTCGTCTACATATCTAACATACAGTTTTACATCATGATTTTTTCTTAAATTCGTTAACATTTCTTTTTCCTGATGCTGTAAAAATATTTCTGACAAAATTGCCGAAAGTGGACTTCCCATAGCTAAACCATCTGTTTTTTCGTAAAATCTATTGTTGAATCAAAAATAATTTTGCTTCAAAACAGTCACAAGTAATTTTACAATCTGATTGACATATTCATCGTCTAAACTATTCTGTAAAAGCCTACATTTAACAAGATCTACAGTTTCGGATACAGGAATGTTTGTGTACAGATTTGCGATATCAAATGAGACTAGCCTACTATTCGAATCTATATCTATGTTCTTGACACGTTCAACAAATTCATACCTATTCTTTACATTGTATACATGTTCTAATTCTAAATCATTGCTGAGCTTACTTGCTAACAATTTTGAAACATTGTAGGTAGGAGCACATTTAAAGTTAACTAATGGTCTGATGGGTACATTCTTCTTGTGTATTTTTGGGATCCCTTTCATCACGGGCGCTTTAGAATTTAGGATGTTCATCTTCTGTCGACATTCTTCGGGAATCACTCTGGTGCATCTCTTCACGACGTCGGACAGCTCTCTTTGGTACTTCTGCGTTGGATCCTTTTTCAGCTCTTTGAAGTTATTTTCTTTGATGAAATCTTCCGTCTTCTTTATATATTCTTCTTTTCCGAGCACTACAATGGCGTTGCTTTTGTCTGCTTTCACAACGATTGAGCTATTCTCTTCCAGTTTCTTCTTTATTTTGCTGCACGTCTTCAGTTCTTAATTTCTGCTGGGATCTATGTGTCCTTGGCTGGTGAAATCGTTGGCTGTTACTTCCTTCCGAACGGCATAATGGTCTACGTCTCTGAGTGATTTTACATTTGCTTCAACTTCAGTAGCTAGTAGTTCGTTTTCGCCCTTCTTCTTCATTGGGAAATTGTACTTCATTCCGTAGTTCAGTATTTTCGTTTCTTCTTCACTGAATTGAATGTCTGTAAGGTTGATGACTCTCTTCTGGAATTTGTGTTCTGTACTGGTCCTATCCAAGTCTTTATTAGGTGTATTCTTCTCTACGAGTTTGTCTAATTTGTAGTTTATCCGTAAATATTTCCTGTCCATGGCATCTTCAACCTCTTCACTGACGACTTCGTGTAGTAAATTCCATGCTATTAGTCCGTATGATCTCAAAAATTGTAGGTGGATGTCGTAGGCAATCTGGTTCAGTTCTTCTTTTTCACAGTAAAGTTGTTTGATCATATTTTGGATGAATAATACCTCTCCTTGTTCCTTGGTTCTTTTAGCGGCAGTAGTTTACAGTTGACTTTGATTTTAGCGTATTTTGGTGTAATTCTCTTCTTGATGCATTCTTAGTTTGAAGTAAATATCTGCAATCTTCATGGAAATCTTGATTCTTGTATCCCTATATTTTGCTGCTAATTTTGCTTGACTAGCTTCACTAAATAACTTCTTGATCAGCATTGTACGTGTTATTAAATTTACTTAAAGTAAATAAAAGAAACGTCTTAAAACACTTAAAACATATATTTACGCTTATACTGTTACTCACAAGACGGTAAATATACAAAAAAGGTGGTAAGTAGTGATCGATTTCGATTGGACACTCCAATCATCATCAGACCCAATAGGCGAATGACAAGAATCTTGAATGGCGTCCCTACTTATACCCTATTGGCTACCGGAAGCACCGGCCAATACATTTTTATAAGTGCAACTGGAATCAAAATGTATTTGTTCATTAATCAACTTATTTCTATCTTTACATTTTTCCTTATAAATATACAATTCTTCCCAAGCATTCATTACATATCCTTTCTTACAATTCTTTAAAATATCTAGACTATCCTCCATTTTTCCTAGTGAGTGCCCATTTTGTAACAGGTGTTGTGCGACATTTGATCTTTCCGGTTTGTTGTTCCTCCATGCAGATATGTGGTTTTTGAAGCGATAACGAAGTTCACAGTCTGTCCAATGTAGAAGCTATCACAATCGTCACAATTGATTTTATATATGCCTGAAGTGTCGAATTTGTTACAATCTTCTATTTTTGGATGCAGTATTTTACTCATGGTGTTCTGAGTCCTGTAGGCTATTGAAACTCCGTATTTCTTGAATCTGTTAGCAGTCCTTTGTGTTGTAGTCCCCGTGTAGCTAAATGTGATATATCTAGTGTTTTCCTCTTTTATCTCTTCTAATGTTGTTCTGCTGTGTAGTGTATTCTGTCTATCGATTTTCCTCCTCGTCTTCCTTGCGATGTCCTCTATCGTCTTGGTCCGAAATCCATTCACTTGAGCGATCTTCTTAATGGTGTCCAGTTCTTTTTTCCTATTGGTTTGGCTAAGTGGGATCTTATAGGCTCGGTACAGCATAGATCTAAAGGCTGCGGCCTTGTGGATTGTCGGATGGATAGACTTGTTGTTGATTGTAGTGTCCGTTTGCGTAGGTTTCCTGTAGATGTCAAACTCTATCTTGCTGTCTTTTCTCTCTAATGTGAGGTCCAGGAATTTGATCTTTTTGTTTTCTTCAAACTCGTTAGTAAAGGTGAGGTTCGGGTGGTGGTTGTTTAGTGTCTGCATCATCGTTTCGTGCTCCTGCTCCTGGGCTTGTCTGAAGATAACAATAATGTCGTCTACATATCTAACATACAGTTTTACATCATGATTTTTTCTTAAATTCGTTAACATTTCTTTTTCCTGATGCTGTAAAAATATTTCTGACAAAATTGCCGAAAGTGGACTTCCCATAGCTAAACCATCTGTTTGTTCGTAAAATCTATTGTTGAATCAAAAATAATTTTGCTTCAAAACAGTCACAAGTAATTTTACAATCTGATTGACATATTCATCGTCTAAACTATTCTGTAAAAGCCTACATTTAACAAGATCTACAGTTTCGGATACAGGAATGTTTGTGTACAGATTTGCGATATCAAATGAGACTAGCCTACTATTCGAATCTATATCTATGTTCTTGACACGTTCAACAAATTCATACCTATTCTTTACATTGTATACATGTTCTAATTCTAAATCATTGCTGAGCTTACTTGCTAACAATTTTGAAACATTGTAGGTAGGAGCACATTTAAAGTTAACTAATGGTCTGATGGGTACATTCTTCTTGTGTATTTTTGGGATCCCTTTCATCACGGGCGCTTTAGAATTTAGGATGTTCATCTTCTGTCGACATTCTTCGGGAATCACTCTGGTGCATCTCTTCACGACGTCGGACAGCTCTCTTTGGTACTTCTGCGTTGGATCCTTTTTCAGCTCTTTGAAGTTATTTTCTTTGATGAAATCTTCCGTCTTCTTTATATATTCTTCTTTTCCGAGCACTACAATGGCGTTGCTTTTGTCTGCTTTCACAACGATTGAGCTATTCTCTTCCAGTTTCTTCTTTATTTTGCTGCACGTCTTCAGTTCTTAATTTCTGCTGGGATCTATGTGTCCTTGGCTGGTGAAATCGTTGGCTGTTACTTCCTTCCGAACGGCATAATGGTCTACGTCTCTGAGTGATTTTACATTTGCTTCAACTTCAGTAGCTAGTAGTTCGTTTTCGCCCTTCTTCTTCATTGGGAAATTGTACTTCATTCCGTAGTTCAGTATTTTCGTTTCTTCTTCACTGAATTGAATGTCTGTAAGGTTGATGACTCTCTTCTGGAATTTGTGTTCTGTACTGGTCCTATCCAAGTCTTTATTAGGTGTATTCTTCTCTACGAGTTTGTCTAATTTGTAGTTTATCCGTAAATATTTCCTGTCCATGGCATCTTCAACCTCTTCACTGACGACTTCGTGTAGTAAATTCCATGCTATTAGTCCGTATGATCTCAAAAATTGTAGGTGGATGTCGTAGGCAATCTGGTTCAGTTCTTCTTTTTCACAGTAAAGTTGTTTGATCATATTTTGGATGAATAATACCTCTCCTTGTTCCTTGGTTCTTTTAGCGGCAGTAGTTTACAGTTGACTTTGATTTTAGCGTATTTTGGTGTAATTCTCTTCTTGATGCATTCTTAGTTTGAAGTAAATATCTGCAATCTTCATGGAAATCTTGATTCTTGTATCCCTATATTTTGCTGCTAATTTTGCTTGACTAGCTTCACTAAATAACTTCTTGATCAGCATTGTACGTGTTATTAAATTTACTTAAAGTAAATAAAAGAAACGTCTTAAAACACTTAAAACATATATTTACGCTTATACTGTTACTCACAAGACGGTAAATATACAAAAAAGGTGGTAAGTAGTGATCGATTTCGATTGGACACTCCAATCATCATCAGACCCAATAGGCGAATGACAAGAATCTTGAATGGCGTCCCTACTTATACCCTATTGGCTACCGGAAGCACCGGCCAATACATTTTTATAAGTGCAACTGGAATCAAAATGTATTTGTTCATTAATCAACTTATTTCTATCTTTACATTTTTCCTTATAAATATACAATTCTTCCCAAGCATTCATTACATATCCTTTCTTACAATTCTTTAAAATATCTAGACTATCCTCCATTTTTCCTAGTGAGTGCCCATTTTGTAACAGGTGTTGTGCGACATTTGATCTTTCCGGTTTGTTGTTCCTCCATGCAGATATGTGGTTTTTGAAGCGATAACGAAGTTCACAGTCTGTCCAATGTAGAAGCTATCACAATCGTCACAATTGATTTTATATATGCCTGAAGTGTCGAATTTGTTACAATCTTCTATTTTTGGATGCAGTATTTTACTCATGGTGTTCTGAGTCCTGTAGGCTATTGAAACTCCGTATTTCTTGAATCTGTTAGCAGTCCTTTGTGTTGTAGTCCCCGTGTAGCTAAATGTGATATATCTAGTGTTTTCCTCTTTTATCTCTTCTAATGTTGTTCTGCTGTGTAGTGTATTCTGTCTATCGATTTTCCTCCTCGTCTTCCTTGCGATGTCCTCTATCGTCTTGGTCCGAAATCCATTCACTTGAGCGATCTTCTTAATGGTGTCCAGTTCTTTTTTCCTATTGGTTTGGCTAAGTGGGATCTTATAGGCTCGGTACAGCATAGATCTAAAGGCTGCGGTCTTGTGGATTGTCGGATGGATAGACTTGTTGTTGATTGTAGTGTCCGTTTGCGTAGGTTTCCTGTAGATGTCAAACTCTATCTTGCTGTCTTTTCTCTCTAATGTGAGGTCCAGGAATTTGATCTTTTTGTTTTCTTCAAACTCGTTAGTAAAGGTGAGGTTCGGGTGGTGGTTGTTTAGTGTCTGCATCATCGTTTCGTGCTCCTGCTCCTGGGCTTGTCTGAAGATAACAATAATGTCGTCTACATATCTAACATACAGTTTTACATCATGATTTTTTCTTAAATTCGTTAACATTTCTTTTTCCTGATGCTGTAAAAATATTTCTGACAAAATTGCCGAAAGTGGACTTCCCATAGCTAAACCATCTGTTTGTTCGTAAAATCTATTGTTGAATCAAAAATAATTTTGCTTCAAAACAGTCACAAGTAATTTTACAATCTGATTGACATATTCATCGTCTAAACTATTCTGTAAAAGCCTACATTTAACAAGATCTACAGTTTCGGATACAGGAATGTTTGTGTACAGATTTGCGATATCAAATGAGACTAGCCTACTATTCGAATCTATATCTATGTTCTTGACACGTTCAACAAATTCATACCTATTCTTTACATTGTATACATGTTCTAATTCTAAATCATTGCTGAGCTTACTTGCTAACAATTTTGAAACATTGTAGGTAGGAGCACATTTAAAGTTAACTAATGGTCTGATGGGTACATTCTTCTTGTGTATTTTTGGGATCCCTTTCATCACGGGCGCTTTAGAATTTAGGATGTTCATCTTCTGTCGACATTCTTCGGGAATCACTCTGGTGCATCTCTTCACGACGTCGGACAGCTCTCTTTGGTACTTCTGCGTTGGATCCTTTTTCAGCTCTTTGAAGTTATTTTCTTTGATGAAATCTTCCGTCTTCTTTATATATTCTTCTTTTCCGAGCACTACAATGGCGTTGCTTTTGTCTGCTTTCACAACGATTGAGCTATTCTCTTCCAGTTTCTTCTTTATTTTGCTGCACGTCTTCAGTTCTTAATTTCTGCTGGGATCTATGTGTCCTTGGCTGGTGAAATCGTTGGCTGTTACTTCCTTCCGAACGGCATAATGGTCTACGTCTCTGAGTGATTTTACATTTGCTTCAACTTCAGTAGCTAGTAGTTCGTTTTCGCCCTTCTTCTTCATTGGGAAATTGTACTTCATTCCGTAGTTCAGTATTTTCGTTTCTTCTTCACTGAATTGAATGTCTGTAAGGTTGATGACTCTCTTCTGGAATTTGTGTTCTGTACTGGTCCTATCCAAGTCTTTATTAGGTGTATTCTTCTCTACGAGTTTGTCTAATTTGTAGTTTATCCGTAAATATTTCCTGTCCATGGCATCTTCAACCTCTTCACTGACGACTTCGTGTAGTAAATTCCATGCTATTAGTCCGTATGATCTCAAAAATTGTAGGTGGATGTCGTAGGCAATCTGGTTCAGTTCTTCTTTTTCACAGTAAAGTTGTTTGATCATATTTTGGATGAATAATACCTCTCCTTGTTCCTTGGTTCTTTTAGCGGCAGTAGTTTACAGTTGACTTTGATTTTAGCGTATTTTGGTGTAATTCTCTTCTTGATGCATTCTTAGTTTGAAGTAAATATCTGCAATCTTCATGGAAATCTTGATTCTTGTATCCCTATATTTTGCTGCTAATTTTGCTTGACTAGCTTCACTAAATAACTTCTTGATCAGCATTGTACGTGTTATTAAATTTACTTAAAGTAAATAAAAGAAACGTCTTAAAACACTTAAAACATATATTTACGCTTATACTGTTACTCACAAGACGGTAAATATACAAAAAAGGTGGTAAGTAGTGATCGATTTCGATTGGACACTCCAATCATCATCAGACCCAATAGGCGAATGACAAGAATCTTGAATGGCGTCCCTACTTATACCCTATTGGCTACCGGAAGCACCGGCCAATACATTTTTATAAGTGCAACTGGAATCAAAATGTATTTGTTCATTAATCAACTTATTTCTATCTTTACATTTTTCCTTATAAATATACAATTCTTCCCAAGCATTCATTACATATCCTTTCTTACAATTCTTTAAAATATCTAGACTATCCTCCTTTTTTCCTAGTGAGTGCCCATTTTGTAACAGGTGTTGTGCGACATTTGATCTTTCTGGTTTGTTGTTCCTCCATGCAGATATGTGGTTTTTGAAGCGGTTAACGAAGTTCACAGTCTGTCCAATGTAGAAGCTATCACAATCGTCACAATTGATTTTATATATGCCTGAAGTGTCGAATTTGTTACAATCTTCTATTTTTGGATGCAGTATTTTACTCATGGTGTTCTGAGTCCTGTAGGCTATTGAAACTCCGTATTTCTTGAATCTGTTAGCAGTCCTTTGTGTTGTAGTCCCCGTGTAGCTAAATGTGATATATCTAGTGTTTTCCTCTTTTATCTCTTCTAATGTTGTTCTGCTGTGTAGTGTATTCTGTCTATCGATTTTCCTCCTCGTCTTCCTTGCGATGTCCTCTATCGTCTTGGTCCGAAATCCATTCACTTGAGCGATCTTCTTAATGGTGTCCAGTTCTTTTTTCCTATTGGTTTGGCTAAGTGGGATCTTATAGGCTCGGTACAGCATAGATCTAAAGGCTGCGGTCTTGTGGATTGTCGGATGGATAGACTTGTTGTTGATTGTAGTGTCCGTTTGCGTAGGTTTCCTGTAGATGTCAAACTCTATCTTGCTGTCTTTTCTCTCTAATGTGAGGTCCAGGAATTTGATCTTTTTGTTTTCTTCAAACTCGTTAGTAAAGGTGAGGTTCGGGTGGTGGTTGTTTAGTGTCTGCATCATCGTTTCGTGCTCCTGCTCCTGGGCTTGTCTGAAGATAACAATAATGTCGTCTACATATCTAACATACAGTTTTACATCATGATTTTTTCTTAAATTCGTTAACATTTCTTTTTCCTGATGCTGTAAAAATATTTCTGACAAAATTGCCGAAAGTGGACTTCCCATAGCTAAACCATCTGTTTGTTCGTAAAATCTATTGTTGAATCAAAAATAATTTTGCTTCAAAACAGTCACAAGTAATTTTACAATCTGATTGACATATTCATCGTCTAAACTATTCGGTACTTACGTATTAAACGGAGGCCACAATTTGTCAGCGCGCTGCGGCGGTTATGTTAGGTTGGGTTATCGTAAATATTATGTGTGTAGGACTTTCCTCGCTTGGTTATGAATCGATACCAGACGAGTTATACTTTCTATTATGATAACCCAACCTAACATAACCGCCGCAGCGCGCTGACAAAATGTGGCCTCCGTTTAATACGTAGGTACCAACTATTCTGTAAAAGCCTACATTTAACAAGATCTACAGTTTCGGATACAGGAATGTTTGTGTACAGATTTGCGATATCAAATGAGACTAGCCTACTATTCGAATCTATATCTATGTTCTTGACACGTTCAACAAATTCATACCTATTCTTTACATTGTATACATGTTCTAATTCTAAATCATTGCTGAGCTTACTTGCTAACAATTTTGAAACATTGTAGGTAGGAGCACATTTAAAGTTAACTAATGGTCTGATGGGTACATTCTTCTTGTGTATTTTTGGGATCCCTTTCATCACGGGCGCTTTAGAATTTAGGATGTTCATCTTCTGTCGACATTCTTCGGGAATCACTCTGGTGCATCTCTTCACGACGTCGGACAGCTCTCTTTGGTACTTCTGCGTTGGATCCTTTTTCAGCTCTTTGAAGTTATTTTCTTTGATGAAATCTTCCGTCTTCTTTATATATTCTTCTTTTCCGAGCACTACAATGGCGTTGCTTTTGTCTGCTTTCACAACGATTGAGCTATTCTCTTCCAGTTTCTTCTTTATTTTGCTGCACGTCTTCAGTTCTTAATTTCTGCTGGGATCTATGTGTCCTTGGCTGGTGAAATCGTTGGCTGTTACTTCCTTCCGAACGGCATAATGGTCTACGTCTCTGAGTGATTTTACATTTGCTTCAACTTCAGTAGCTAGTAGTTCGTTTTCGCCCTTCTTCTTCATTGGGAAATTGTACTTCATTCCGTAGTTCAGTATTTTCGTTTCTTCTTCACTGAATTGAATGTCTGTAAGGTTGATGACTCTCTTCTGGAATTTGTGTTCTGTACTGGTCCTATCCAAGTCTTTATTAGGTGTATTCTTCTCTACGAGTTTGTCTAATTTGTAGTTTATCCGTAAATATTTCCTGTCCATGGCATCTTCAACCTCTTCACTGACGACTTCGTGTAGTAAATTCCATGCTATTAGTCCGTATGATCTCAAAAATTGTAGGTGGATGTCGTAGGCAATCTGGTTCAGTTCTCCTTTTTCACAGTAAAGTTGTTTGATCATATTTTGGATGAATAATACCTCTCCTTGTTCCTTGGTTCTTTTAGCGGCAGTAGTTTACAGTTGACTTTGATTTTAGCGTATTGTGGTGTAATTCTCTTCTTGATGCATTCTTTGTTTGAAGTAAATATCTGCAATCTTCATGGAAATCTTGATTCTTGTATCCATATATTTTGCTGCTAATTTTGCTTGACTAGCTTCACTAAATAACTTCTTGATCAGCATTGTACGTGTTATTAAATTTACTTAAAGTAAATAAAAGAAACGTCTTAAAACACTTAAAACATATATTTACGCTTATACTGTTACTCACAAGACGGTAAATATACAAAAAAGGTGGTAAGTAGTGATCGATTTCGATTGGACACTCCAATCATCATCAGACCCAATAGGCGAATGACAAGAATCTTGAATGGCGTCCCTACTTATACCCTATTGGCTACCGGAAGCACCGGCCAATACATTTTTATAAGTGCAACTGGAATCAAAATGTATTTGTTCATTAATCAACTTATTTCTATCTTTACATTTTTCCTTATAAATATACAATTCTTCCCAAGCATTCATTACATATCCTTTCTTACAATTCTTTAAAATATCTAGACTATCCTCCATTTTTCCTAGTGAGTGCCCATTTTGTAACAGGTGTTGTGCGACATTTGATCTTTCCGGTTTGTTGTTCCTCCATGCAGATATGTGGTTTTTGAAGCGGTTAACGAAGTTCACAGTCTGTCCAATGTAGAAGCTATCACAATCGTCACAATTGATTTTATATATGCCTGAAGTGTCGAATTTGTTACAATCTTCTATTTTTGGATGCAGTATTTTACTCATGGTGTTCTGAGTCCTGTAGGCTATTGAAACTCCGTATTTCTTGAATCTGTTAGCAATCCTTTGTGTTGTAGTCCCCGTGTAGCTAAATGTGATATATCTAGTGTTTTCCTCTTTTATCTCTTCTAATGTTGTTCTGCTGTGTAGTGTATTCTGTCTATCGATTTTCCTCCTCGTCTTCCTTGCGATGTCCTCTATCGTCTTGGTCCGAAATCCATTCACTTGAGCGATCTTCTTAATGGTGTCCAGTTCTTTTTTCCTATTGGTTTGGCTAAGTGGGATCTTATAGGCTCGGTACAGCATAGATCTAAAGGCTGCGGTCTTGTGGATTGTCGGATGGATAGACTTGTTGTTGATTGTAGTGTCCGTTTGCGTAGGTTTCCTGTAGATGTCAAACTCTATCTTGCTGTCTTTTCTCTCTAATGTGAGGTCCAGGAATTTGATCTTTTTGTTTTCTTCAAACTCGTTAGTAAAGGTGAGGTTCGGGTGGTGGTTGTTTAGTGTCTGCATCATCGTTTCGTGCTCCTGCTCCTGGGCTTGTCTGAAGATAACAATAATGTCGTCTACATATCTAACATACAGTTTTACATCATGATTTTTTCTTAAATTCGTTAACATTTCTTTTTCCTGATGCTGTAAAAATATTTCTGACAAAATTGCCGAAAGTGGACTTCCCATAGCTAAACCATCTGTTTGTTCGTAAAATCTATTGTTGAATCAAAAATAATTTTGCTTCAAAACAGTCACAAGTAATTTTACAATCTGATTGACATATTCATCGTCTAAACTATTCGGTACTTACGTATTAAACGGAGGCCACAATTTGTCAGCGCGCTGCGGCGGTTATGTTAGGTTGGGTTATCGTAAATATTATGTGTGTAGGACTTTCCTCGCTTGGTTATGAATCGATACCAGACGAGTTATACTTTCTATTATGATAACCCAACCTAACATAACCACCGCAGCGCGCTGACAAAATGTGGCCTCCGTTTAATACGTAAGTACCAACTATTCTGTAAAAGCCTACATTTAACAAGATCTACAGTTTCGGATACAGGAATGTTTGTGTACAGATTTGCGATATCAAATGAGACTAGCCTACTATTCGAATCTATATCTATGTTCTTGACACGTTCAACAAATTCATACCTATTCTTTACATTGTATACATGTTCTAATTCTAAATCATTGCTGAGCTTACTTGCTAACAATTTTGAAACATTGTAGGTAGGAGCACATTTAAAGTTAACTAATGGTCTGATGGGTACATTCTTCTTGTGTATTTTTGGGATCCCTTTCATCACGGGCGCTTTAGAATTTAGGATGTTCATCTTCTGTCGACATTCTTCGGGAATCACTCTGGTGCATCTCTTCACGACGTCGGACAGCTCTCTTTGGTACTTCTGCGTTGGATCCTTTTTCAGCTCTTTGAAGTTATTTTCTTTGATGAAATCTTCCGTCTTCTTTATATATTCTTCTTTTCCGAGCACTACAATGGCGTTGCTTTTGTCTGCTTTCACAACGATTGAGCTATTCTCTTCCAGTTTCTTCTTTATTTTGCTGCACGTCTTCAGTTCTTAATTTCTGCTGGGATCTATGTGTCCTTGGCTGGTGAAATCGTTGGCTGTTACTTCCTTCCGAACGGCATAATGGTCTACGTCTCTGAGTGATTTTACATTTGCTTCAACTTCAGTAGCTAGTAGTTCGTTTTCGCCCTTCTTCTTCATTGGGAAATTGTACTTCATTCCGTAGTTCAGTATTTTCGTTTCTTCTTCACTGAATTGAATGTCTGTAAGGTTGATGACTCTCTTCTGGAATTTGTGTTCTGTACTGGTCCTATCCAAGTCTTTATTAGGTGTATTCTTCTCTACGAGTTTGTCTAATTTGTAGTTTATCCGTAAATATTTCCTGTCCATGGCATCTTCAACCTCTTCACTGACGACTTCGTGTAGTAAATTCCATGCTATTAGTCCGTATGATCTCAAAAATTGTAGGTGGATGTCGTAGGCAATCTGGTTCAGTTCTTCTTTTTCACAGTAAAGTTGTTTGATCATATTTTGGATGAATAATACCTCTCCTTGTTCCTTGGTTCTTTTAGCGGCAGTAGTTTACAGTTGACTTTGATTTTAGCGTATTGTGGTGTAATTCTCTTCTTGATGCATTCTTTGTTTGAAGTAAATATCTGCAATCTTCATGGAAATCTTGATTCTTGTATCCATATATTTTGCTGCTAATTTTGCTTGACTAGCTTCACTAAATAACTTCTTGATCAGCATTGTACGTGTTATTAAATTTACTTAAAGTAAATAAAAGAAACGTCTTAAAACACTTAAAACATATATTTACGCTTATACTGTTACTCACAAGACGGTAAATATACAAAAAAGGTGGTAAGTAGTGATCGATTTCGATTGGATACTCCAATCATCATCAGACCCAATAGGCGAATGACAAGAATCTTGAATGGTGTCCCTACTTATACCCTATTGGCTACCGGAAGCACCGGCCAATACATTTTTATAAGTGCAACTGGAATCAAAATGTATTTGTTCATTAATCAACTTATTTCTATCTTTACATTTTTCCTTATAAATATACAATTCTTCCCAAGCATTCATTACATATCCTTTCTTACAATTCTTTAAAATATCTAGACTATCCTCCATTTTTCCTAGTGAGTGCCCATTTTGTAACAGGTGTTGTGCGACATTTGATCTTTCCGGTTTGTTGTTCCTCCATGCAGATATGTGGTTTTTGAAGCGGTTAACGAAGTTCACAGTCTGTCCAATGTAGAAGCTATCACAATCGTCACAATTGATTTTATATATGCCTGAAGTGTCGAATTTGTTACAATCTTCTATTTTTGGATGCAGTATTTTACTCATGGTGTTCTGAGTCCTGTAGGCTATTGAAACTCCGTATTTCTTGAATCTGTTAGCAATCCTTTGTGTTGTAGTCCCCGTGTAGCTAAATGTGATATATCTAGTGTTTTCCTCTTTTATCTCTTCTAATGTTGTTCTGCTGTGTAGTGTATTCTGTCTATCGATTTTCCTCCTCGTCTTCCTTGCGATGTCCTCTATCGTCTTGGTCCGAAATCCATTCACTTGAGCGATCTTCTTAATGGTGTCCAGTTCTTTTTTCCTATTGGTTTGGCTAAGTGGGATCTTATAGGCTCGGTACAGCATAGATCTAAAGGCTGCGGTCTTGTGGATTGTCGGATGGATAGACTTGTTGTTGATTGTAGTGTCCGTTTGCGTAGGTTTCCTGTAGATGTCAAACTCTATCTTGCTGTCTTTTCTCTCTAATGTGAGGTCCAGGAATTTGATCTTTTTGTTTTCTTCAAACTCGTTAGTAAAGGTGAGGTTCGGGTGGTGGTTGTTTAGTGTCTGCATCATCGTTTCGTGCTCCTGCTCCTGGGCTTGTCTGAAGATAACAAGAATGTCGTCTACATATCTAACATACAGTTTTACATCATGATTTTTTCTTAAATTCGTTAACATTTCTTTTTCCTGATGCTGTAAAAATATTTCTGACAAAATTGCCGAAAGTGGACTTCCCATAGCTAAACCATCTGTTTGTTCGTAAAATCTATTGTTGAATCAAAAATAATTTTGCTTCAAAACAGTCACAAGTAATTTTACAATCTGATTGACATATTCATCGTCTAAACTATTCTGTAAAAGCCTACATTTAACAAGATCTACAGTTTCGGATACAGGAATGTTTGTGTACAGATTTGCGATATCAAATGAGACTAGCCTACTATTCGAATCTATATCTATGTTCTTGACACGTTCAACAAATTCATACCTATTCTTTACATTGTATACATGTTCTAATTCTAAATCATTGCTGAGCTTACTTGCTAACAATTTTGAAACATTGTAGGTAGGAGCACATTTAAAGTTAACTAATGGTCTGATGGGTACATTCTTCTTGTGTATTTTTGGGATCCCTTTCATCACGAGCGCTTTAGAATTTAGGATGTTCATCTTCTGTCGACATTCTTCGGGAATCACTCTGGTGCATCTCTTCACGACGTCGGACAGCTCTCTTTGGTACTTCTGCGTTGGATCCTTTTTCAGCTCTTTGAAGTTATTTTCTTTGATGAAATCTTCCGTCTTCTTTATATATTCTTCTTTTCCGAGCACTACAATGGCGTTGCTTTTGTCTGCTTTCACAACGATTGAGCTATTCTCTTCCAGTTTCTTCTTTATTTTGCTGCACGTCTTCAGTTCTTAATTTCTGCTGGGATCTATGTGTCCTTGGCTGGTGAAATCGTTGGCTGTTACTTCCTTCCGAACGGCATAATGGTCTACGTCTCTGAGTGATTTTACATTTGCTTCAACTTCAGTAGCTAGTAGTTCGTTTTCGCCCTTCTTCTTCATTGGGAAATTGTACTTCATTCCGTAGTTCAGTATTTTCGTTTCTTCTTCACTGAATTGAATGTCTGTAAGGTTGATGACTCTCTTCTGGAATTTGTGTTCTGTACTGGTCCTATCCAAGTCTTTATTAGGTGTATTCTTCTCTACGAGTTTGTCTAATTTGTAGTTTATCCGTAAATATTTCCTGTCCATGGCATCTTCAACCTCTTCACTGACGACTTCGTGTAGTAAATTCCATGCTATTAGTCCGTATGATCTCAAAAATTGTAGGTGGATGTCGTAGGCAATCTGGTTCAGTTCTTCTTTTTCACAGTAAAGTTGTTTGATCATATTTTGGATGAATAATACCTCTCCTTGTTCCTTGGTTCTTTTAGCAGCAGTAGTTTACAGTTGACTTTGATTTTAGCGTATTTTGGTGTAATTCTCTTCTTGATGCATTCTTAGTTTGAAGTAAATATCTGCAATCTTCATGGAAATCTTGATTCTTGTATCCCTATATTTTGCTGCTAATTTTGCTTGACTAGCTTCACTAAATAACTTCTTGATCAGCATTGTACGTGTTATTAAATTTACTTAAAGTAAATAAAAGAAACGTCTTAAAACACTTAAAACATATATTTACGCTTATACTGTTACTCACAAGACGGTAAATATACAAAAAAGGTGGTAAGTAGTGATCGATTTCGATTGGACACTCCAATCATCATCAGACCCAATAGGCGAATGACAAGAATCTTGAATGGCGTCCCTACTTATACCCTATTGGCTACCGGAAGCACCGGCCAATACATTTTTATAAGTGCAACTGGAATCAAAATGTATTTGTTCATTAATCAACTTATTTCTATCTTTACATTTTTCCTTATAAATATACAATTCTTCCCAAGCATTCATTACATATCCTTTCTTACAATTCTTTAAAATATCTAGACTATCCTCCATTTTTCCTAGTGAGTGCCCATTTTGTAACAGGTGTTGTGCGACATTTGATCTTTCCGGTTTGTTGTTCCTCCATGCAGATATGTGGTTTTTGAAGCGATAACGAAGTTCACAGTCTGTCCAATGTAGAAGCTATCACAATCGTCACAATTGATTTTATATATGCCTGAAGTGTCGAATTTGTTACAATCTTCTATTTTTGGATGCAGTATTTTACTCATGGTGTTCTGAGTCCTGTAGGCTATTGGGTCTGATGATGATTGGAGTGTCCAATCGAAATCGATCACTACTTACCACCTTTTTTGTATATTTACCGTCTTGTGAGTAACAGTATAAGCGTAAATATATGTTTTAAGTGTTTTAAGACGTTTCTTTTATTTACTTTAAGTAAATTTAATAACACGTACAATGCTGATCAAGAAGTTATTTAGTGAAGCTAGTCAAGCAAAATTAGCAGCAAAATATAGGGATACAAGAATCAAGATTTCCATGAAGATTGCAGATATTTACTTCAAACTAAGAATGCATCAAGAAGAGAATTACACCAAAAAACGCTAAAATCAAAGTCAACTGTAAACTACTGCCGCTAAAAGAACCAAGGAACAAGGAGAGGTATTATTCATCCAAAATATGATCAAACAACTTTACTGTGAAAAAGAAGAACTGAACCAGATTGCCTACGACATCCACCTACAATTTTTGAGATCATACGGACTAATAGCATGGAATTTACTACACGAAGTCGTCAGTGAAGAGGTTGAAGATGCCATGGACAGGAAATATTTACGGATAAACTACAAATTAGACAAACTCGTAGAGAAGAATACACCTAATAAAGACTTGGATAGGACCAGTACAGAACACAAATTCCAGAAGAGAGTCATCAACCTTACAGACATTCAATTCAGTGAAGAAGAAACGAAAATACTGAACTACGGAATGAAGTACAATTTCCCAATGAAGAAGAAGGGCGAAAACGAACTACTAGCTACTGAAGTTGAAGCAAATGTAAAATCACTCAGAGACGTAGACCATTATGCCGTTCGGAAGGAAGTAACAGCCAACGATTTCACCAGCCAAGGACACATAGATCCCAGCAGAAATTAAGAACTGAAGACGTGCAGCAAAATAAAGAAGAAACTGGAAGAGAATAGCTCAATCGTTGTGAAAGCAGACAAAAGCAACGCCATTGTAGTGCTCGGAAAAGAAGAATATATAAAGAAGACGGAAGATTTCATCAAAGAAAATAACTTCAAAGAGCTAAAAAGGATCCAACGCAGAAGTACCAAAGAGAGCTGTCCGACGTCGTGAAGAGATGCACCAGAGTGATTCCCGAAGAATGTCGACAGAAGATGAACATCCTAAATTCTAAAGCGCCCGTGATGAAAGGGATCCCAAAAATACACAAGAAGAATATACCCATCAGACCATTAGTTAACTTTAAATGTGCTCCTACCTACAATGTTTCAAAATTGTTAGCAAGTAAGCTCAGCAATGATTTAGAATTAGAACATGTATACAATGTAAAGAATAGGTATGAATTTGTTGAACGTGTCAAGAACATAGATATAGATTCGAATAGTAGGCTAGTCTCATTTGATATCGCAAATCTGTACACAAACATTCCTGTATCCGAAACTGTAGATCTTGTTAAATGTAGGCTTTTACAGAATAGTTTAGACGATGAATATGTCAATCAGATTGTAAAAATACTTGTGACTGTTTTGAAGCAAAATTATTTTTGATTCAACAATAGATTTTACGAACAAACAGATGGTTTAGCTATGGGAAGTCCACTTTCGGCAATTTTGTCAGAAATATTTTTACAGCATCAGGAAAAAGAAATGTTAACGAATTTAAGAAAAAATCATGATGTAAAACTGTATGTTAGATATATAGACGACATTCTTGTTATCTTCAGACAAGCCCAGGAGCAGGAGCACGAAACGATGATGCAGACACTAAACAACCACCACCCGAACCTCACCTTTACTAGTTTACGAGTTTGAAGAAAACAAAAAGATCAAATTCCTGGACCTCACATTAGAGAGAAAAGACAGCAAGATAGAGTTTGACATCTACAGGAAACCTACGCAAACGGACACTACAATCAACAACAAGTCTATCCATCCGACAATCCACAAGACCGCAGCCTTTAGATCTATGCTGTACCGAGCCTATAAGATCCCACTTAGCCAAACCAATAGGAAAAAAGAACTGGACACCATTAAGAAGATCGCTCAAGTGAATGGATTTCGGACCAAGACGATAGAGGACATCGCAAGGAAGACGAGGAGGAAAATCGATAGACAGAATACACTACACAGCAGAACAACATTAGAAGAGATAAAAGAGGAAAACACTAGATATATCACATTTAGCTACACGGGGACTACAACACAAAGGACTGCTAACAGATTCAAGAAATACGGAGTTTCAATAGCCTACAGGACTCAGAACACCATGAGTAAAATACTGCATCCAAAAATAGAAGATTGTAACAAATTCGACACTTCAGGCATATATAAAATCAATTGTGACGATTGTGATAGCTTCTACATTGGACAGACTGTGAACTTCGTTAACCGCTTCAAAAACCACATATCTGCATGGAGGAACAACAAACCAGAAAGATCAAATGTCGCACAACACCTGTTACAAAATGGGCACTCACTAGGAAAAAAGGAGGATAGTCTAGATATTTTAAAGAATTGTAAGAAAGGATATGTAATGAATGCTTGGGAAGAATTGTATATTTATAAGGAAAAATGTAAAGATAGAAATAAGTTGATTAATGAACAAATACATTTTGATTCCAGTTGCACTTATAAAAATGTATTGGCCGGTGCTTTCGGTAGCCAATAGGGTATAAGTAGGGACGCCATTCAAGATTCTTGTCATTCGCCTATTGGGTCTGATGATGATTGGAGTGTCCAATCGAAATCGATCACCACTTACCACCTTTTTTGTATATTTACCGTCTTGTGAGTAACAGTATAAGCGTAAATATATGTTTTAAGTGTTTTAAGACGTTTCTTTTATTTACTTTAAGTAAATTTAATAACACGTACAATGCTGATCAAGAAGTTATTTAGTGAAGCTAGTCAAGCAAAATTAGCAGCAAAATATAGGGATACAAGAATCAAGATTTCCATGAAGATTGCAGATATTTACTTCAAACAAAGAATGCATCAAGAAGAGAACTACACCACAATACGCTAAAATCAAAGTCAACTGTAACACTACTGCCGCTAAAAGAACCAAGGAACAAGGAGAGGTATTATTCATCCAAAATATGATCAAACAACTTTACTGTGAAAAAGAAGAACTGAATCAGATTGCCTACGACATCCACCTACAATTTTTGAGATCATACGGACTAATAGCATGGAATTTACTACACGAAGTCGTCAGTGAAGAGGTTGAAGATGCCATGGACAGGAAATATTTACGGATAAACTACAAATTAGACAAACTCGTAGAGAAGAATACACCTAATAAAGACTTGGATAGGACCAGTACAGAACACAAATTCCAGAAGAGAGTCATCAACCTTACAGACATTCAATTCAGTGAAGAAGAAACGAAAATACTGAACTACGGAATGAAGTACAATTTCCCAATGAAGAAGAAGGGCGAAAACGAACTACTAGCTACTGAAGTTGAAGCAAATGTAAAATCACTCAGAGACGTAGACCATTATGCCGTTCGGAAGGAAGTAACAGCCAACGATTTCACCAGCCAAGGACACATAGATCCCAGCAGAAATTAAGAACTGAAGACGTGCAGCAAAATAAAGAAGAAACTGGAAGAGAATAGCTCAATCGTTGTGAAAGCAGACAAAAGCAACGCCATTGTAGTGCTCGGAAAAGAAGAATATATAAAGAAGACGGAAGATTTCATCAAAGAAAATAACTTCAAAGAGCTGAAAAAGGATCCAACGCAGAAGTACCAAAGAGAGCTGTCCGATGTCGTGAAGAGATGCACCAGAGTGATTCCCGAAGAATGTCGACAGAAGATGAACATCCTAAATTCTAAAGCGCCCGTGATGAAAGGGATCCCAAAAATACACAAGAAGAATGTACCCATCAGACCATTAGTTAACTTTAAATGTGCTCCTACCTACAATGTTTCAAAATTGTTAGCAAGTAAGCTCAGCAATGATTTAGAATTAGAACATGTATACAATGTAAAGAATAGGTATGAATTTGTTGAACGTGTCAAGAACATAGATATAGATTCGAATAGTAGGCTAGTCTCATTTGATATCGCAAATCTGTACACAAACATTCCTGTATCCGAAACTGTAGATCTTGTTAAATGTAGGCTTTTACAGAATAGTTTAGACGATGAATATGTCAATCAGATTGTAAAATTACTTGTGACTGTTTTGAAGCAAAATTATTTTTGATTCAACAATAGATTTTACGAACAAACAGATGGTTTAGCTATGGGAAGTCCACTTTCGGCAATTTTGTCAGAAATATTTTTACAGCATCAGGAAAAAGAAATTTTAACGAATTTAAGAAAAAATCATGATGTAAAACTGTATGTTAGATATGTAGACGACATTATTGTTATCTTCAGACAAGCCCAGGAGCAGGAGCACGAAACGATGATGCAGACACTAAACAACCACCACCCGAACCTCACCTTTACTAACGAGTTTGAAGAAAACAAAAAGATCAAATTCCTGGACCTCACATTAGAGAGAAAAGACAGCAAGATAGAGTTTGACATCTACAGGAAACCTACGCAAACGGACACTACAATCAACAACAAGTCTATCCATCCGACAATCCACAAGACCGCAGCCTTTAGATCTATGCTGTACCGAGCCTATAAGATCCCACTTAGCCAAACCAATAGGAAAAAAGAACTGGACACCATTAAGAAGATCGCTCAAGTGAATGGATTTCGGACCAAGACGATAGAGGACATCGCAAGGAAGACGAGGAGGAAAATCGATAGACAGAATACACTACACAGCAGAACAACATTAGAAGAGATAAAAGAGGAAAACACTAGATATATCACATTTAGCTACACGGGGACTACAACACAAAGGACTGCTAACAGATTCAAGAAATACGGAGTTTCAATAGCCTACAGGACTCAGAACACCATGAGTAAAATACTGCATCCAAAAATAGAAGATTGTAACAAATTCGACACTTCAGGCATATATAAAATCAATTGTGACGATTGTGATAGCTTCTACATTGGACAGACTGTGAACTTCGTTATCGCTTCAAAAACCACATATCTGCATGGAGGAACAACAAACCGGAAAGATCAAATGTCGCACAACACCTGTTACAAAATGGGCACTCACTAGGAAAAGTGGAGGATAGTCTAGATATTTTAAAGAATTGTAAGAAAGGATATGTAATGAATGCTTGGGAAGAATTGTATATTTATAAGGAAAAATGTAAAGATAGAAATAAGTTGATTAATGAACAAATACATTTTGATTCCAGTTGCACTTATAAAAATGTATTGGCCGGTGCTTCCGGTAGCCAATAGGGTATAAGTAGGGACGCCATTCAAGATTCTTGTCATTCGCCTATTGGGTCTGATGATGATTGGAGTGTCCAATCGAAATCGATCACTACTTACCACCTTTTTGTATATTTACCGTCTTGTGAGTAACAGTATAAGCGTAAATATATGTTTTAAGTGTTATAAGACGTTTCTTTTATTTACTTTCCGTAAATTTAATAACACGTACAATGCTGATCAAGAAGTTATTTAGTGAAGCTAGTCAAGCAAAATTAGCAGCAAAATATAGGGATACAAGAATCAAGATTTCCATGAAGATTGCAGATATTTACTTCAAACAAAGAATGCATCAAGAAGAGAATTACACCACAATACGCTAAAATCAAAGTCAACTGTAACACTACTGCCGCTAAAAGTGTAACGAGTTATTTTTCCTAGGGGGGTAATTATTTGCTATTTGGCCGCGCACCGATTGATGAGGTGAGTGAGCGGCGGCAGCGAGGCTAGCGAGCGCCCTTTGACCCTGCTTATCAGTGCCGATAAGCCTGGGATATCCTAGATCTTCAGGATAGCCTAGGACAGAGACATTCGAGTCGTGGATCCCGTGCAGTGAAGAGCGAGCGTGTGTCTAGTGAGACGTCCAGTGGTGTACGTGACAGTGGTGTCGGAGTATGCTGGTGGTGTGATCGCGCCGAGTGTTGGTGTAAGTTGGGTACTGACCCACTTGTGGTGAGTGGACGACTTGATATTATTAGTTTGATAATATTAATATCTGGTTTTATTGCGAGAGTTAGAAGCCTGACGGTAGTTAGGATTTATATTAGTCAGGAATAATATTAAAGTGTATTCCTGACGGTTCTGGGCAGGTGCTAGAGATACAAGATACAAGATACAAGAATACTTTATTTACAATCTTTAAGATTGAAAGGGCGTCAATACAGAATTGTGCAATTGCTATATAAAAGTCAAAACAAATTGTTATTTTTTAAGAATAAAAAATAGCTTATCAGAGTTCTTGCAGTGATGATTTATTCAAGTTCTTGCCAAGACAAATACTCATTCAGACTATAAAATGGTCTATGTAACAGCCAGCACTTTAGTTCTTTCTTCAGTTTTCTGGGTTGAAGAGACTTCAAGTGGACGGGAAGGACGTTAAAAAACTTGGCACGCATGTATGAGGGTTTCTCTTCATAGAGCCTTGTGTTGTGAGCAGGAAGGTTGTAATCATTTCTTCGTCTTGTGTTGTATGAGTGCACCTCCTGATGACGACAGGTCCTGGAAGAGTCGACAATGGTAAGAGTCCGTAGTATGAAGAGGTTGACTACGGTCAGGATTTTTAACCTCCTAAACTGTGGTCTGCAACTATCTGTTGTCTCAATGCCAGTCAGGGTTCGAACAGCCCTCTTTTGCATGATGAGAACTCTGTTAAGGTTCTGTGCCGACGATCCACCCCACACCACAATGCCATAACAGAGAATACTCTCAAGAAGGGCATAGTATGCTGTTAGTGCCGCCTCTTCTGTGCTCACAGCCATTGTTCTTCTCAGTGCAAAAATTGCGGTGCTTAGCTTATGGCAGAGTGCTTCAATGTGTTCGTCCCTAGAGCGAAATAATATAATTTAATTGGCTGTAGTAGTTATTATTTTGCGTTGTACCTAGAGTTAGTTATATTACTAATAACTCTGAGGCCCGACAAACCTAGGCTGCACGATTTAGCGTGCGTAGTTGGAAGCACGAGGCCAGTAGGCTAGTAGCTAGTTTTATTAGCCTATTAACAGAAGCCCAGCTAAGTAACATAAAGTTGGCAGTAGCAGTAGTAGGGTTGTTATTGTTTATTCATTTGATTATTTTAATTTAACCTGAACAGCTTGTTTGGTAGTCCAACACGTTATCTCGGTAGCTTGGATAGCGGAGTACCGGCTATCAGATAATATATTTATCTAGTGTTTGGAACGTATTTAACAGTTATTTATCTGCTACTAAGTAGCTCAATATTTTAATAGTGCAATTGCCATTTAGTTTTGCCTGTCTGGCTTGGTATTTATTGAGACCAGCTATTCGTGGCGTAGTCACTCTACCTATAGTGTACTTGTATATTGTTATGTGGTACGATTATTGAGTGAACTGATTGATTCTTAGCTTGGGCATTAGAGTTGTGTATTGGATTATAGTGGCCTAGTAGACCCCGCCTTTTGATAACTCGCGTTGTGGTTTTTATTGGCAAGTCGTCGTGTAACTCACTGTGTTTTAGGCACTCTGGGCTTAACTATTGGATAGTTAGGACGAAGCCCGAGTTGCGTAGTCAGCAACGACCCCCTAGGAGTGTGGAGAATCGGCGTAGGCCTGGTAGTGATTATTGCACGTTTGTTTTGTGACTTGTTTTTGACTTGTTCACAGTGCCCGTGTATGAGCCAGTCCTATACCGGTTAGACCCGGCTATTGGCCTAGTGGTTTCCCCGACCTTATCGCAGACCCTGGAACTTTACCCAGCCATTGTAGGCTGAGCTATCCCCGGCAAACGGTTGCGACTGCTGCACTTTTAATTAATATATTTTTTTCCAGTGCAGAAAATTTCGTCGCAAGATGGCGCCTGCGAACAGGGACTATGGTTGGCAGTGGTGCTGAGTTGCTGACGTATTAACGGCGCCCGAACAAAATAATTTTATTTGTGCAGATTTGCTGCGGACTTGTGCAGATTGGCTGCGGACCTGAACTGTTGAGCAGAGTTTTAGGCAGACCTGCTGTGATTTTATAGTCGGTTGGGTAGGCCTAACCTGTTTTCTGTTACAGCGTGGTGCGTTGTGAACCCTAATTTATTTAGTGGTTGTGTACATAGATATTAGTTAGTAATTTTAATTTTGCTAATTAATTGAGCCTTATCATTGAATATTATTTGAGTGAGAACCCTTATTGTGTATTTGTGGTTTTTAATAATGTTTTTAATAATAATAATACATATATATTAATATTATAGTAAGGATAATATGCAATTAAATATTGACAGGTTTTTTTTATCATAATATAAATACATATTTTATAATTTTTATATAAAAATAATTATATATGAATGAACACTTTTTAATGATGTTTTTGTTATTAATAATACATATATAATAATATTATAGGAAGGATAATATACAAATAAATATAGTTTTTGATCATAATATAAATACATATTTTATAATATTTTTATAATAATAATTATATATGAATGAACACTTTTGAATAATGTTTTTGTTATTAATAATACATATATAATAATATTATAGGAAGGATAATATAAAAATAAATATATATAAATGTTTTTGATCATAATATAAATACATATTTTATAATATTTTTATAATAATAATTATATATGAATGAACACTTTTTAATAATGTTTTTGTTATTAATAATACATATATAATAATATTATAGGAAGGATAATATGCAAATAAATATTCACAGGTTTTTTATCATAATATAAATACATATTTTAAAGTTTTTTATAATAATAATAATATATGAATGAACACTTTTTAGTAATGTTTTTGTAATTAATAATACAAATATAATAATATTATAGAAACGATAATATGCAAATAAATATTGACAGGTTTTTTTGATCATAATATAAATACATAGTTTAAAGTTTTTTTATAATAATAATTATATATGAATGAACACTTTTTAGTAATGTTTTTGTAATTAATAATACAAATATAATAATATTATAGAAACGATAATATGCAAATAAATATTGACAGGTTTTTTTGATCATAATATAAATACATAGTTTAAAGTTTTTTTATAATTATAATTATATATGAATGAACACTTTTTAATAATGTTTTTGTTATGAATAATACATATATAATAATATTATAGGAAGGATAATATACAAATAAATATATATAAATTTTTTTGATCATAATATAAATACATATTTTATAATATTTTTATAATAATAATAATATATGAATGAACACTTTTTAATAATGTTTTTGTTATGAATAATACATATATAATAATATTATAGGAAGGATAATATACAAATAAATATATATAAATGTTTTTGATCATAATATAAATACATATTTAATAATATTTTTATAATTATAATTATATATGAATGAACACTTTTTAATAATGTTTTTAATAATAATAATACATATATATTAATATTATAGTAAGGATAATATGCAAATAAATATTGACAGGTTTTTTTTTATCATAATATAAATACATATTTTATAATTTTTATATAAAAATAATTATATATGAATGAACACTTTTTAATGATGTTTTTGTTATTAATAATACATATATAATAATATTATAGGAAGGATAATATACAAATAAATACATATAAATGTTTTTGATCATAATATAAATACATATTTTATAATATTTTTATAATAATAATTATATATGAATGAACACTTTTTAGTAATGTTTTTGTAATTAATAATACAAATATAATAATATTATAGAAACGATAATATGAAAATAAATATTGACAGGTTTTTTAGATCATAATATAAATACATAGTTTAAAGTTTTTTTATAATTATAATTATATATGAATGAACACTTTTTAATAATGTTTTTGTTATGAATAATACATATATAATAATATTATAAGAAGGATAATATACAAATAAATATATATAAATGTTTTTGATCATAATATAAATACATATTTTATAATATTTTTATAATTATAATTATATATGAATGAACACTTTTTAATAATGTTTTTAATAATAATAATACATATATATTAAAATTATAGTAAGGATAATATGCAATTAAATATTGACAGGTTTTTTTTATCATAATATAAATACATATTTTAAAATTTTTATATAAAAATAATTTTATATGAATGAACACTTTTTAATGATGTTTTTGTAATTAATAATACATATATAATAATATTATAGGAAGGATAATATGCAAATAAATATTCACAGGTTTTTTTTATCATAATATAAATACATATTTTAAAGTTTTTTATAATAATAATTATATATGAATGAACACTTTTTAGTAATGTTTTTGTAATTAATAATACAAATATAATAATATTATAGAAACGATAATATGAAAATAAATATTGACAGGTTTTTTAGATCATAATATAAATACATAGTTTAAAGTTTTTTTATAATTATAATTATATATGAATGAACACTTTTTAATAATGTTTTTGTTATAAATAATACATATATAATAATATTATAGTAAGGATAATATGCAATTAAATATTGACAGGTTTTTTTTTTATCATAATATAAATACATATTTTATAATTTTTATATAAAAATAATTATATATGAATGAACACTTTTTAATGATGTTTTTGTTATTAATAATACATATATAATAATATTATAGGAAGGATAATATACAAATAAATATATATAAATGTTTTTGATCATAATATAAATACATATTTTATAATATTTTTATAATAATAATTATATATGAATGAACACTTTTGAATAATGTTTTTGTTATTAATAATACATATATAATAATATTATAGGAAGGATAATATACAAATAAATATATATAAATGTTTTTGATCATAATATAAATACATATTTTATAATATTTTTATAATAATAATTATATATGAATGAACACTTTTTAATAATGTTTTTGTTATTAATGATACATATATAATAATATTATAGGAAGGATAATATGCAAATAAATATTCAAAGGTTTTTTTGATCATAATATAAATACATAGTTTAAAGTTTTTTTATAATTATAATTATATATGAATGAACACTTTTTAATAATGTTTTTGTTATGAATAATACATATATAATAATATTATAGGAAGGATAATTTACAAATAAATATATATAAATGTTTTTGATCATAATATAAATACATATTTTATAATATTTTTATAATTATAATTATATATGAATGAACACTTTTTAATAATGTTTTTAATAATAATAATACATATATATTAAAATTATAGTAAGGATAATATGCAATTAAATATTGACAGGTTTTTTTATCATAATATAAATACATATTTTAAAATTTTTATATAAAAATAATTTTATATGAATGAACACTTTTTAATGATGTTTTTGTAATTAATAATACATATATAATAATATTATAGGAAGGATAATATGCAAATAAATATTCACAGGTTTTTTTTATCATAATATAAATACATATTTAAAAGTTTTTTATAATAATAATTATATATGAATGAACACTTTTTAGTAATGTTTTTGTAATTAATAATACAAATATAATAATATTATAGAAACGATAATATGAAAATAAATATTGACAGGTTTTTTTGATCATAATATAAATACATAGTTTAAAGTTTTTTTATAATTATAATTATATATGAATGAACACTTTTTAATAATGTTTTTGTTATGAATAATACATATATAATAATATTATAGGAAGGATAATATACAAATAAATATATAAAAATGTTTTTGATCATAATATAAATACATATTTTATAATATTTTTATAATTATAATTATATATGAATGAACACTTTTTAATATTGTTTTTAATAATAATAATACATATATATTAATATTATAGTAAGGATAATATGCAATTAAATATTGACAGGTTTTTTTTTATCATAATATAAATACATATTTTATAATTTTTATATAAAAATAATTATATATGAATGATCACTTTTTAATGATGTTTTTGTAATTAATAATACATATATAATAATATTATAGGAAGGATAATATGCAATTAAATATTGACAGGTTTTTTTTATCATATTATAAATACATATTTTAAAATTTTCATATAAAAATAATTATAAATGAATGAACAATTTTTAATGATGTTTTTGTAATTAATAATACATATATAATAATATTATAGGAAGGATAATATGCAAATAAATATTCACAGGTTTTTTTTATCATAATATAAATACATATTTTAAAGTTTTTTATAATAATAATTATATATGAATGAACACTTTTTAGTAATGTTTTTGTAATTAATAATACAAATATAATAATATTATAGAAACGATAATATGAAAATAAATATTGACAGGTTTTTTTGTCCATAATATAAATACATGGTTTAAAGTTTTTTTATAATTATAATTATATATGAATGAACACTTTTTAATAATGTTTTTGTTATGAATAATACATATATAATAATATTATAGGAAGGATAATATACAAATAAATATATAAAAATGTTTTTGATCATAATATAAATACATATTTTATAATATTTTTATAATTATAATTATATATGAATGAACACTTTTTAATAATGTTTTTAATAATAATAATACATATATATTAATATTATAGTAAGGATAATATGCAATTAAATATTGACAGGTTTTTTTTTTATCATAATATAAATACATATTTTATAATTTTTATATAAAAATAATTATATATGAATGAACACTTTTTAATGATGTTTTTGTTATTAATAATACATATATAATAATATTATAGGAAGGATAATATACAAATAAATATATATAAATGTTTTTGATCATAATATAAATACATATTTTATAATATTTTTATAATAATAATTATATATGAATGAACACTTTTGAATAATGTTTTTGTTATTAATAATACATATATAATAATATTATAGGAAGGATAATATACAAATAAATATATATAAATGTTTTTGATCATAATATAAATACATATTTTATAATATTTTTATAATAATAATTATATATGAATGAACACTTTTTAATAATGTTTTTGTTATTAATAATACATATATAATAATATTATAGGAAGGATAATATGCAAATAAATATTCACAGGTTTTTTTGATCATAATATAAATACATAGTTTAAAGTTTTTTTATAATAATAATTATATATGAATGAACACTTTTTAGTAATGTTTTTGTAATTAATAATACAAATATAATAATATTATAGAAACGATAATATGCAAATAAATATTGACAGGTTTTTTTGATCATAATATAAATACATAGTTTAAAGTTTTTTTATAATTATAATTATATATGAATGAACACTTTTTAATAATGTTTTTGTTATGAATAATACATATATAATAATATTATAGGAAGGATAATATACAAATAAATATATATAAATGTTTTTGATCATAATATAAATACATATTTTATAATATTTTTATAATTATAATTATATATGATGAACACTTTTTAATAATGATTTTAATAATAATAATACATATATATTAATATTATAGTAAGGATAATATGCAATTAAATATTGACAGGTTTTTTTATCATATTATAAATACATATTTTAAAATTTTTATATAAAAATAATTATATATGAATGAACAATTTTTAATGATGTTTTTGTAATTAATAATACATATATAATAATATTATAGGAAGGATAATATGCAAATAAATATTCACAGGTTTTTTTTATCATAATATAATTACATATTTTAAAGTTTTTTATAATAATAATTATATATGAATGAACACTTTTTAGTAATGTTTTTGTAATTAATAATACAAATATAATAATATTATAGAAACGATAATATGAAAATAAATATTGACAGGTTTTTTTGATCATAATATAAATACATAGTTTAAAGTTTTTTTATAATTATAATTATTTATGAATGAACACTTTTTAATAATGATTTTGTTATGAATAATACATATATAATAATATTATAGGAAGGATAATATACAAATAAATATATAAAAATGTTTTTGATTATAATATAAATACATATTTTATAATATTTTTATAATTATAATTATATATGAATGAACACTTTTTAATAATGTTTTTAATAATAATAATACATATATATTAATATTATAGTAAGGATAATACGCAATTAAATATTGACAGGTTTTTTATCATAATATGAATACATATTTTAAAATTTTTATATAAAAATAATTATATATGAATGAACACTTTTTAATAATGTTTTTGTTATGAATAATACATATATAATAATATTATAGGAAGGATAATATACAAATAAATATATATAAATGTTTTTGATCATAATATAAATACATATTTTATAATATTTTTATAATAATAATTATATATGAATGAACACTTTTTAATAATGTTTTTGTTATTAATAATACATATATAATAATATTATAGGAAGGATAATATACAAATAAAAATATATAAATGTTTTTGATCATAATATAAATACATATTTTATAATATTTTTATAATTATAATTATATATGAATGATCACTTTTTAATAATGTTTTTAATAATAATAATACATATATATTAATATTATAGTAAGGATAATACGCAATTAAATATTGACAGGTTTTTTATCATAATATGAATACATATTTTAAAATTTTTATATAAAAATAATTATATATGAATGAACACTTTTTAATGATGTTTTTGTAATTAATAATACATATATAATAATATTATAGGAAGGATAATTTGCAAATAAATATTCACAGGTTTTTTTTATCATAATATAAATACATATTTTAAAGTTTTTTATATTAATAATTATATATGAATGAACACTTTTTAGTAATGTTTTTGTAATTAATAATACAAATATAATAATATTATAGAAACGATAATATGAAAATAAATATTGACAGGTTTTTTTGATCATAATATAAATACATAGTTTAAAGTTTTTTTATAATTATAATTATATATGAATGAACACTTTTTAATAATGTTTTTGTTATGAATAATACATATATAATAATATTATAGGAAGGATAATATACAAATAAATATATATAAATGTTTTTGATCATAATATAAATACATATTTTATAATATTTTTATAATAATAATTTTATATGAATGAATACTTTTGAATAATGTTTTTGTTATTAATAATACATATATAATAATATTATAGGAAGGATAATATACAAATAAATATATATAAATGTTTTTGATCATAATATAAATACATATTTTATAATATTTTTATAATAATAATTATATATGAATGAACACTTTTTAATGATGTTTTTGTAATTAATAATACATATATAATAAAATTATAGGAAGGATAATATGCAAATAAATATTCACAGTTTTTTTTTTTTATCATAATATAAATACATATTTAAAAGTTTTTTATAATAATAATTATATATGAATGAACACTTTTTAGTAATGTTTTTGCAATTAATAATACAAATATAATAATATTATAGAAACGATAATATGAAAATAAATATTGACAGGTTTTTTTGATCATAATATAAATACTTAGTTTAAAGTTTTTTTATAATTATAATTATATATGAATGAACACTTTTTAATAATGTTTTTGTTATGAATAATACATATATAATAATATTATAGGAAGGATAATATACAAATAAATATATATAAATGTTTTTGATCATAATATAAATACATATTTTAAAATTTTTTTATAAAAATAATTTTATATGAATGAACACTTTTTAATGATGTTTTTGTAATTAATAATACATATATAATAATATTATAGGAAGGATAATATGCAAATAAATATTCACAGGTTTTTTTTATCATAATATAAATACATATTTTAAAGTTTTTTATAATAATAATTATATATGAATGAACACTTTTTAGTAATGTTTTTGTAATTAATAATACAAATATAATAATATTATAGAAACGATAATATGCAAATAAATATTGACAGGTTTTTTTGATCATAATATAAATACATAGTTTAAAGTTTTTTTATAATAATAATTATATATGAATGAACACTTTTTAGTAATGTTTTTGTAATTTATAATACAAATATAATAATATTATAGAAACGATAATATGCAAATAAATATTGACAGGTTTATTTGATCATAATATAAATACATAGTTTAAAGTTTTTTTATAATTATAATTATATATGAATGAACACTTTTTAATAATGTTTTTGTTATGAATAATACATATATAATAATATTATAGGAAGGATAATATACAAATAAATATATATAAATGTTTTTGATTATAATATAAATACATATTTTATAATATTTTTATAATAATAATTATATATGAATGAACACTTTTTAATAATGTTTTTGTTATTAATAATACATATATAATAATGTTATAGGAAGGATAATATACAAATAAATATATATAAATGTTTTTGATCATAATATAAATACATATTTTATAATATTTTTATAATTATAATTATATATGATGAACACTTTTTAATAATGATTTTAATAATAATAATAAATATATATTAATATTATAGTAAGGATAATATGCAATTAAATATTGACAGGTTTTTTTTATCATATTATAAATACATATTTTAAAATTTTTATATAAAAATAATTATATATGAATGAACAATTTTTAATGATGTTTTTGTAATTAATAATACATATATAATAATATTATAGGAAGGATAATATGCAAATAAATATTGACAGGTTTTTTTATCATAATATAAATACATATTTTATAATTTTTATATAAAAATAATTATATATGAATGAACACTTTTTAATGATGTTTTTGTTATTAATAATACATATATAATAATATTATAGGAAGGATAATATACAAATAAATATATATAAATGTTTTTGATCATAATATAAATACATATTTTATAATATTTTTATAATAATAATTATATATGAATGAACACTTTTGAATAATGTTTTTGTTATTAATAATACATATATAATAATATTATAGGAAGGATAATATACAAATAAATATATATAAATGTTTTTGATCATAATATAAATACATATTTTATAATATTTTTATAATAATAATTATATATGAATGAACACTTTTTAGTAATGTTTTTGTAATTAATAATACAAATATAATAATATTATAGAAACGATAATATGCAAATAAATATTGACAGGTTTTTTTGATCATAATATAAATACATAGTTTAAAGTTTTTTTATAATTATAATCATATATGAATGAACACTTTTTAATAATGTTTTTGTTATTAATAATACATATATAATAATATTATAGGAAGGATAATATACAAATAAATATATATAAATGTTTTTGATCATAATATAAATACATATTTTACAATATTTTTATAATTATAATTATATATGAATGAACACTTTTTAGTAATGTTTTTGTAATTAATAATACAAATATAATAATATTATAGAAACGATAATATGAAAATAAATATTGACAGGTTTTTTTGATCATAATATAAATACATAGTTTAATGTTTTTTTATAATTATAATTATATATGAATGAACACTTTTTAATAATGTTTTTGTTATGAATAATACTTATATAATAATATTATAGTAAGGATAATATGCAATTAAATATTGACAGGTTTTTTTATCATAATATAAATACATATTTTATAATTTTTATATAAAAATAATTATATATGAATGAACACTTTTTAATGATGTTTTTGTTATTAATAATACATATATAATAATATTATAGGAAGGATAATATACAAATAAATATATATAAATGTTTTTGATCATAATATAAATACATATTTTATAATATTTTTATAATAATAATTATATATGAATGAACACTTTTGAATAATGTTTTTGTTATTAATAATACATATATAATAATATTATAGGAAGGATAATATACAAATAAATATATATAAATGTTTTTGATCATAATATAAATACATATTTTATAATATTTTTATAATAATAATTATATATGAATGAACACTTTTTAATAATGTTTTTGTTATTAATAATACATATATAATAATATTATAGGAAGGATAATATGCAAATAAATATTCACAGGTTTTTTTATCATAATATAAATACATATTTTAAAGTTTTTTATAATAATAATAATATATGAATGAACACTTTTTAGTAATGTTTTTGTAATTAGTAATACAAATATAACAATATTATAGAAACGATAATATGCAAAAAAAAAAATAGTCAGGTTTTTTTGATCATAATATAAATACATAGTTTAAAGTTTTTTTATAATAATAATTATATATGAATGAACACTTTTTAGTAATGTTTTTGTAATTAATAATACAAATATAATAATATTATAGAAACGATAATATGAAAATAAATATTGACAGGTTTTTTTGATCATAATATAAATACATAGTTTAAAGTTTTTTTATAATAATAATTATATATGAATGAACACTTTTTAGTAATGTTTTTGTAATTAATAATACAAATATAATAATATTATAGAAACGATAATATGCAAATAAATATTGACAGGTTTTTTTGATCATAATATAAATACATATTTTATAATTTTTATATAAAAATAATTATATATGAATGAACACTTTTTAATGATGTTTTTGTTATTAATAATACATATATAATAATATTATAGGAAGGATAATATACAAATAAATATATATAAATGTTTTTGATCATAATATAAATACATATTTTATAATATTTTTATAATAATAATTATATATGAATGAACACTTTTTAATGATGTTTTTGTAATTAATAATACATATATAATAATATTATAGGAAGGATAATATGCAAATAAATATTCACAGTTTTTTTTTATCATAATATAAATACATATTTAAAAGTTTTTTATAATAATAATTATATATGAATGAACACTTTTTAGTAATGTTTTTGTAATTAATAATACAAATATAATAATATTATAGAAACGATAATATGAAAATAAATATTGACAGGTTTTTTTGATCATAATATAAATACATAGTTTAAAGTTTTTTTATAATTATAATTATATATGAATGAACACTTTTTAATAATGTTTTTGTTATGAATAATACATATATAATAATATTATAGGAAGGATAATATACAAATAAATATATAAAAATGTTTTTGATTATAATATAAATACATATTTTATAATATTTTTTTAATTATAATTATATATGAATGAACACTTTTTAATAATGTTTTTTATAATAATAATACATATATATTAATATTATAGTAAGGATAATATGCAATTAAATATTGACAGGTTTTTTTTTATCATAATATAAATACATATTTTATAATTTTTATATAACAATAATTATATATGAATGAACACTTTTTAATGATGTTTTTGTTATTAATAATACATATATAATAATATTATAGGAAGGATAATATACAAATAAATATATATAAATGTTTTTGATCATAATATAAATACATATTTTATAATATTTTTATAATAATAATTATATATGAATGAACACTTTTGAATAATATTTTTGTTATTAATAATACATATATAATAATATTATAGGAAGGATAATATACAAATAAATATATATAAATGTTTTTGATCATAATATAAATACATATTTTATAATATTTTTATAATAATAATTATATATGAATGAACACTTTTTAATAATGTTTTTGTTATTAATAATACATATATAATAATATTATAGGAAGGATAATATGCAAATAAATATTCACAGGTTTTTTTATCATAGTATAAATACATATTTTAAAGTTTTTTATAATAATAATAATATATGAACACTTTTTAGTAATGTTTTTGTAATTAATAATCCAAATATAATAATATTATAGAAACGATAACATGCAAATAAATATTGGCAGGTTTTTTTGATCATAATATAAATACATAGTTTAAAGTTTTTTTATAATAATAATTATATATGAATGAACACTTTTTAGTAATGTTTTTGTAATTAATAATACAAATATAATAATATTATAGAAACGATAATATGCAAATAAATATTGACAGGTTTTTTTGATCATAATATAAATACATAGTTTAAAGTTTTTTTATAATAATAATTATATATGAATGAACACTTTTTAGTAATGTTTTTGTAATTAATAATACAAATATAATAATATTATAGAAACGATAATATGCAAATAAATATTGACAGGTATTTTTGATCATAATATAAATACATAGTTTAAAGTTTTTTTATAATTATAATTTTATATGAATGAACATTTTTTAATAATGTTTTTGTTATGAATAATACATATATAATAATATTATAGGAAGGATAATATACAAATAAATATATATAAATGTTTTTGATCATAATATAAATACATATTTTATAATAATTTTATAATAATAATAATATATGAATGAACACTTTTTAATAATGTTTTTGTTATTAATAATACATATATAATAATATTATAGGAAGGATAATATACAAATAAATATATAAAAATGTTTTTGATCATAATATAAATACATATTTTATAATATTTTTATAATAATAATTATATATGAATGAACACTTTTTAATAATGTTTTTGTTATTAATAATACATATATAATAATATTATAGGAAGGATAATATGCAAATAAATATTCACAGGTTTTTTTATCATAATATAAATACATATTTTAAAGTTTTTTATAATAATAATAATGTATGAATGAACACTTTTTGTAATGTTTTTGTAATTAATAATACAAATATAATAATATTATAGAAACGATAATATGCAAATAAATATTGACAGGTTTTTTTGATCATAATATAAATACATAGTTTAAAGTTTTTTTATAATAATAATATATGAATGAACACTTTTTAGTAATGTTTTTGTAATTAATAATACAAATATAATAATATTATAGAAACGATAATATGCAAATAAATATTGACAGGTTTTTTTGATCATAATATAAATACATAGTTTAAAGTTTTTTTATAATTATAATTATATATGAATGAACACTTTTTAATAATGTTTTTGTTATTAATAATACATATATAATAATATTATAGGAAGGATAATATACAAATAAATATATATAAATGTTTTTGATCATAATATAAATACATATTTTATAATATTTTTATAATTATAATTATATATGATGAACACTTTTTAATAATGATTTTAATAATAATAATACATATATATTAATATTATAGTAAGGATAATATGCAATTAAATATTGACAGGTTTTTTTTATCATATTATAAATACATATTTTAAAATTTTTATATAAAAATAATTATATATGAATGAACAATTTTTAATGATGTTTTTGTAATTAATAATACATATATAATAATATTATAGGAAGGATAATATGCAAATAAATATTCACAGGTTTTTTTATCATAATATAAATACATATTTTAAAGTTTTTTATAATAATTATTATATATGAATGAACACTTTTAGTAATGTTTTTGTAATTAATAATACAAATATAATAATATTATAGAAACGATAATATGAAAATAAATATTGACAGGTTTTTTTGATCATAATATAAATACATAGTTTAAAGTTTTTTTATAATTATAATTATATATGAATGAACACTTTTTAATAATGTTTTTGTTATGAATAATACATATATAATAATATTATAGGAAAGATAATATACAAATAAATATATAAAAATGTTTTTGATCATAATATAAATACATATTTTATAATATTTTTATAATTATAATTATATATGAATGAACACTTTTTAATAATGTTTTTAATAATAATAATACATATATATTAATATTATAGTAAGGATAATATGCAGTTAAATATTGAAAGGTTTTTTTTTTATCATAATATAAATACATATTTTATAATTTTTATATAAAAATAATTATATATGAATGAACACTTTTTAATGATGTTTTTGTTATTAATAATACATATATAATAATATTATAGGAAGGATAATATACAAATAAATATATATAAATGTTTTTGATCATAATATAAATACATATTTTATAATATTTTTATAATAATAATTATATATGAATAAACACTTTTGAATAATGTTTTTGTTATTAATAATACATATATAATAATATTATAGGAAGGATAATATACAAATAAATATATATAAATGTTTTTGATCATAATATAAATACATATTTTATAATAATTTTATAATAATAATTATATATGAATGAACACTTTTTAATAATGTTTTTGTTATTAATAATACATATATAATAATATTATAGGAAGGATAATATGCAAATAAATATTCACAGGTTTTTTTGATCATAATATAAATACATAGTTTAAAGTTTTTTTATAATAATAATTATATATGAATGAACACTTTTTAGTAATTTTTTTGTAATTAATAATACAAATATAATAATATTATAGAAACGATAATATGCAAATAAATATTGACAGGTTTTTTTGATCATAATATAAATACATAGTTTAAAGTTTTTTTATAATTATAATTATATATGAATGAACACTTTTTAATAATGTTTTTGTTATGAATAATACATATATAATAATATTATAGGAAGGATAATATACAAATAAATATATATAAATGTTTTTGATCATAATATAAATACATATTTTATAATATTTTTATAATAATAATAATATATGAATGAACACTTTTTAATAATGTTTTTGTTATGAATAATACATATATAATAATATTATAGGAAGGATAATATACAAATAAATATATATAAATGTTTTTGATCATAATATAAATACATATTTTATAATATTTTTATAATTATAATTATATATGAATGAACACTTTTTAATAATGTTTTTAATAATAATAATACATATATATTAATATTATAGTAAGGATAATATGCAATTAAATATTGACAGGTTTTTTTTATCATAATATAAATACATATTTTAAAATTTTTATATAAAAATAATTATATATGAATGAACACTTTTTAATGATGTTTTTGTTATTAATAATACATATATAATAATATTATAGGAAGGATAATATACAAATAAATATATATAAATGTTTTTGATCATAATATAAATACATATTTTTAATATTTTTATAATAATAATTTTATATGAATGAATACTTTTGAATAATGTTTTTGTTATTAATAATACATATATAATAATATTATAGGAAGTATAATATACAAATAAATATATATAAATGTTTTTGATCATAATATAAATACATATTTTATAATATTTTTATAATAATTATTATATATGAATGAACACTTTTTAATGATGTTTTTGTAATTAATAATACATATATAATAATATTATAGGAAGGATAATATGCAAATAAATATTCACAGTTTTTTTTATCATAATATAAATACATATTTTATAATATTTTTATAATAATAATTATATATGAATGAACACTTTTTAGTAATGTTTTTGTAATTAATAATACAAATATAATAATATTATAGAAACGATAATATGAAAATAAATATTGACAGGTTTTTTTGATCATAATATAAATACATAGTTTAAAGTTTTTTTATAATTATAATTATATATGAATGAACACTTTTTAATAATGTTTTTGTTATGAATAATACATATATAATAATATTATAGGAAGGATAATATACAAATAAATATATATAAATGTTTTTGATCATAATACAAAAACATATTTTATAATATTTTTATAATTATAATTATATATGAATGAAGACTTTTTAATAATGTTTTTAATAATAATAATACATATATATTAATATTATAGTAAGGATAATATGCAATTAAATATTGACAGGTTTTTTTTATCATAATATAAATACATATTTTAAAATGTTTATATAAAAATAATTATATATGAATGAACACTTTTTAATGATGTTTTTGTAATTAATAATACATATATAATAATATTATAGGAAGGATAATATGCAAATAAATATTCACAGGTTTTTTTTATCATAGTATAAATACATATTTTACATTTTTTTTTAATAATAATTATATATGAATGAACACTTTTTAGTAATGTTTTTGTAATTAATAATACAAATATAATAATATTATAGAAACGATAATATGAAAATAAATATTGACAGGTTTTTTTGATCATAATATAAATACATAGTTTAAAGTTTTTTTATAATTATATTTATATATGAATGAACACTTTTTAATAATGTTTTTGTTATGAATAATACATATATAATAATATTATAGGAAGGATAATATACAAATAAATATATAAAAATGTTTTTGATCATAATATAAATACATATTTTATAATATTTTTATAATTATAATTATATATGAATGAACACTTTTTAATAATGTTTTTAATAATAATAATACATATATAATAATATTATAGGAAGGATAATATACAAATAAATATTCACAGGTTTTTTTATCATAATATAAATACATAGTTTAAAGTTTTTTTATAATAATAATTATATATGAATGAACACTTTTTAGTAATGTTTTTGTAATTAATAATACAAATATAATAATATTATAGAAACGATAATATGCAAATAAATATTGACAGGTTTTTTTGATCATAATATAAATACATAGTTTAAAGTTTTTTTATAATAATAATTATATATGAATGAACACTTTTTAGTAATGTTTTTGTAATTAATAATACAAATATAATAATATTATAGAAACGATAATATGCAAATAAATATTGACAGGTATTTTTGATCATAATATAAATACATAGTTTAAAGTTTTTTTATAATTATAATTTTATATGAATGAACATTTTTTAATAATGTTTTTGTTATGAATAATACATATATAATAATATTATAGGAAGGATAATATACAAATAAATATATATAAATGTTTTTGATCATAATATAAATACATATTTTATAATAATTTTATAATAATAATAATATATGAATGAACACTTTTTAATAATGTTTTTGTTATTAATAATACATATATAATAATATTATAGGAAGGATAATATACAAATAAATATATAAAAATGTTTTTGATCATAATATAAATACATATTTTATAATATTTTTATAATAATAATTATATATGAATGAACACTTTTTAATAATGTTTTTGTTATTAATAATACATATATAATAATATTATAGGAAGGATAATATGCAAATAAATATTCACAGGTTTTTTTATCATAATATAAATACATATTTTAAAGTTTTTTATAATAATAATAATGTATGAATGAACACTTTTTGTAATGTTTTTGTAATTAATAATACAAATATAATAATATTATAGAAACGATAATATGCAAATAAATATTGACAGGTTTTTTTGATCATAATATAAATACATAGTTTAAAGTTTTTTTATAATAATAATATATGAATGAACACTTTTTAGTAATGTTTTTGTAATTAATAATACAAATATAATAATATTATAGAAACGATAATATGCAAATAAATATTGACAGGTTTTTTTGATCATAATATAAATACATAGTTTAAAGTTTTTTTATAATTATAATTATATATGAATGAACACTTTTTAATAATGTTTTTGTTATTAATAATACATATATAATAATATTATAGGAAGGATAATATACAAATAAATATATATAAATGTTTTTGATCATAATATAAATACATATTTTATAATATTTTTATAATTATAATTATATATGATGAACACTTTTTAATAATGATTTTAATAATAATAATACATATATATTAATATTATAGTAAGGATAATATGCAATTAAATATTGACAGGTTTTTTTTATCATATTATAAATACATATTTTAAAATTTTTATATAAAAATAATTATATATGAATGAACAATTTTTAATGATGTTTTTGTAATTAATAATACATATATAATAATATTATAGGAAGGATAATATGCAAATAAATATTCACAGGTTTTTTTATCATAATATAAATACATATTTTAAAGTTTTTTATAATAATTATTATATATGAATGAACACTTTTAGTAATGTTTTTGTAATTAATAATACAAATATAATAATATTATAGAAACGATAATATGAAAATAAATATTGACAGGTTTTTTTGATCATAATATAAATACATAGTTTAAAGTTTTTTTATAATTATAATTATATATGAATGAACACTTTTTAATAATGTTTTTGTTATGAATAATACATATATAATAATATTATAGGAAAGATAATATACAAATAAATATATAAAAATGTTTTTGATCATAATATAAATACATATTTTATAATATTTTTATAATTATAATTATATATGAATGAACACTTTTTAATAATGTTTTTAATAATAATAATACATATATATTAATATTATAGTAAGGATAATATGCAGTTAAATATTGAAAGGTTTTTTTTTTATCATAATATAAATACATATTTTATAATTTTTATATAAAAATAATTATATATGAATGAACACTTTTTAATGATGTTTTTGTTATTAATAATACATATATAATAATATTATAGGAAGGATAATATACAAATAAATATATATAAATGTTTTTGATCATAATATAAATACATATTTTATAATATTTTTATAATAATAATTATATATGAATAAACACTTTTGAATAATGTTTTTGTTATTAATAATACATATATAATAATATTATAGGAAGGATAATATACAAATAAATATATATAAATGTTTTTGATCATAATATAAATACATATTTTATAATAATTTTATAATAATAATTATATATGAATGAACACTTTTTAATAATGTTTTTGTTATTAATAATACATATATAATAATATTATAGGAAGGATAATATGCAAATAAATATTCACAGGTTTTTTTGATCATAATATAAATACATAGTTTAAAGTTTTTTTATAATAATAATTATATATGAATGAACACTTTTTAGTAATTTTTTTGTAATTAATAATACAAATATAATAATATTATAGAAACGATAATATGCAAATAAATATTGACAGGTTTTTTTGATCATAATATAAATACATAGTTTAAAGTTTTTTTATAATTATAATTATATATGAATGAACACTTTTTAATAATGTTTTTGTTATGAATAATACATATATAATAATATTATAGGAAGGATAATATACAAATAAATATATATAAATGTTTTTGATCATAATATAAATACATATTTTATAATATTTTTATAATAATAATAATATATGAATGAACACTTTTTAATAATGTTTTTGTTATGAATAATACATATATAATAATATTATAGGAAGGATAATATACAAATAAATATATATAAATGTTTTTGATCATAATATAAATACATATTTTATAATATTTTTATAATTATAATTATATATGAATGAACACTTTTTAATAATGTTTTTAATAATAATAATACATATATATTAATATTATAGTAAGGATAATATGCAATTAAATATTGACAGGTTTTTTTTATCATAATATAAATACATATTTTAAAATTTTTATATAAAAATAATTATATATGAATGAACACTTTTTAATGATGTTTTTGTTATTAATAATACATATATAATAATATTATAGGAAGGATAATATACAAATAAATATATATAAATGTTTTTGATCATAATATAAATACATATTTTTAATATTTTTATAATAATAATTTTATATGAATGAATACTTTTGAATAATGTTTTTGTTATTAATAATACATATATAATAATATTATAGGAAGGATAATATACAAATAAATATATATAAATGTTTTTGATCATAATATAAATACATATTTATAATATTTTTATAATAATTATTATATATGAATGAACACTTTTTAATGATGTTTTTGTAATTAATAATACATATATAATAATATTATAGGAAGGATAATATGCAAATAAATATTCACAGTTTTTTTTATCATAATATAAATACATATTTTATAATATTTTTATAATAATAATTATATATGAATGAACACTTTTTAGTAATGTTTTTGTAATTAATAATACAAATATAATAATATTATAGAAACGATAATATGAAAATAAATATTGACAGGTTTTTTTGATCATAATATAAATACATAGTTTAAAGTTTTTTTATAATTATAATTATATATGAATGAACACTTTTTAATAATGTTTTTGTTATGAATAATACATATATAATAATATTATAGGAAGGATAATATACAAATAAATATATATAAATGTTTTTGATCATAATACAAAAACATATTTTATAATATTTTTATAATTATAATTATATATGAATGAAGACTTTTTAATAATGTTTTTAATAATAATAATACATATATATTAATATTATAGTAAGGATAATATGCAATTAAATATTGACAGGTTTTTTTTATCATAATATAAATACATATTTTAAAATGTTTATATAAAAATAATTATATATGAATGAACACTTTTTAATGATGTTTTTGTAATTAATAATACATATATAATAATATTATAGGAAGGATAATATGCAAATAAATATTCACAGGTTTTTTTTATCATAGTATAAATACATATTTTACATTTTTTTTTAATAATAATTATATATGAATGAACACTTTTTAGTAATGTTTTTGTAATTAATAATACAAATATAATAATATTATAGAAACGATAATATGAAAATAAATATTGACAGGTTTTTTTGATCATAATATAAATACATAGTTTAAAGTTTTTTTATAATTATATTTATATATGAATGAACACTTTTTAATAATGTTTTTGTTATGAATAATACATATATAATAATATTATAGGAAGGATAATATACAAATAAATATATAAAAATGTTTTTGATCATAATATAAATACATATTTTATAATATTTTTATAATTATAATTATATATGAATGAACACTTTTTAATAATGTTTTTAATAATAATAATACATATATAATAATATTATAGGAAGGATAATATACAAATAAATATATATAAATGTTTTTGATCATAATATAAATACATATTTTATAATATTTTTATAATAATAATTATATATGAATAAACACTTTTGAATAATGTTTTTGTTATTAATAATACATATATAATAATATTATAGGAAGGATAATATACAAATAAATATATATAAATGTTTTTGATCATAATATAAATACATATTTTATAATAATTTTATAATAATAATTATATATGAATGAACACTTTTTAATAATGTTTTTGTTATTAATAATACATATATAATAATATTATAGGAAGGATAATATGCAAATAAATATTCACAGGTTTTTTTGATCATAATATAAATACATAGTTTAAAGTTTTTTTATAATAATAATTATATATGAATGAACACTTTTTAGTAATTTTTTTGTAATTAATAATACAAATATAATAATATTATAGAAACGATAATATGCAAATAAATATTGACAGGTTTTTTTGATCATAATATAAATACATAGTTTAAAGTTTTTTTATAATTATAATTATATATGAATGAACACTTTTTAATAATGTTTTTGTTATGAATAATACATATATAATAATATTATAGGAAGGATAATATACAAATAAATATATATAAATGTTTTTGATCATAATATAAATACATATTTTATAATATTTTTATAATAATAATAATATATGAATGAACACTTTTTAATAATGTTTTTGTTATGAATAATACATATATAATAATATTATAGGAAGGATAATATACAAATAAATATATATAAATGTTTTTGATCATAATATAAATACATATTTTATAATATTTTTATAATTATTATAATTATATATGAATGAACACTTTTTAATAATGTTTTTAATAATAATAATACATATATATTAATATTATAGTAAGGATAATATGCAATTAAATATTGACAGGTTTTTTTTATCATAATATAAATACATATTTTAAAATTTTTATATAAAAATAATTATATATGAATGAACACTTTTTAATGATGTTTTTGTTATTAATAATACATATATAATAATATTATAGGAAGGATAATATACAAATAAATATATATAAATGTTTTTGATCATGATATAAATACATATTTTTAATATTTTTATAATAATAATTTTATATGAATGAATACTTTTGAATAATGTTTTTGTTATTAATAATACATATATAATAATATTATAGGAAGGATAATATACAAATAAATATATATAAATGTTTTTGATCATAATATAAATACATATTTTATAATATTTTTATAATAATAATTATATATGAATGAACACTTTTTAATGATGTTTTTGTAATTAATAATACATATATAATAATATTATAGGAAGGATAATATGCAAATAAATATTCACAGTTTTTTTTATCATAATATAAATACATATTTTATAATATTTTTATAATAATAATTATATATGAATGAACACTTTTTAGTAATGTTTTTGTAATTAATAATACAAATATAATAATATTATAGAAACGATAATATGAAAATAAATATTGACAGGTTTTTTTGATCATAATATAAATACATAGTTTAAAGTTTTTTTATAATTATAATTATATATGAATGAACACTTTTTAATAATGTTTTTGTTATGAATAATACATATATAATAATATTATAGGAAGGATAATATACAAATAAATATATATAAATGTTTTTGATCATAATACAAAAACATATTTTATAATATTTTTATAATTATAATTATATATGAATGAACACTTTTTAATAATGTTTTTAATAATAATAATACATATATATTAATATTATAGTAAGGATAATATGCAATTAAATATTGACAGGTTTTTTTTATCATAATATAAATACATATTTTAAAATGTTTATATAAAAATAATTATATATGAATGAACACTTTTTAATGATGTTTTTGTAATTAATAATACATATATAATAATATTATAGGAAGGATAATATGCAAATAAATATTCACAGGTTTTTTTTATCATAGTATAAATACATATTTTAAATTTTTTTTTAATAATAATTATATATGAATGAACACTTTTTAGTAATGTTTTTGTAATTAATAATACAAATATAATAATATTATAGAAACGATAATATGAAAATAAATATTGACAGGTTTTTTTGATCATAATATAAATACATAGTTAAAAGATTTTTTATAATTATATTTATATATGAATGAACACTTTTTAATAATGTTTTTGTTATGAATAATACATATATAATAATATTATAGGAAGGATAATATACAAATAAATATATAAAAATGTTTTTGATCATAAAATAAATACATATTTTATAATATTTTTATAATTATAATTATATATGAATGAACACTTTTTAATAATGTTTTTAATAATAATAATACATATATATTAATATTATAGTAAGGATAATAAGCAATTAAATATTGACAGGTTTTTTTTATAATAATATAAATACATATTTTATAATTTTTATATAAAAATAATTATATATGAATGAACACTTTTTAATGATGTTTTTGTTATTAATAATACATATATAATAATATTATAGGAAGGATAATATACAAATAAATATATATAAATGTTTTTGATCATAATATAAATACATATTTTATAATATTTTTATAATAATAATTATATATGAATGAACACTTTTGAATAATGTTTTTGTTATTAATAATATATATATAATAATATTATAGGAAGGATAATATACAAATAAATATATATAAATGTTTTTGATCATAATATAAATACATATTTTATAATATTTTTATAATAATAATTATATATGAATGAACACTTTTTAATAATGTTTTTGTTATTAATAATACATATATAATAATATTATAGGAAGAATAATATGCAAATAAATATTCACAGGTTTTTTTATCATAATATAAATACATATTTTAAAGTTTTTTATAATAATAATGATATATGAATGAACACTTTTTAGTAATGTTTTTGTAATTAATAATCCAAATATAATAATATTATAGAAACGATAATATGGAAATAAATATTGACAGGTTTTTTTGATCATAATATAAATACATAGTTTAAAGTTTTTTTATAATAATAATTATATATGAATGAACACTTTTTAGTAATGTTTTTGTAATTAATAATACAAATATAATAATATTATAGAAACGATAATATGCAAATAAATATTGACAGGTTTTTTTGATCATAATATAAATACATATTTTATAATATTTTTATAATAATAATTATATATGAATGAACACTTTTTAATAATGTTTTTGTTATTAATAATACATATATAATGATATTATAGGAAGGATAATATACAAATAAATATATATAAATGTTTTTGATCATAATATAAATACATATTTTATAATATTTTTATAATTATAATTATATATGAATGAACACTTTTTAATAATGTTTTTAATAATAATAATACATATATATTAATATTATAGTAAGGATAATATGCAATTAAATATTGACAGGTTTTTTTATCATAATATAAATACATATTTTAAAATTTTTATATAAAAATAATTATATATGAATGAACACTTTTTAATGATGTTTTTGTTATTAATAATACATATATAATAATATTATAGGAAGGATAATATACAAATAAATATATATAAATGTTTTTGATCATAATATAAATACATATTTTATAATATTTTTATAATAATAATTTTATATGAATGAACACTTTTGAATAATGTTTTTGTTATTAATAATACATATATAATAATATTATAGGAAGGATAATATACAAATAAATATATATAAATGTTTTTGATCATAATATAAATACATATTTTATAATATTTTTATAATAATAATTATATATGAATGAACACTTTTTAGTAATGTTTTTGTAATTAATAATACAAATATAATAATATTATAGAAACGATAATATGCAAATAGATATTGACAGGTTTTTTTGAACATAATATAAATACATAGTTTAATGTTTTTTATAATAATAATTATATATGAATGAACACTTTTTAGTAATGTTTTTGTAATTAATAATACAAATATAATAATATTATAGAAACAAATATTGACAGGTTTTTTGATCATAATATAAATACATAGTTTAAAGTTTTTTTATAATTATAATTATATATAAATGAACACTTTTTAATAATGTTTTTGTTATGAATAATACATATATAATAATATTATAGAAAGGATAATATACAAATAAATATATATAAATGTTTTTGATCATAATATAAATACATATTTTATAATATTTTTATAATAATAATAATATATGAATGAACACTTTTTAATAATGTTTTTGTTATAAATAATACATATATAATAATATTATAGGAAGGATAATATACAAATAAATATATATAAATGTTTTTGATCATAATATAAAAACATATTTTATAATATTTTTTTAATAATAATTATATATGAATGAACACTTTTTAATAATGTTTTTGTTATTAATAATACATATATAATAATATTATAGGAAGGATAATATACAAATAAATATATATAAATGTTTTTGATCATAATATAAATACATATTTTATAATATTTTTATAATTATAATTATATATGATGAACACTTTTTAATAATGATTTTAATAATAATAATACATATATATTAATATTATAGTAAGGATAATATGCAATTAAATATTGACAGGTTTTTTTTATCATATTATAAATACATATTTTAAAATTTTTATATAAAAATAATTATATATGAATGAACACTTTTTAGTAATTTTTTTGTAATTAATAATACAAATATAATAATATTATAGAAACGATAATATGCAAATAAATATTGACAGGTTTTTTTGATCATAATATAAATACATAGTTTAAAGTTTTTTTATAATTATAATTATATATGAATGAACACTTTTTAATAATGTTTTTGTTATGAATAATACATATATAATAATATTATAGGAAGGATAATATACAAATAAATATATATAAATGTTTTTGATCATAATATAAATACATATTTTATAATATTTTTATAATAATAATAATATATGAATGAACACTTTTTAATAATGTTTTTGTTATGAATAATACATATATAATAATATTATAGGAAGGATAATATACAAATAAATATATATAAATGTTTTTGATCATAATATAAATACATATTTTATAATATTTTTATAATAATAATTATATATGAATGAACACTTTTTAATAATGTTTTTGTTATTAATAATACATATATAATAATATTATAGGAAGGATAATATACAAATAAATATATATAAATGTTTTTGATCATAATATAAATACATATTTTATAATATTTTTATAATTATAATTATATATGAATGAACACTTTTTAATAATGTTTTTAATAATAATAATACATATATATTAATATTATAGTAAGGATAATATGCAATTAAATATTGACAGGTTTTTTTTATCATAATATAAATACATATTTTAAAATTTTTATATAAAAATAATTATATATGAATGAACACTTTTTAATGATGTTTTTGTTATTAATAATACATAAATAATAATATTATAGGAAGGATAATATACAAATAAATATATATAAATGTTTTTGATCATAATATAAATACATTTTTTTAATATTTTTATAATAATAATTTTATATGAATGAATACTTTTGAATAATGTTTTTGTTATTAATAATACATATATAATAATATTATAGAAAGGATAATATACAAATAAATATATATAAATGTTTTTGATCATAATATAAATACATATTTTATAATATTTTTATAATAATAATTATATATGAATGAACACTTTTTAATGATGTTTTTGTAATTAATAATACATATATAATAATATTATAGGAAGGATAATATGCAAATAAATATTCACAGTTTTTTTTATCATAATATAAATACATATTTTATAATATTTTTATAATAATAATTATATATGAATGAACACTTTTTAGTAATGTTTTTGTAATTAATAATACAAATATAATAATATTATAGAAACGATAATATGAAAATAAATATCGACAGGTTTTTTTGATCATAATATAAATACATAGTTTAAAGTTTTTTTATAATTATAATTATATATGAATGAACACTTTTTAATAATGTTTTTGTTATGAATAATACATATATAATAATATTATAGGAAGGATAATATACAAATAAATATATAAAAAAGTTTTTGATCATAATATAAATACATATTTTATAATATTTTTATAATTATAATTATATATGAATGAACACTTTTTAATAATGTTTTTAATAATAATAATACATATATATTAATATTATAGTAAAGATAATAAGCAATTAAATATTGACAGGTTTTTTTTATAATAATATAAATACATATTTTATAATTTTTATATAAAAATAATTATATATGAATGAACACTTTTTAATGATGTTTTTGTTATTAATAATACATATATAATAATATTATAGGAAGGATAATATACAAATAAATATATATAAACGTTTTTGATCATAATATAAATACATATTTTATAATATTTTTATAATAATAATTATATATGAATGAACACTTTTGAATAATGTTTTTGTTATTAATAATATATATATAATAATATTATAGGAAGGATAATATACAAATAAATATATATAAATGTTTTTGATCATAATATAAATACATATTTTATAATATTTTTATAATAATAATTATATATGAATGAACACTTTTTAATAATGTTTTTGTTATTAATAATACATATATAATAATATTATAGGAAGAATAATATGCAAATAAATATTCACAGGTTTTTTTTATCATAATATAAATACATATTTTAAAGTTTTTTATAATAATAATAATATATGAATGAACACTTTTTAGTAATGTTTTTGTAATTAATAATCCAAATATAATAATATTATAGAAACGATAATATGGAAATAAATATTGACAGGTTTTTTTGATCATAATATAAATACATAGTTTAAAGTTTTTTTATAATAATAATTATATATGAATGAACACTTTTTAGTAATGTTTTTGTAATTAATAATACAAATATAATAATATTATAGAAACGATAATATGCAAATAAATATTGACAGGTTTTTTTGATCATAATATAAATACATAGTTTAAAGTTTTTTTATAATTATAATTATATATGAATGAACACTTTTTAATAATGTTTTTGTTATGAATAATACATATATAATAATATTATAGGAAGGATAATATACAAATAAATATATATAAATGTTTTTGATCATAATATAAATACATATTTTATAATATTTTTATAATAATAATTATATATGAATGAACACTTTTTAATAATGTTTTTGTTATGAATAATAAATATATAATAATATTATAGGAAGGATAATATACAAATAAATATATATAAATGTTTTTGATCATAATATAAATACATATTTTATAATATTTTTATAATAATAATTATATATGAATGAACACTTTTTAATGATGTTTTTGTAATTAATAATACATATATAATAATATTATAGGAAGGATTTTATGCAAATAAATATTCACAGTTTTTTTAATCATAATATAAATACATATTTTATAATATTTTTATAATAATAATTATATATGAATGAACACTTTTTAGTAATGTGTTTGTAATTAATAATACAAATATAATAATATTATAGAAACGATAATATGAAAATAAATATTGACAGGTTTTTTTGATCATAATATAAATACATAGTTTAAAGTTTTTTTATAATTATAATTATATATGAATGAACACTTTTTAATAATGTTTTTAATAATAATAATACATATATATTAATATTATAGTAAGGATAATAAGCAATTAAATATTGACAGGTTTTTATTATAATAATATAAATACATATTTTATAATTTTTATATAAAAATAATTATATATGAATGAACACTTTTTAATTATGTTTTTGTTATTAATAATACATATATAATAATATTATAGGAAGGATAATATACAAATAAATATATATAAACGTTTTTGATCATAATATAAATACATATTTTATAATATTTTTATAATAATAATTATATATGAATGAACACTTTTGAATAATGTTTTTGTTATTAATAATATATATATAATAATATTATAGGAAGGATAATATACAAATAAATATATATAAATGTTTTTGATCATAATATAAATACATATTTTATAATATTTTTATAATAATAATTATATATGAATGAAAACTTTTTAATAATGTTTTTGTTATTAATAATACATATATAATAATATTATAGGAAGAATAATATGCAAATAAATATTCACAGGTTTTTTTTATCATAATATAAATACATATTTTAAAGTTTTTTATAATAATAATAATATATGAATGAACACTTTTTAGTAATGTTTTTGTAATTAATAATCCAAATATAATAATATTATAGAAACGATAATATGGAAATAAATATTGACAGGTTTTTTTGATCATAATATAAATACATAGTTTAAAGTTTTTTTATAATAATAATTATATATGAATGAACACTTTTTAGTAATGTTTTTGTAATTAATAAAACAAATATAATAAAATTATAGAAACGATAATATGCAAATAAATATTGACAGGTTTTTTTGATCATAATATAAATACATAGTTTAAAGTTTTTTTATAATTATAATTATATATGAATGAACACTTTTTAATAATGTTTTTGTTATGAATAATACATATATAATAATATTATAGGAAGGATAATATACAAATAAATATATATAAATGTTTATGATCATAATATAAATACATATTTTATAATATTTTTATAATAATAATTATATATGAATGAACACTTTTTAATAATGTTTTTGTTATGAATAATAAATATATAATAATATTATAGGAAGGATAATATACAAATAAATATATATAAATGTTTTTGATCATAATATAAATACATATTTTATAATATTTTTATAATAATAATTATATATGAATGAACACTTTTTAATAATGTTTTTGTTATTAATAATACATATATAATGATATTATAGGAAGGATAATATACAAATAAATATATATAAATGTTTTTGATCATAATATAAATACATATTTTATAATATTTTTATAATTATAATTATATATGAATGAACACTTTTTAATAATGTTTTTAATAATAATAATACATATATATTAATATTATAGTAAGGATAATATGCAATTAAATATTGACAGGTTTTTTTTATCATAATATAAATACATATTTTAAAATTTTTATATAAAAATAATTATATATGAATGAACACTTTTTAATGATGTTTTTGTTATTAATAATACATATATAATAATATTATAGGAAGGATAATATGCAAATAAATATTCACAGGTTTTTTTGATCATAATATAAATACATAGTTTAAAGTTTTTTTATAATAATAATTATATATTAATGAACACTTTTTAGTAATTTTTTTGTAATTAATAATACAAATATAATAATATTATAGAAACGATAATATGCAAATAAATATTGACAGGTTTTTTTGATCATAATATAAATACATAGTTTAAAGTTTTTTTATAATTATAATTATATATGAATGAACACTTTTTAATAATGTTTTTGTTATGAATAATACATATATAATAATATTATAGGAAGGATAATATACAAATAAATATATATAAATGTTTTTGATCATAATATAAATACATATTTTATAATATTTTTATAATAATAATAATATATGAATGAACACTTTTTAATAATGTTTTTGTTATGAATAATACATATATAATAATATTATAGGAAGGATAATATACAAATAAATATATATAAATGTTTTTGATCATAATATAAATACATATTTTATGATATTTTTATAATTATAATTATATATGAATGAACACTTTTTAATAATGTTTTTAATAATAATAATACATATATATTAATATTATAGTAAGGATAATATGCAATTAAATATTGACAGGTTTTTTTTATCATAATATAAATACATATTTTAAAATTTTTATATAAAAATAATTATATATGAATGAACACTTTTTAATGATGTTTTTGTTATTAATAATACATATATAATAATATTATAGGAAGGATAATATACAAATAAATATATATAAATGTTTTTGATCATAATATAAATACATATTTTTAATATTTTTATAATAATAATTTTATATGAATGAATACTTTTGAATAATGTTTTTGTTATTAATAATACATATATAATAATATTATAGGAAGGATAATATACAAATAAATATATATAAATGTTTTTGATCATAATATAAATACATATTTTATAATATTTTTATAATAATAATTATATATGAATGAACACTTTTTAATGATGTTTTTGTAATTAATAATACATATATAATAATATTATAGGAAGGATAATATGCAAATAAATAATCACAGTTTTTTTTATCATAATATAAATACATATTTTATAATATTTTTATAATAATAATTATATATGAATGAACACTTTTTAGTAATGTTTTTGTAATTAATAATACAAATATAATAATATTATAGAAACGATAATATGAAAATAAATATTGACAGGTTTTTTTGATCATAATATAAATACATAGTTTAAAGTTTTTTTAAAATTATAATTATATATGAATGAACACTTTTTAATAATGTTTTTGTTATGAATAATACATATATAATAATATTATAGGAAGGATAATATACAAATAAATATATATAAATGTTTTTGATCATAATACAAAAACATATTTTATAATATTTTTATAATTATAATTATATATGAATGAACACTTTTTAATAATGTTTTTAATAATAATAATACATATATATTAATATTATAGTAAGGATAATATGCAATTAAATATTGACAGGTTTTTTTTATCATAATATAAATACATATTTTAAAATGTTTATATAAAAATAATTATATATGAATGAACACTTTTTAATGATGTTTTTGTAATTAATAATACATATATAATAATATTATAGGAAGGATAATATGCAAATAAATATTCACAGGTTTTTTTTATCATAGTATAAATACATATTTTAAATTTTTTTTTTATAATAATTATATATGAATGAACACTTTTTAGTAATGTTTTTGTAATTAATAATACAAATATAATAATATTATAGAAACGATAATATGAAAATAAATATTGACAGGTTTTTTTGATCATAATATAAATACATAGTTTAAAGTTTTTTTATAATTATATTTATATATGAATGAACACTTTTTAATAATGTTTTTGTTATGAATAATACATATATAATAATATTATAGGAAGGATAATATACAAATAAATATATAAAAATGTTTTTGATCATAATATAAATACATATTTTATAATATTTTTATAATTATAATTATATATGAATGAACACTTTTTAATAATGTTTTTAATAATAATAATACATATATATTAATATTATAGTAAGGATAATAAGCAATTAAATATTGACAGGTTTTTTTTATAATAATATAAATACATATTTTATAATTTTTATATAAAAATAATTATATATGAATGAACACTTTTTAATGATGTTTTTGTTATTAATAATACATATATAATAATATTATAGGAAGGATAATATACAAATAAATATATATAAATGTTTTTGATCATAATATAAATACATATTTTATAATATTTTTATAATAATAATTATATATGAATGAACACTTTTGAATAATGTTTTTGTTATTAATAATATATATATAATAATATTATAGGAAGGATAATATACAAATAAATATATATAAATGTTTTTGATCATAATATAAATACATATTTTATAATATTTTTATAATAATAATTATATATGAATGAACACTTTTTAATAATGTTTTTGTTATTAATAATACATATATAATAATATTATAGGAAGAATAATATGCAAATAAATATTCACAGGTTTTTTTATCATAATATAAATACATATTTTAAAGTTTTTTATAATAATAATAATATATGAATGAACACTTTTTAGTAATGTTTTTGTTATTAATAATCCAAATATAATAATATTATAGAAACGATAATATGGAAATAAATATTGACAGGTTTTTTTGATCATAATATAAATACATAGTTTAAAGTTTTTTTATAATAATAATTATATATGAATGAACACTTTTTAGTAATGTTTTTGTAATTAATAATACAAATATAATAATATTATAGAAACGATAATATGCAAATAAATATTGACAGGTTTTTTTGATCATAATATAAATACATATTTTATAATATTTTTATAATAATAATTATATATGAATGAACACTTTTTAATAATGTTTTTGTTATTAATAATACATATATAATGATATTATAGGAAGGATAATATACAAATAAATATATATAAATGTTTTTGATCATAATATAAATACATATTTTATAATATTTTTAAAATTATAATTATATATGAATGAACACTTTTTAATAATGTTTTTAATAATAATAATACATATATATTAATATTATAGTAAGGATAATATGCAATTAAATATTGACAGGTTTTTTTTATCATAATATAAATACATATTTTAAAATTTTTATATAAAAATAATTATATATGAATGAACACTTTTTAATGATGTTTTTGTTATTAATAATACATATATAATAATATTATAGGAAGGATAATATACAAATAAATATATATAAATGTTTTTGATCATAATATAAATACATATTTTTAATATTTTTATAATAATAATTTTATATGAATGAATACTTTTGAATAATGTTTTTGTTATTAATAATACATATATAATAATATTATAGAAAGGATAATATACAAATAAATATATATAAATGTTTTTGATCATAATATAAATACATATTTTATAATATTTTTATAATAATAATTATATATGAATGAACACTTTTTAATGATGTTTTTGTAATTAATAATACATATATAATAATATTATAGGAAGGATAATATGCAAATAAATATTCACAGTTTTTTTTATCATAATATAAATACATATTTTATAATATTTTTATAATAATAATTATATATGAATGAACACTTTTTAGTAATGTTTTTGTAATTAATAATACAAATATAATAATATTATAGAAACGATAATATGAAAATAAATATTGACAGGTTTTTTTGATCATAATATAAATACATAGTTTAAAGTTTTTTTATAATTATATTTATATATGAATGAACACTTTTTAATAATGTTTTTGTTATGAATAATACATATATAATAATATTATAGGAAGGATAATATACAAATAAATATATAAAAATGTTTTTGATCATAATATAAATACATATTTTATAATATTTTTATAATTATAATTATATATGAATGAACACTTTTTAATAATGTTTTTAATAATAATAATACATATATATTAATATTATAGTAAGGATAATAAGCAATTAAATATTGACAGGTTTTTTTTATAATAATATAAATACATATTTTATAATTTTTATATAAAAATAATTATATATGAATGAACACTTTTTAATGATGTTTTTGTTATTAATAATACATATATAATAATATTATAGGAAGGATAATATACAAATAAATATATATAAATGTTTTTGATCATAATATAAATACATATTTTATAATATTTTTATAATAATAATTATATATGAATGAACACTTTTGAATAATGTTTTTGTTATTAATAATATATATATAATAATATTATAGGAAGGATAATATACAAATAAATATATATAAATGTTTTTGATCATAATATAAATACATATTTTATAATATTTTTATAATAATAATTATATATGAATGAACACTTTTTAATAATGTTTTTGTTATTAATAATACATATATAATAATATTATAGGAAGAATAATATGCAAATAAATATTCACAGGTTTTTTTATCATAATATAAATACATATTTTAAAGTTTTTTATAATAATAATAATATATGAATGAACACTTTTTAGTAATGTTTTTGTTATTAATAATCCAAATATAATAATATTATAGAAACGATAATATGGAAATAAATATTGACAGGTTTTTTTGATCATAATATAAATACATAGTTTAAAGTTTTTTTATAATAATAATTATATATGAATGAACACTTTTTAGTAATGTTTTTGTAATTAATAATACAAATATAATAATATTATAGAAACGATAATATGCAAATAAATATTGACAGGTTTTTTTGATCATAATATAAATACATATTTTATAATATTTTTATAATAATAATTATATATGAATGAACACTTTTTAATAATGTTTTTGTTATTAATAATACATATATAATGATATTATAGGAAGGATAATATACAAATAAATATATATAAATGTTTTTGATCATAATATAAATACATATTTTATAATATTTTTAAAATTATAATTATATATGAATGAACACTTTTTAATAATGTTTTTAATAATAATAATACATATATATTAATATTATAGTAAGGATAATATGCAATTAAATATTGACAGGTTTTTTTTATCATAATATAAATACATATTTTAAAATTTTTATATAAAAATAATTATATATGAATGAACACTTTTTAATGATGTTTTTGTTATTAATAATACATATATAATAATATTATAGGAAGGATAATATACAAATAAATATATATAAATGTTTTTGATCATAATATAAATACATATTTTTAATATTTTTATAATAATAATTTTATATGAATGAATACTTTTGAATAATGTTTTTGTTATTAATAATACATATATAATAATATTATAGAAAGGATAATATACAAATAAATATATATAAATGTTTTTGATCATAATATAAATACATATTTTATAATATTTTTATAATAATAATTATATATGAATGAACACTTTTTAATGATGTTTTTGTAATTAATAATACATATATAATAATATTATAGGAAGGATAATATGCAAATAAATATTCACAGTTTTTTTTTATCATAATATAAATACATATTTTATAATATTTTTATAATAATAATTATATATGAATGAACACTTTTTAGTAATGTTTTTGTAATTAATAATACAAATATAATAATATTATAGAAACGATAATATGAAAATAAATATTGACAGGTTTTTTTGATCATAATATAAATACATAGTTTAAAGTTTTTTTATAATTATATTTATATATGAATGAACACTTTTTAATAATGTTTTTGTTATGAATAATACATATATAATAATATTATAGGAAGGATAATATACAAATAAATATATAAAAATGTTTTTGATCATAATATAAATACATATTTTATAATATTTTTATAATTATAATTATATATGAATGAACACTTTTTAATAATGTTTTTAATAATAATAATACATATATATTAATATTATAGTAAGGATAATAAGCAATTAAATATTGACAGGTTTTTTTTATAATAATATAAATACATATTTTATAATTTTTATATAAAAATAATTATATATGAATGAACACTTTTTAATGATGTTTTTGTTATTAATAATACATATATAATAATATTATAGGAAGGATAATATACAAATAAATATATATAAATGTTTTTGATCATAATATAAATACATATTTTATAATATTTTTATAATAATAATTATATATGAATGAACACTTTTGAATAATGTTTTTGTTATTAATAATATATATATAATAATATTATAGGAAGGATAATATACAAATAAATATATATAAATGTTTTTGATCATAATATAAATACATATTTTATAATATTTTTATAATAATAATTATATATGAATGAACACTTTTTAATAATGTTTTTGTTATTAATAATACATATATAATAATATTATAGGAAGAATAATATGCAAATAAATATTCACAGGTTTTTTTATCATAATATAAATACATATTTTAAAGTTTTTTATAATAATAATAATATATGAATGAACACTTTTTAGTAATGTTTTTGTTATTAATAATCCAAATATAATAATATTATAGAAACGATAATATGGAAATAAATATTGACAGGTTTTTTTGATCATAATATAAATACATAGTTTAAAGTTTTTTTATAATAATAATTATATATGAATGAACACTTTTTAGTAATGTTTTTGTAATTAATAATACAAATATAATAATATTATAGAAACGATAATATGCAAATAAATATTGACAGGTTTTTTTGATCATAATATAAATACATATTTTATAATATTTTTATAATAATAATTATATATGAATGAACACTTTTTAATAATGTTTTTGTTATTAATAATACATATATAATGATATTATAGGAAGGATAATATACAAATAAATATATATAAATGTTTTTGATCATAATATAAATACATATTTTATAATATTTTTAAAATTATAATTATATATGAATGAACACTTTTTAATAATGTTTTTAATAATAATAATACATATATATTAATATTATAGTAAGGATAATATGCAATTAAATATTGACAGGTTTTTTTTATCATAATATAAATACATATTTTAAAATTTTTATATAAAAATAATTATATATGAATGAACACTTTTTAATGATGTTTTTGTTATTAATAATACATATATAATAATATTATAGGAAGGATAATATACAAATAAATATATATAAATGTTTTTGATCATAATATAAATACATATTTTTAATATTTTTATAATAATAATTTTATATGAATGAATACTTTTGAATAATGTTTTTGTTATTAATAATACATATATAATAATATTATAGAAAGGATAATATACAAATAAATATATATAAATGTTTTTGATCATAATATAAATACATATTTTATAATATTTTTATAATAATAATTATATATGAATGAACACTTTTTAATGATGTTTTTGTAATTAATAATACATATATAATAATATTATAGGAAGGATAATATGCAAATAAATATTCACAGTTTTTTTTATCATAATATAAATACATATTTTATAATATTTTTATAATAATAATTATATATGAATGAACACTTTTTAGTAATGTTTTTGTAATTAATAATACAAATATAATAATATTATAGAAACGATAATATGAAAATAAATATTGACAGGTTTTTTTGATCATAATATAAATACATAGTTTAAAGTTTTTTTATAATTATAATTATATATGAATGAACACTTTTTAATAATGTTTTTGTTATGAATAATACATATATAATAATATTATAGGAAGGATAATATACAAATAAATATATAAAAATGTTTTTGATCATAATATAAATACATATTTTATAATATTTTTATAATTATAATTATATATGAATGAACACTTTTTAATAATGTTTTTAATAATAATAATACATATATATTAATATTATAGTAAGGATAATAAGCAATTAAATATTGACAGGTTTTTTTTATAATAATATAAATACATATTTTATAATTTTTATATAAAAATAATTATATATGAATGAACACTTTTTAATGATGTTTTTGTTATTAATAATACATATATAATAATATTATAGGAAGGATAATATACAAATAAATATATATAAACGTTTTTGATCATAATATAAATACATATTTTATAATATTTTTATAATAATAATTATATATGAATGAACACTTTTGAATAATGTTTTTGTTATTAATAATACATATATAATAATATTATAGGAAGGATAATATGCAAATAAATATTCACAGTTTTTTTTTATCATAATATAAATACATATTTTATAATATTTTTATAATAATAATTATATATGAATGAACACTTTTTAGTAATGTTTTTGTAATTAATAATACAAATATAATAATATTATAGAAACGATAATATGAAAATAAATATTGACAGGTTTTTTTGATCATAATATAAATACATAGTTTAAAGTTTTTTTATAATTATAATTATATATGAATGAATACTTTTTAATAATGTTTTTGTTATGAATAATACATATATAATAATATTATAGGAAGGATAATATACAAATAAATATATAAAAATGTTTTTGATCATAATATAAATACATATTTTATAATATTTTTATAATTATAATTATATATGAATGAACACTTTTTAATAATGTTTTTAATAATAATAATACATATATATTAATATTATAGTAAGGATAATAAGCAATTAAATATTGACAGGTTTTTTTTATAATAATATAAATACATATTTTATAATTTTTATATAAAAATAATTATATATGAATGAACACTTTTTAATTATGTTTTTGTTATTAATAATACATATATAATAATATTATAGGAAGGATAATATACAAATAAATATATATAAACGTTTTTGATCATAATATAAATACATATTTTATAATATTTTTATAATAATAATTATATATGAATGAACACTTTTGAATAATGTTTTTGTTATTAATAATATATATATAATAATATTATAGGAAGGATAATATACAAATAAATATATATAAATGTTTTTGATCATAATATTAATACATATTTTATAATATTTTTATAATAATAATTATATATGAATGAACACTTTTTAATAATGTTTTTGTTATTAATAATACATATATAATAATATTATAGGAAGAATAATATGCAAATAAATATTCACAGGTTTTTTTTATCATAATATAAATACATATTTTAAAGTTTTTTATAATAATAATAATATATGAATGAACACTTTTTAGTAATGTTTTTGTAATTAATAATCCAAATATAATAATATTATAGAAACGATAATATGGAAATAAATATTGACAGGTTTTTTTGATCCTAATATAAATACATAGTTTAAAGTTTTTTTATAATAATAATTATATATGAATGAACACTTTTTAGTAATGTTTTTGTAATTAATAATACAAATATAATAAAATTATAGAAACGATAATATGCAAATAAATATTGACAGGTTTTTTTGATCATAATATAAATACATAGTTTAAAGTTTTTTTATAATTATAATTATATATGAATGAACACTTTTTAATAATGTTTTTGTTATGAATAATACATATATAATAATATTATAGGAAGGATAATATACAAATAAATATATATAAATGTTTTTGATCATAATATAAATACATATTTTATAATATTTTTATAATAATAATTATATATGAATGAACACTTTTTAATAATGTTTTTGTTATGAATAATAAATATATAATAATATTATAGGAAGGATAATATACAAATAAATATATATAAATGTTTTTGATCATAATATAAATACATATTTTATAATATTTTTATAATAATAATTATATATGAATGAACACTTTTTAATAATGTTTTTGTTATTAATAATACATATATAATGATATTATAGGAAGGATAATATACAAATAAATATATATAAATGTTTTTGATCATAATATAAATACATATTTTATAATATTTTTATAATTATAATTATATATGAATGAACACTTTTTAATAATGTTTTTAATAATAATAATACATATATATTAATATTATAGTAAGGATAATATGCAATTAAATATTGACAGGTTTTTTTTATCATAATATAAATACATATTTTAAAATTTTTATATAAAAATAATTATATATGAATGAACACTTTTTAATGATGTTTTTGTTATTAATAATACATATATAATAATATTATAGGAAGGATAATATACAAATAAATATATATAAATGTTTTTGATCATAATATAAATACATATTTTTAATATTTTTATAATAATAATTTTATATGAATGAATACTTTTGAATAATGTTTTTGTTATTAATAATACATATATAATAATATTATAGGAAGGATAATATACAAATAAATATATATAAATGTTTTTGATCATAATATAAATACATATTTTATAATATTTTTATAATAATAATTATATATGAATAAACACTTTTGAATAATGTTTTTGTTATTAATAATACATATATAATAATATTATAGGAAGGATAATATACAAATAAATATATATAAATGTTTTTGATCATAATATAAATACATATTTTATAATAATTTTATAATAATAATTATATATGAATGAACACTTTTTAATAATGTTTTTGTTATTAATAATACATATATAATAATATTATAGGAAGGATAATATGCAAATAAATATTCACAGGTTTTTTTGATCATAATATAAATACATAGTTTAAAGTTTTTTTATAATAATAATTATATATGAATGAACACTTTTTAGTAAATTTTTTGTAATTAATAATACAAATATAATAATATTATAGAAACGATAATATGCAAATAAATATTGACAGGTTTTTTTGATCATAATATAAATACATAGTTTAAAGTTTTTTTATAATTATAATTATATATGAATGAACACTTTTTAATAATGTTTTTGTTATGAATAATACATATATAATAATATTATAGGAAGGATAATATACAAATAAATATATATAAATGTTTTTGATCATAATACAAAAACATATTTTATAATATTTTTATAATTATAATTATATATTAATGAACACTTTTTAATAATGTTTTTAATAATAATAATACATATATATTAATATTATAGTAAGGATAATATGCAATTAAATATTGACAGGTTTTTTTTATCATAATATAAATACATATTTTAAAATGTTTATATAAAAATAATTATATATGAATGAACACTTTTTAATGATGTTTTTGTAATTAATAATACATATATAATAATATTATAGGAAGGATAATATGCAAATAAATATTCACAGGTTTTTTTTATCACAGTATAAATACATATTTTAAATTTTTTTTTAATAATAATTATATATGAATGAACACTTTTTAGTAATGTTTTTGTAATTAATAATACAAATATAATAATATTATAGAAACGATAATATGAAAATAAATATTGACAGGTTTTTTTGATCATAATATAAATACATAGTTTAAAGTTTTTTTATAATTATATTTATATATGAATGAACACTTTTTAATAATGTTTTTGTTATGAATAATACATATATAATAATATTATAGGAAGGATAATATACAAATAAATATATAAAAATGTTTTTGATCATAATATAAATACATATTTTATAATATTTTTATAATTATAATTATATATGAATGAACACTTTTTAATAATGTTTTTAATAATAATAATACATATATATTAATATTATAGTAAGGATAATAAGCAATTAAATATTGACAGGTTTTTTTTATAATAATATAAATACATATTTTATAATTTTTATATAAAAATAATTATATATGAATGAACACTTTTTAATGATGTTTTTGTTATTAATAATACATATATAATAATATTATAGGAAGGATAATATACAAATAAATATATATAAATGTTTTTGATCATAATATAAATACATATTTTATAATATTTTTATAATAATAATTATATATGAATGAACACTTTTGAATAATGTTTTTGTTATTAATAATATATATATAATAATATTATAGGAAGGATAATATACAAATAAATATATATAAATGTTTTTTATCATAATATAAATACATATTTTATAATATTTTTATAATAATAATTATATATGAATGAACACTTTTTAATAATGTTTTTGTTATAAATAATACATATATAATAATATTATAGGAAGAATAATATGCAAATAAATATTCACAGGTTTTTTTATCATAATATAAATACATATTTTAAAGTTTTTTATAATAATAATAATATATGAATGAACACTTTTTAGTAATGTTTTTGTAATTAATAATCCAAATATAATAATATTATAGAAACGATAATATGGAAATAAATATTGACAGGTTTTTTTGATCATAATATAAATACATAGTTTAAAGTTTTTTTATAATAATAATTATATATGAATTAACACTTTTTAGTAATGTTTTTGTAATTAATAATACAAATATAATAATATTATAGAAACGATAATATGCAAATAAATATTGACAGGTTTTTTTGATCATAATATAAATACATATTTTATAATATTTTTATAATAATAATTATATATGAATGAACACTTTTTAATAATGTTTTTGTTATTAATAATACATATATAATGATATTATAGGAAGGATAATATACAAATAAATATATATAAATGTTTTTGATCGTAATATAAATACATATTTTATAATATTTTTATAATTATAATTATATATGAATGAACACTTTTTAATAATGTTTTTAATAATAATAATACATATATATTAATATTATAGTAAGGATAATATGCAATTAAATATTGACAGGTTTTTTTTATCATAATATAAATACATATTTTAAAATTTTTATATAAAAATAATTATATATGAATGAACACTTTTTAATGATGTTTTTGTTATTAATAATACATATATAATAATATTATAGGAAGGATAATATACAAATAAATATATATAAATGTTTTTGATCATAATATAAATACATATTTTTAATATTTTTATAATAATAATTTTATATGAATGAATACTTTTGAATAATGTTTTTGTTATTAATAATACATATATAATAATATTATAGAAAGGATAATATACAAATAAATATATATAAATGTTTTTGATCATAATATAAATACATATTTTATAATATTTTTATAATAATAATTATATATGAATGAACACTTTTTAATGATGTTTTTGTAATTAATAATACATATATAATAATATTATAGGAAGGATAATATGCAAATAAATATTCACAGTTTTTTTTTATCATAATATAAATACATATTTTATAATATTTTTATAATAATAATTATATATGAATGAACACTTTTTAGTAATGTTTTTGTAATTAATAATACAAATATAATAATATTATAGAAACGATAATATGAAAATAAATATTGACAGGTTTTTTTGATCATAATATAAATACATAGTTTAAAGTTTTTTTATAATTATAATTATATATGAATGAACACTTTTTAATAATGTTTTTGTTATGAATAATACATATATAATAATATTATAGGAAGGATAATATACAAATAAATATATAAAAATGTTTTTGATCATAATATAAATACATATTTTATAATATTTTTATAATTATAATTATATATGAATGAACACTTTTTAATAATGTTTTTAATAATAATAATACATATATATTAATATTATAGTAAGGATAATAAGCAATTAAATATTGACAGGTTTTTTTTATAATAATATAAATACATATTTTATAATTTTTATATAAAAATAATTATATATGAATGAACACTTTTTTATGATGTTTTTGTTATTAATAATACATATATAATAATATTATAGGAAGGATAATATACAAATAAATATATATAAACGTTTTTGATCATAATATAAATACATATTTTATAATATTTTTATAATAATAATTATATATGAATGAACACTTTTGAATAATGTTTTTGTTATTAATAATATATATATAATAATATTATAGGAAGGATAATATACAAATAAATATATATAAATGTTTTTGATCATAATATAAATACATATTTTATAATATTTTTATAATAATAATTATATATGAATGAACACTTTTTAATAATGTTTTTGTTATTAATAATACATATATAATAATATTATAGGAAGAATAATATGCAAATAAATATTCACAGGTTTTTTTATCATAATATAAATACATATTTTAAAGTTTTTTATAATAATAATAATATATGAATGAACACTTTTTAGTAATGTTTTTGTAATTAATAATCCAAATATAATAATATTATAGAAACGATAATATGGAAATAAATATTGACAGGTTTTTTTGATCATAATATAAATACATAGTTTAAAGTTTTTTTATAATAATAATTATATATGAATGAACACTTTTTAGTAATGTTTTTGTAATTAATAATACAAATATAATAATATTATAGAAACGATAATATGCAAATAAATATTGACAGGTTTTTTTGATCATAATATAAATACATAGTTTAAAGTTTTTTTATAATTATAATTATATATGAATGAACACTTTTTAATAATGTTTTTGTTATGAATAATACATATATAATAATATTATAGGAAGGATAATATACAAATAAATATATATAAATGTTTTTGATCATAATATAAATACATATTTTATAATATTTTTATAATAATAATTATATATGAATGAACACTTTTTAATAATGTTTTTGTTATGAATAATAAATATATAATAATATTATAGGAAGGATAATATACAAATAAATATATATAAATGTTTTTGATCATAATATAAATACATATTTTATAATATTTTTATAATAATAATTATATATGAATGAACACTTTTTAATGATGTTTTTGTAATTAATAATACATATATAATAATATTATAGGAAGGATAATATGCAAATAAATATTCACAGTTTTTTTTTATCATAATATAAATACATATTTTATAATATTTTTATAATAATAATTATATATGAATGAACACTTTTTAGTAATGTTTTTGTAATTAATAATACAAATATAATAATATTATAGAAACGATAATATGAAAATAAATATTGACAGGTTTTTTTGATCATAATATAAATACATAGTTTAAAGTTTTTTTATAATTATAATTATATATGAATGAACACTTTTTAATAATGTTTTTGTTATGAATAATACATATATAATAATATTATAGGAAGGATAATATACAAATAAATATATAAAAATGTTTTTGATCATAATATAAATACATATTTTATAATATTTTTATAATTATAATTATATATGAATGAACACTTTTTAATAATGTTTTTAATAATAATAATACATATATATTAATATTATAGTAAGGATAATAAGCAATTAAATATTGACAGGTTTTTTTTATAATAATATAAATACATATTTTATAATTTTTATATAAAAATAATTATATATGAATGAACACTTTTTAATTATGTTTTTGTTATTAATAATACATATATAATAATATTATAGGAAGGATAATATACAAATAAATATATATAAACGTTTTTGATCATAATATAAATACATATTTTATAATATTTTTATAATAATAATTATATATGAATGAACACTTTTGAATAATGTTTTTGTTATTAATAATATATATATAATAATATTATAGGAAGGATAATATACAAATAAATATATATAAATGTTTTTGATCATAATATAAATACATATTTTATAATATTTTTATAATAATAATTATATATGAATGAACACTTTTTAATAATGTTTTTGTTATTAATAATACATATATAATAATATTATAGGAAGAATAATATGCAAATAAATATTCACAGGTTTTTTTTATCATAATATAAATACATATTTTAAAGTTTTTTATAATAATAATAATATATGAATGAACACTTTTTAGTAATGTTTTTGTAATTAATAATCCAAATATAATAATATTATAGAAACGATAATATGGAAATAAATATTGACAGGTTTTTTTGATCATAATATAAATACATAGTTTAAAGTTTTTTTATAATAATAATTATATATGAATGAACACTTTTTAGTAATGTTTTTGTAATTAATAATACAAATATAATAAAATTATAGAAACGATAATATGCAAATAAATATTGACAGGTTTTTTGATCATAATATAAATACATAGTTTAAAGTTTTTTTATAATTATAATTATATATGAATGAACACTTTTTAATAATGTTTTTGTTATGAATAATACATATATAATAATATTATAGGAAGGATAATATACAAATAAATATATATAAATGTTTTTGATCATAATATAAATACATATTTTATAATATTTTTATAATAATAATAATATATGAATGAACACTTTTTAATAATGTTTTTGTTATGAATAATACATATATAATAATATTATAGGAAGGATAATATACAAATAAATATATATAAATGTTTTTGATCATAATATAAATACATATTTTATAATATTTTTATAATTATAATTATATATGAATGAACACTTTTTAATAATGTTTTTAATAATAATAATACATATATATTAATATTATAGTAAGGATAATATGCAATTAAATATTGACAGGTTTTTTTTATCATAATATAAATACATATTTTAAAATTTTTATATAAAAATAATTATATATGAATGAACACTTTTTAATGATGTTTTTGTTATTAATAATACATATATAATAATATTATAGGAAGGATAATATACAAATAAATATATATAAATGTTTTTGATCATAATATAAATACATATTTTATAATATTTTTATAATAATAATTATATATGAATGAACACTTTTTAATAATGTTTTTGTTATGAATAATAAATATATAATAATATTATAGGAAGGATAATATACAAATAAATATATATAAATGTTTTTGATCATAATATAAATACATATTTTATAATATTTTTATAATAATAATTATATATGAATGAACACTTTTTAATAATGTTTTTGTTATTAATAATACATATATAATGATATTATAGGAAGGATAATATACAAATAAATATATATAAATGTTTTTGATCATAATATAAATACATATTTTATAATATTTTTATAATTATAATTATATATGAATGAACACTTTTTAATAATGTTTTTAATAATAATAATACATATATATTAATATTATAGTAAGGATAATATGCAATTAAATATTGACAGGTTTTTTTTATCATAATATAAATACATATTTTAAAATTTTTATATAAAAATAATTATATATGAATGAACACTTTTTAATGATGTTTTTGTTATTAATAATACATATATAATAATATTATAGGAAGGATAATATACAAATAAATATATATAAATGTTTTTGATCATAATATAAATACATATTTTTAATATTTTTATAATAATAATTTTATATGAATGAATACTTTTGAATAATGTTTTTGTTATTAATAATACATATATAATAATATTATAGGAAGGATAATATACAAATAAATATATATAAATGTTTTTGATCATAATATAAATACATATTTTATAATATTTTTATAATAATAATTATATATGAATAAACACTTTTGAATAATGTTTTTGTTATTAATAATACATATATAATAATATTATAGGAAGGATAATATACAAATAAATATATATAAATGTTTTTGATCATAATATAAATACATATTTTATAATAATTTTATAATAATAATTATATATGAATGAACACTTTTTAATAATGTTTTTGTTATTAATAATACATATATAATAATATTATAGGAAGGATAATATGCAAATAAATATTCACAGGTTTTTTTGATCATAATATAAATACATAGTTTAAAGTTTTTTTATAATAATAATTATATATGAATGAACACTTTTTAGTAATTTTTTTGTAATTAATAATACAAATATAATAATATTATAGAAACGATAATATGCAAATAAATATTGACAGGTTTTTTTGATCATAATATAAATACATAGTTTAAAGTTTTTTTATAATTATAATTATATATGAATGAACACTTTTTAATAATGTTTTTGTTATGAATAATACATATATAATAATATTATAGGAAGGATAATATACAAATAAATATATATAAATGTTTTTGATCATAATATAAATACATATTTTATAATATTTTTATAATAATAATAATATATGAATGAACACTTTTTAATAATGTTTTTGTTATGAATAATACATATATAATAATATTATAGGAAGGATAATATACAAATAAATATATATAAATGTTTTTGATCATAATATAAATACATATTTTATAATATTTTTATAATTATAATTATATATGAATGAACACTTTTTAATAATGTTTTTAATAATAATAATACATATATATTAATATTATAGTAAGGATAATATGCAATTAAATATTGACAGGTTTTTTTTATCATAATATAAATACATATTTTAAAATTTTTATATAAAAATAATTATATATGAATGAACACTTTTTAGTAATGTTTTTGTAATTAATAATACAAATATAATAATATTATAGAAACGATAATATGAAAATAAATATTGACAGGTTTTTTTGATCATAATATAAATACATAGTTTAAAGTTTTTTTATAATTATAATTATATATGAATGAACACTTTTTAATAATGTTTTTGTTATGAATAATACATATATAATAATATTATAGGAAGGATAATATACAAATAAATATATATAAATGTTTTTGATCATAATACAAAAACATATTTTATAATATTTTTATAATTATAATTATATATGAATGAACACTTTTTAATAATGTTTTTAATAATAATAATACATATATATTAATATTATAGTAAGGATAATATGCAATTAAATATTGACAGGTTTTTTTTATCATAATATAAATACATATTTTAAAATGTTTATATAAAAATAATTATATATGAATGAACACTTTTTAATGATGTTTTTGTAATTAATAATACATATATAATAATATTATAGGAAGGATAATATGCAAATAAATATTCACAGGTTTTTTTTATCATAGTATAAATACATATTTTAAATTTTTTTTTAATAATAATTATATATGAATGAACACTTTTTAGTAATGTTTTTGTAATTAATAATACAAATATAATAATATTATAGAAACGATAATATGAAAATAAATATTGACAGGTTTTTTTGATCATAATATAAATACATAGTTTAAAGTTTTTTTATAATTATATTTATATATGAATGAACACTTTTTAATAATGTTTTTGTTATGAATAATACATATATAATAATATTATAGGAAGGATAATATACAAATAAATATATAAAAATGTTTTTGATCATAATATAAATACATATTTTATAATATTTTTATAATTATAATTATATATGAATGAACACTTTTTAATAATGTTTTTAATAATAATAATACATATATATTAATATTATAGTAAGGATAATAAGCAATTAAATATTGACAGGTTTTTTTTATAATAATATAAATACATATTTTATAATTTTTATATAAAAATAATTATATATGAATGAACACTTTTTAATGATGTTTTTGTTATTAATAATACATATATAATAATATTATAGGAAGGATAATATACAAATAAATATATATAAATGTTTTTGATCATAATATAAATACATATTTTATAATATTTTTATAATAATAATTATATATGAATGAACACTTTTGAATAATGTTTTTGTTATTAATAATATATATATAATAATATTATAGGAAGGATAATATACAAATAAATATATATAAATGTTTTTGATCATAATATAAATACATATTTTATAATATTTTTATAATAATAATTATATATGAATGAACACTTTTTAATAATGTTTTTGTTATTAATAATACATATATAATAATATTATAGGAAGAATAATATGCAAATAAATATTCACAGGTTTTTTTTATCATAATATAAATACATATTTTAAAGTTTTTTATAATAATAATAATATATGAATGAACACTTTTATAGTAATGTTTTTGTAATTAATAATCCAAATATAATAATATTATAGAAACGATAATATGGAAATAAATATTGACAGGTTTTTTTGATCATAATATAAATACATAGTTTAAAGTTTTTTTATAATAATAATTATATATGAATGAACACTTTTTAGTAATGTTTTTGTAATTAATAATACAAATATAATAATATTATAGAAACGATAATATGCAAAAAAATATTGACAGGTTTTTTTGATCATAATATAAATACATATTTTATAATATTTTTATAATAATAATTATATATGAATGAACACTTTTTAATAATGTTTTTGTTATTAATAATACATATATAATGATATTATAGGAAGGATAATATACAAATAAATATATATAAATGTTTTTGATCATAATATAAATACATATTTTATAATATTTTTATAATTATAATTATATATGAATGAACACTTTTTAATAATGTTTTTAATAATAACTATACATATATATTAATATTATAGTAAGGATAATATGCAATTAAATATTGACAGGTTTTTTTTATCATAATATAAATACATATTTTAAAATTTTTATATAAAAATAATTATATATGAATGAACACTTTTTAATGATGTTTTTGTTATTAATAATACATATATAATAATATTATAGGAAGGATAATATACAAATAAATATATATAAATGTTTTTGATCATAATATAAATACATATTTTATAATATTTTTATAATAATAATTTTATATGAATGAACACTTTTGAATAATGTTTTTGTTATTAATAATACATATATAATAATATTATAGGAAGGATAATATACAAATAAATATATATAAATGTTTTTGATCATAATATAAATACATATTTTATAATATTTTTATAATAATAATTATATATGAATGAACACTTTTTAGTAATGTTTTTGTAATTAATAATACAAATATAATAATATTATAGAAACGATAATATGCAAATAGATATTGACAGGTTTTTTTGAACATAATATAAATACATAGTTTAAAGTTTTTTATAATAATAATTATATATGAATGAACACTTTTTAGTAATGTTTTTGTAATTAATAATACAAATATAATAATATTATAGAAACGATAATATGCAAATAAATATTGACAGGTTTTTTGATCATAATATAAATACATAGTTTAAAGTTTTTTTATAATTATAATTATATATAAATGAACACTTTTTAATAATGTTTTTGTTATGAATAATACATATATAATAATATTATAGAAAGGATAATATACAAATAAATATATATAAATGTTTTTGATCATAATATAAATACATATTTTATAATATTTTTATAATAATAATAATATATGAATGAACACTTTTTAATAATGTTTTTGTTATGAATAATACATATATAATAATATTATAGGAAGGATAATATACAAATAAATATATATAAATGTTTTTGATCATAATATAAAAACATATTTTATAATATTTTTATAATAATAATTATATATGAATGAACACTTTTTAATAATGTTTTTGTTATTAATAATACATATATAATAATATTATAGGAAGGATAATATACAAATAAATATATATAAATGTTTTTGATCATAATATAAATACATATTTTATAATATTTTTATAATTATAATTATATATGATGAACACTTTTTAATAATGATTTTAATAATAATAATACATATATATTAATATTATAGTAAGGATAATATGCAATTAAATATTGACAGGTTTTTTTTATCATATTATAAATACATATTTTAAAATTTTTATATAAAAATAATTATATATGAATGAACACTTTTTAGTAATTTTTTTGTAATTAATAATACAAATATAATAATATTATAGAAACGATAATATGCAAATAAATATTGACAGGTTTTTTTGATCATAATATAAATACATAGTTTAAAGTTTTTTTATAATTATAATTATATATGAATGAACACTTTTTAATAATGTTTTTGTTATGAATAATACATATATAATAATATTATTAGAAGGATAATATACAAATAAATATATATAAATGTTTTTGATCATAATATAAATACATATTTTATAATATTTTTATAATAATAATAATATATGAATGAACACTTTTTAATAATGTTTTTGTTATGAATAATACATATATAATAATATTATAGGTAGGATAATATACAAATAAATATATATAAATGTTTTTGATCATAATATAAATACATATTTTATAATATTTTTATAATAATAATTATATATGAATGAACACTTTTTAATAATGTTTTTGGTATTAATAATACATATATAATAATATTATAGGAAGGATAATATACAAATAAATATATATAAATGTTTTTGATCATAATATAAATACATATTTTATAATATTTTTATAATAATAATTATATATGAATGAACACTTTTTAATGATGTTTTTGTTATTAATAATACATATATAATAATATTATAGGAAGGATAATATACAAATAAATATATATAAATGTTTTTGATCATAATATAAATACATATTTTTAATATTTTTATAATAATAATTTTATATGAATGAATACTTTTGAATAATGTTTTTGTTATTAATAATACATATATAATAATATTATAGAAAGGATAATATACAAATAAATATATATAAATGTTTTTGATCATAATATAAATACATATTTTATAATATTTTTATAATAATAATTATATATGAATGAACACTTTTTAATGATGTTTTTGTAATTAATAATACATATATAATAATATTATAGGAAGGATAATATGCAAATAAATATTCACAGTTTTTTTTTATCATAATATAAATACATATTTTATAATATTTTTATAATAATAATTATATATGAATGAACACTTTTTAGTAATGTTTTTGTAATTAATAATACAAATATAATAATATTATAGAAACGATAATATGAAAATAAATATTGACAGGTTTTTTTGATCATAATATAAATACATAGTTTAAAGTTTTTTTATAATTATAATTATATATGAATGAACACTTTTTAATAATGTTTTTGTTATGAATAATACATATATAATAATATTATAGGAAGGATAATATACAAATAAATATATAAAAATGTTTTTGATCATAATATAAATACATATTTTATAATATTTTTATAATTATAATTATATATGAATGAACACGTTTTAATGATGTTTTTGTTATTAATAATACATATATAATAATATTATAGGAAGGATAATATACAAATAAATATATATAAACGTTTTTGATCATAATATAAATACACATTTTATAATATTTTTATAATAATAATTATATATGAATGAACACTTTTGAATAATGTTTTTGTTATTAATAATATATATATAATAATATTATAGGAAGGATAATATACAAATAAATATATATAAATGTTTTTGATCATAATATAAATACATATTTTATAATATTTTTATAATAATAATTATATATGAATGAACACTTTTTAATAATGTTTTTGTTATTAATAATACATATATAATAATATTATAGGAAGAATAATATGCAAATAAATATTCACAGGTTTTTTTTTATCATAATATAAATACATATTTTAAAGTTTTTTATAATAATAATAATATATGAATGAACACTTTTTAGTAATGTTTTTGTAATTAATAATCCAAATATAATAATATTATAGAAACGATAATATGGAAATAAATATTGACAGGTTTTTTTGATCATAATATAAATACATAGTTTAAAGTTTTTTTATAATAATAATTATATATGAATGAACACTTTTTAGTAATGTTTTTGTAATTAATAATACAAATATAATAATATTATAGAAACGATAATATGCAAATAAATATTGACAGGTTTTTTTGATCATAATATAAATACATAGTTTAAAGTTTTTTTATAATTATAATTATATATGAATGAACACTTTTTAATAATGTTTTTGTTATGAATAATACATATATAATAATATTATAGGAAGGATAATATACAAATAAATATATATAAATGTTTTTGATCATAATATAAATACATATTTTATAATATTTTTATAATAATAATTATATATGAATGAACACTTTTTAATAATGTTTTTGTTATGAATAATAAATATATAATAATATTATAGGAAGGATAATATACAAATAAATATATATAAATGTTTTTGATCATAATATAAATACATATTTTATAATATTTTTATAATAATAATTATATATGAATGAACACTTTTTAATGATGTTTTTGTAATTAATAATACATATATAATAATATTATAGGAAGGATAATATGCAAATAAATATTCACATTTTTTTTTATCATAATATAAATACATATTTTATAATATTTTTATAATAATAATTATATATGAATGAACACTTTTTAGTAATGTTTTTGTAATTAATAATACAAATATAATAATATTATAGAAACGATAATATGAAAATAAATATTGACAGGTTTTTTTGATCATAATATAAATACATAGTTTAAAGTTTTTTTATAATTATAATTATATATGAATGAACACTTTTTAATAATGTTTTTGTTATGAATAATACATATATAATAATATTATAGGAAGGATAATATACAAATAAATATATAAAAATGTTTTTGATCATAATATAAATACATATTTTATAATATTTTTATAATTATAATTATATATGAATGAACACTTTTTAATAATGTTTTTAATAATAATAATACATATATATTAATATTATAGTAAGGATAATAAGCAATTAAATATTGACAGGTTTTTTTTATAATAATATAAATACATATTTTATAATTTTTATATAAAAATAATTATATATGAATGAACACTTTTTAATGATGTTTTTGTTATTAATAATACATATATAATAATATTATAGGAAGGATAATATACAAATAAATATATATAAATGTTTTTGATCATAATATAAATACATATTTTATAATATTTTTATAATAATAATTATATATGAATGAACACTTTTGAATAATGTTTTTGTTATTAATAATATTTATATAATAATATTATAGGAAGGATAATATACAAATAAATATATATAAATGTTTTTGATCATAATATAAATACATATTTTATAATATTTTTATAATAATAATTATATATGAATGAACACTTTTTAATAATGTTTTTGTTATTAATAATACATATATAATAATATTATAGGAAGAATAATATGCAAATAAATATTCACAGGTTTTTTTATCATAATATAAATACATATTTTAAAGTTTTTTATAATAATAATAATATATGAATGAACACTTTTTAGTAATGTTTTTGTAATTAATAATCCAAATATAATAATATTATAGAAACGATAATATGGAAATAAATATTGACAGGTTTTTTTGATCATAATATAAATACATAGTTTAAAGTTTTTTTATAATAATAATTATATATGAATGAACACTTTTTAGTAATGTTTTTGTAATTAATAATACAAATATAATAATATTATAGAAACGATAATATGCAAATAAATATTGACAGGTTTTTTTGATCATAATATAAATACATATTTTATAATATTTTTATAATAATAATTATATATGAATGAACACTTTTTAATAATGTTTTTGTTATTAATAATACATATATAATGATATTATAGGAAGGATAATATACAAATAAATATATATAAATGTTTTTGATCATAATATAAATACATATTTTATAATATTTTTATAATTATAATTATATATGAATGAACACTTTTTAATAATGTTTTTAATAATAATAATACATATATATTAATATTATAGTAAGGATAATATGCAATTAAATATTGACAGGTTTTTTTTATCATAATATAAATACATATTTTAAAATTTTTATATAAAAATAATTATATATGAATGAACACTTTTTAATGATGTTTTTGTTATTAATAATACATATATAATAATATTATAGGAAGGATAATATACAAATAAATATATATAAATGTTTTTGATCATAATATAAATACATATTTTATAATATTTTTATAATAATAATTTTATATGAATGAACACTTTTGAATAATGTTTTTGTTATTAATAATACATATATAATAATATTATAGGAAGGATAATATACAAATAAATATATATAAATGTTTTTGATCATAATATAAATACATATTTTATAATATTTTTATAATAATAATTATATATGAATGAACACTTTTTAGTAATGTTTTTGTAATTAATAATACAAATATAATAATATTATAGAAACGATAATATGCAAATAGATATTGACAGGTTTTTTTGAACATAATATAAATACATAGTTTAAAGTTTTTTATAATAATAATTATATATGAATGAACACTTTTTAGTAATGTTTTTGTAATTAATAATACAAATATAATAATATTATAGAAACGATAATATGCAAATAAATATTGACAGGTTTTTTGATCATAATATAAATACATAGTTTAAAGTTTTTTTATAATTATAATTATATATAAATGAACACTTTTTAATAATGTTTTTGTTATGAATAATACATATATAATAATATTATAGAAAGGATAATATACAAATAAATATATATAAATGTTTTTGATCATAATATAAATACATATTTTATAATATTTTTATAATAATAATAATATATGAATGAACACTTTTTAATAATGTTTTTGTTATGAATAATACATATATAATAATATTATAGGAAGGATAATATACAAATAAATATATATAAATGTTTTTGATCATAATATAAAAACATATTTTATAATATTTTTATAATAATAATTATATATGAATGAACACTTTTTAATAATGTTTTTGTTATTAATAATACATATATAATAATATTATAGGAAGGATAATATACAAATAAATATATATAAATGTTTTTGATCATAATATAAATACATATTTTATAATATTTTTATAATTATAATTATATATGATGAACACTTTTTAATAATGATTTTAATAATAATAATACATATATATTAATATTATAGTAAGGATAATATGCAATTAAATATTGACAGGTTTTTTTATCATATTATAAATACATATTTTAAAATTTTTATATAAAAATAATTATATATGAATGAACACTTTTTAGTAATGTTTTTGTAATTAATAATACAAATATAATAATATTATAGAAACGATAATATGAAAATAAATATTGACAGGTTTTTTTGATCATAATATAAATACATAGTTTAAAGTTTTTTTATAATTATAATTATATATGAATGAACACTTTTTAATAATGTTTTTGTTATGAATAATACATATATAATAATATTATAGGAAGGATAATATACAAATAAATATATAAAAATGTTTTTGATCATAATATAAATACATATTTTATAATATTTTTATAATTATAATTATATATGAATGAACACTTTTTAATAATGTTTTTAATAATAATAATACATATATATTAATATTATAGTAAGGATAATAAGCAATTAAATATTGACAGGTTTTTTTTATAATAATATAAATACATATTTTATAATTTTTATATAAAAATAATTATATATGAATGAACACTTTTTAATGATGTTTTTGTTATTAATAATACATATATAATAATATTATAGGAAGGATAATATACAAATAAATATATATAAACGTTTTTGATCATAATATAAATACATATTTTATAATATTTTTATAATAATAATTATATATGAATGAACACTTTTTAATAATGTTTTTGTTATGAATAATAAATATATAATAATATTATAGGAAGGATAATATACAAATAAATATATATAAATGTTTTTGATCATAATATAAATACATATTTTAAAATTTTTATATAAAAATAATTATATATGAATGAACACTTTTTAATGATGTTTTTGTTATTAATAATACATATATAATAATATTATAGGAAGGATAATATACAAATAAATATATATAAATGTTTTTGATCATAATATAAATACATATTTTATAATATTTTTATAATAATAATTTTATATGAATGAACACTTTTGAATAATGTTTTTGTTATTAATAATACATATATAATAATATTATAGGAAGGATAATATACAAATAAATATATATAAATGTTTTTGATCATAATATAAATACATATTTTATAATATTTTTATAATAATAATTATATATGAATGAACACTTTTTAGTAATGTTTTTGTAATTAATAATACAAATATAATAATATTATAGAAACGATAATATGCAAATAGATATTGACAGGTTTTTTTGAACATAATATAAATACATAGTTTAAAGTTTTTTTATAATAATAATTATATATGAATGAACACTTTTTAGTAATGTTTTTGTAATTAATAATACAAATATAATAATATTATAGAAACGATAATATGCAAATAAATATTGACAGGTTTTTTGATCATAATATAAATACATAGTTTAAAGTTTTTTTATAATTATAATTATATATGAATGAACACTTTTAATAATGTTTTTGTTATGAATAATACATATATAATAATATTATAGAAAGGATAATATACAAATAAATATATATAAATGTTTTTGATCATAATATAAATACATATTTTATAATATTTTTATAATAATAATAATATATGAATGAACACTTTTTAATAATGTTTTTGTTATTAATAATACATATATAATAATATTATAGGAAGGATAATATACAAATAAATATATATAAATGTTTTTGATCATAATATAAAAACATATTTTATAATATTTTTATAATAATAATTATATATGAATGAACACTTTTTAATAATGTTTTTGTTATTAATAATACATATATAATAATATTATAGGAAGGATAATATACAAATAAATATATATAAATGTTTTTGATCATAATATAAATACATATTTTATAATATTTTTATAATTATAATTATATATGAATGAACACTTTTTAATAATGTTTTTGTTATTAATAATACATATATAATAATATTATAGGAAGGATAATATACAAATAAATATATATATGTGTTTTTGATCATAATATAAATACATATTTTATAATATTTTTATAATAATAATTACATATGAATGAACACTTTTTAATAATGTTTTTGTTATTAATAATACATATATAATAATATTATAGGAAGGATAATATACAAATAAATATATATAAATGTTTTTGATCATAATATAAATACATATTTTATAATATTTTTTATAATTATAATTATATATGAATAAACACTTTTTAATAATGTTTTTAATAATAATAATACATATATATTAATATTATAGGAAGGATAATATGCAATTAAATATTGACAGGTTTTTTTTATCATAATATAAATACATATTTTAAATCTTTTTATTATAATAATTATATATGAATGAACACTTTTTAGTAATGTTTTTGTAATTAATAATACAAATATAATAATATTAAAGAAACAATAATATGCAAATAAATATTGACAGGTTTTTTTGATCATAATATAAATACATAGTTTAATGTTTTTTTATAATTATAATTATATATGAATGAACACTTTTTAATAATGTTTTTGTTATGAATAATACATATATAATAATATTATAGGAAGGATAATATACAAATAAATATATAAAAATGTTTTTGATCATAATATAAATACATATTTTATAATATTTTTATAATAATAATTATATATGAATGAACACTTTTTAATAATGTTTTTGTTATGAATAATAAATATATAATAATATTATAGGAAGGATAATATACAAATAAATATATATAAATGTTTTTGATCATAATATAAATACATATTTTAAAATTTTTATATAAAAATAATTATATATGAATGAACACTTTTTAATGATGTTTTTGTTATGAATAATACATATATAATAATATTATAGGAAGGATAATATACAAATAAATATATATAAATGTTTTTGATCATAATATAAATACATATTTTATAATATTTTTATAATAATAATTATATATGAATGAACACTTTTGAATAATGTTTTTGTTATTAATAATACATATATAATAATATTTTAGGAAGGATAATATACAAATAAATATATATAAATGTTTTTGATCATAATATAAATACATATTTTATAATATTTTTATAATAATAATTATATATGAATGAACACTTTTTAATAATGTTTTTGTTATTAATAATACATATATAATAATATTATAGGAAGGATAATATGCAAATAAATATTCACAGGTTTTTTTATCATAATATAAATACATATTTTAAAGTTTTTTATAATAATAATAATATATGAATGAACACTTTTTAGTAATGTTTTTGTAATTAATAATACAAATATAATAATATTATAGAAACGATAATATGCAAATAAATATTGACAGGTTTTTTTGATCATAATATAAATACATAGTTTAAAGTTTTTTTATAATAATAATTATATATGAATGAACACTTTTTAGTAATGTTTTTGTAATTAATAATACAAATATAATAATATTATAGAAACGATAATATGCAAATAAATATTGACAGGTTTTTTTGATCATAATATAAATACATAGTTTAAAGTTTTTTTATAATTATAATTATATATGAATGAACACTTTTTAATAATGTTTTTGTTATGAATAATACATGTATAATAATATTATAGGAAGGATAATATACAAATAAATATATATAAATGTTTTTGATCATAATATAAATACATATTTTATAATATTTTTATAATTATAATTATATATGAATGAACACTTTTTAATAATGTTTTTAATAATAATAATACATATATATTAATATTATAGTAAGGATAATATGCAATTAAATATTGACAGGTTTTTTTTATCATAATATAAATACATATTTTAAAATTTTTATATAAAAATAATTATATATGAATGAACACTTTTTAATGATGTTTTTGTTATTAATAATACATATATAATAATATTATAGGAAGGATAATATACAAATAAATATATATAAATGTTTTTGATCATAATATAAATACATATTTTATAATATTTTTATAATGATAATTATATATGAATGAACACTTTTGAATAATGTTTTTGTTATTAATAATACGTATATAATAATATTATAGGAAGGATAATATACAAATAAATATATATAAATGTTTTTGATCATTATATAAATACATATTTTATAATATTTTTATAATTATTATTATACATGAATGAACACTTTTTATTAATGTTTTTAATAATAATAATACATATATATTAATATTATAGTAAGGATAATATGCAATTAAATATTGACAGGTTTTTTTTATCATAATATAAATACATATTTTAAAATTTTTATATAAAAATAATTATATATGAATGAACACTTTTTAATGATGTTTTTGTTATTAATAATACATATATAATAATATTATAGGAAGGATAATATAAAAATAAATATATATAAATGTTTTTGATCATAATATAAATACATATTTTATAATATTTTTATAATAATAATTATATATGAATGAACACTTTTGAATAATGTTTTTGTTATTAATAATACATATATAATAATATTATAGGAAGGATAATATACAAATAAATATATATAAATGTTTTTGATCATAATATAAATACATATTTTATAATATTTTTATAATTATAATTATATATGAATGAACACTTTTTAATAATGTTTTTAATAATAATAAAACATATATATTAATATTATAGGAAGGATAATATGCAATTAAATATTGACAGGTTTTTTTTATCATAATATAAATACATATTTTAAAGTTTTTTATAATAATAATTATATATGAATGAACACTTTTTAGTAATTTTTTTGTAATTAATAATACAAATATAATAATATTATAGAAACAATAATATGCAAATAAATATTGACAAGTTTTTTTGATCATAATATAAATACATAGTTTAAAGTTTTTTTATAATTATAATTATATATGAATGAACACTTTTTAATAATGTTTTTGTTATGAATAATACATATATAATAATATTATAGGAAGGATAATATACAAATAAATATATAAAAATGTTTTTGATCATAATATAAATACATATTTTATAATATTTTTATAATTATAATTATATATGAATGACCACTTTTTAATAATGTTTTTAATAATAATAATACATATATATTAATATTATAGTAAGGATAATATGCAATTAAATATTGACAGGTTTTTTTTATCATAATATAAATACATATTTTATAATTTTTATATAAAAATAATTATATATGAATGAACACTTTTTAATGATGTTTTTGTTATGAATAATACATATATAATAATACTATAGGAAGGATAATATACAAATAAATATAAATAAATGTTTTTGATCATAATATAAATACATATTTTATAATATTTTTATAATAATAATTATATATGAATGAACACTTTTGAATAATGTTTTTGTTATTAATAATACATATATAATAATATTTTAGGAAGGATAATATACAAATAAATATATATAAATGTTTTTGATCATAATATAAATACATATTTTATAATATTTTTATAATAATAATTATATATGAATGAACACTTTTTAATAATGTTTTTGTTATTAATAATACATATATAATAATATTATAGGAAGGATAATATGCAAATAAATATTCACAGGTTTTTTTATCATAATATAAATACATATTTTAAAGTTTTTTATAATAATAATAATATATGAATGAACACTTTTTAGTAATGTTTTTGTAATTAATAATACAAATATAATAATATTATAGAAACGATAATATGCAAATAAATATTGACAGGTTTTTTTGATCATAATATAAATACATAGTTTAAAGTTTTTTTATAATAATAATTATATATGAATGAACACTTTTTAGTAATGTTTTTGTAATTAATAATACAAATATAATAATATTATAGAAACGATAATATGCAAATAAATATTGACAGGTTTTTTTGATCATAATATAAATACATAGTTTAAAGTTTTTTTATAATTATAATTATATATGAATGAACACTTTTTAATAATGTTTTTGTTATGAATAATACATATATAATAATATTATAGGAAGGATAATATACAAATAAATATATATAAATGTTTTTGATCATAATATAAATACATATTTTATAATATTTTTATAATAATAATAATATACGAATGAACACTTTTTAATAATGTTTTTGTTATGAATAATACATATATAATAATATTATAGGAAGGATAATATACAAATAAATATATATAAATGTTTTTGATCATAATATAAATACATATTTTATAATATTTTTATAATTATAATAATATATGAATGAACACTTTTTAATAATGTTTTTGTTATGAATAATACATATATAATAATATTATAGGAAGGATAATATACAAATAAATATATATAAATGTTTTTGATCATAATATAAAAACATATTTTATAATATTTTTATAATAATAATTATATATGAATGAACACTTTTTAATAATGTTTTTGTTATTAATAATACATATATAATAATATTATAGGAAGGATAATATGCAAATAAATATTCACAGGTTTTTTTTATCATAATATAAATACATATTTTAAAGATTTTTATAATAATAATTATATATGAATGAACACTTTTTAGTAATGTTTTTGTAATTAATAATACAAATATAATAATATTATAGAAACGATAATATGAAAATAAATATTGACAGGTTTTTTTGATCATAATATAAATACATAGTTTAAAGTTTTTTTATAATTATAATTATATATGAATGAACACTTTTTAATAATGTTTTTGTTATAAATAATACATACATAATAATATTATAGGAAGGATAATATACAAATAAATATATATAAATGTTTTTGATCATAATATAAATACATATTTTATTATATTTTTATAATAATAATTATATATGAATGAACACTTTTGAATAATGTTTTTGTTATTAATAATACATATATACTAATATTATAGGAAGGATAATATACAAATAAATATATATAAATGTTTTTGATCATAATATAAATACATATTTTATAATATTTTTATAATAATAATTATATATGAATGAACACTTTTTAATAATGTTTTTGTTATTAATAATACATATATAATAATATTATAGGAAGGATAATATGCAAATATATATTCACAGGTTTTTTTATCATAATATAAATACATATTTTAAAGTTTTTTATAATAATAATAGTATATAAATGAACACTTTTTAGTAATGTTTTTGTAATTAATAATACAAATATAATAATATTATAGAAACGATAATATGCAAATAAATATTGACAGGTTTTTTTGATCATAATATAAATACATAGTTTAAAGTTTTTTTATAATTATAATTATATATGAATGAACACTTTTTAATAATGTTTTTGTTATGAATAATACATATATAATAATATTATAGGAAGGATAATATACAAATAAATATATATAAATGTTTTTGATCATAATATAAATACATATTTTATAATATTTTTATAATAATAATAATATATGAATGAACACTTTTTAATAATGTTTTTGTTATGAATAATACATATATAATAATATTATAGGAAGGATAATATACAAATAAATATATATAAATGTTTTTGATCATAATATAAATACATATTTTATAATATTTTTATAATAATAATTATATATGAATGAACACTTTTTAATAAAGTTTTTGTTATTAATAATACATATATAATAATATTATAGGAAGGATAATATACAAATAAATATAGGTATATAAATGTTTTTGATCATAATATAAATACATATTTTATAATATTTTTATAATAATAATTATATATGAATGAACACTTTTTAATGATGTTTTTGTAATTAATAATACATATATAATAATATTATAGGAAGGATAATATGCAAATAAATATTCACAGTTTTTTTTATCATAATATAAATACATATTTAAAAGTTTTTTATAATAATAATTATATATGAATGAAGACTTTTTAGTAATGTTTTTGTAATTAATAATACAAATATAATAATATTATAGAAACGATAATATGAAAATAAATATTGACAGGTTTTTTTGATCATAATATAAATACATAGTTTAAAGTTTTTTTATAATTATAATTATATATGAATGAACACTTTTTAATAATGTTTTTGTTATGTTATGTTATACAAAAACATCATTAAAAAGTGTTCATTCATATATAATTATTTTTATATAAAAATTATAAAATATGTATTTATATTATGATAAAAAAAAACCTGTCAATATTTAATTGCATATTATCCTTACTATAATATTAATATATATGTATTATTATTATTAAAAACATTATTAAAAAGTGTTCATTCATATATAATTATAATTATAAAAAAACTTTAAACTATGTATTTATATTATGATCAAAAAAACCTGTCAATATTTATTTTCATATTATCGTTTCTATAATATTATTATATTTGTATTATTAATTACAAAAACATTACTAAAAAGTGTTCATTCATATATAATTATTATTATAAAAAACTTTAAAATATGTATTTATATTATGATAAAAAAAAACCTGTGAATATTTATTTGCATATTATCCTTCCTATAATATTATTATATATGTATTATTAATTACAAAAACATCATTAAAAATTGTTCATTCATATATAATTATTTTTATATAAAAATTTTAAAATATGTATTTATAATATGATAAAAAAACCTGTCAATATTTAATTGCATATTATCCTTACTATAATATTAATATATATGTATTATTATTATTAAAATCATTATTAAAAAGTGTTCATCATATAAATTATAATTATAAAAATATTATAAAATATGTATTTATATTATGATCAAAAACATTTATATATATTTATTTGTATATTATCCTTCTTATAATATTATTATATATGTATTATTAATAACAAAAACATTATTAAAAAGTGTTCATTCATATATAATTATTATTATAAAAATATAATAAAATATGTATTTATATTATAATCAAAAACATTTATATATATTTATTTGTATATTATCCTTCCTATAATATTATTATATATGTATTATTCATAACAAAAACATTATTAAAAAGTGTTCATTCATATATAATTATAATTATAAAAAAACTTAAAACTATGTATTTATATTATGATCAAAAAAACCTGTCAATATTTATTTGCATATTATCGTTTCTATAATATTATTATATTTGTATTATTAATTACAAAAACATTACTAAAAAGTGTTCATTCATATATAATTATTATTATAAAAAAACTTTAAACTATGTATTTATATTATGATCAAAAAAACCTGTCAATATTTATTTGCATATTATCGTTTCTATAATATTATTATAATTGTATTATTAATTACAAAAACATTACTAAAAAGTGTTCATTCATATATAATTATTATTATAAAAATATTATAAAATATGTATTTATATTATGATCAAAAACATTTATATATATTTATTTGTATATTATCCTTCCTATAATATTATTATATATGTATTATTAATAACAAAAACATTATTCAAAAGTGTTCATTCATATAAAATTATTATTAAAAAATATTATAAAATATGTATTTATATTATGATCAAAAACATTTATATATATTTATTTGTATATTATCCTTCCTATAATATTATTATATATGTATTATTAATAACAAAAACATCATTAAAAAGTGTTCATTCATATATAATTATTTTTATATAAAAATTTTAAAATATATATTTATATTATGATAAAAAAACCTGTCAATATTTAATTGCATATTATCCTTACTATAATATTAATATATATGTATTATTATTATTAAAAACATTATTAAAAAGTGTTCATTCATATATAATTATAATTATAAAAATATTATAAAATATGTATTTATATTATGATCAAAAACATTTATATATATTTATTTGTATATTATCCTTCCTATAATATTATTATATATGTATTATTCATAACAAAAACATTATTAAAAAGTGTTCATTCATATATAATTATAATTATAAAAAAACTTTAAACTATGTATTTATATTATGATCAAAAAAACCTGTCAATATTTATTTTCATATTATCGTTTCTATAATATTATTATATTTGTATTATTAATTACAAAAACATAACTAAAAAGTGTTCATTCATATATAATTATTATTATAAAAAACTTTAAAATATGTATTTATATTATGATAAAAAAAACCTGTCAATATTTATTTTCATATTATCGTTTCTATAATATTATTATATTTGTATTATTAAATACAAAAACATTACTAAAAAGTGTTCATTCATATATAATTATTATTATAAAAAACTTTAAAATATGTATTTATATTATGATAAAAAAAACCTGTGAATATTTGTTTGCATATTATCCTTCCTATAATATTATTATATATGTATTATTAATTACAAAAACATCATTAAAAAGTGTTCATTCATATATAATTATTTTTATATAAAAATTTTAAAATATGTATTTATATTATGATAAAAAAAACCTGTCAATATTTAATTGCATATTATCCTTACTATAATATTAATATATATGTATTATTATTATTAAAAACATTATTAAAAAGTGTTCATTCATATATAATTATAATTATAAAAATATTATTAAATATGTATTTATATTATGATCAAAAACATTTATATATATTTATTTGTATATTATCCTTCCTATAATATTATTATATATGTATTATTCATAACAAAAACATTATTAAAAAGTGTTCATTCATATATTATTATTATTATAAAAATATTATAAAATATGAATTTATATTATGATCAAAAAAATTTATATATATTTATTTGTATATTATCCTTCCTATAATATTATTATATATGTATTATTCATAACAAAAACATTATTAAAAAGTGTTCATTCATATATAATTATAATTATAAAAAAACTTTAAACTATGTATTTATATTATGATCAAAAAAACCTGTCAATATTTATTTGCATATTATCGTTTCTATAATATTATTATATTTGTATTATTAATTACAAAAACATTACTAAAAAGTGTTCATTCATATATAATTATTATTATAAAAAAACTTTAAACTATGTATTTATATTATGATCAAAAAAACCTGTCAATATTTATTTGCATATTATCGTTTCTATAATATTATTATATTTGTATTATTAATTACAAAAACATTACTAAAAAGTGTTCATTCATATATTATTATTATTATAAAAAACTTTAAAATATGTATTTATATTATGATAAAAAACCTGTGAATATTTATTTGCATATTATCCTTCCTATAATATTATTATATATGTATTATTAATAACAAAAACATTATTAAAAAGTGTTCATTCATATATAATTATTATTATAAAAATATTATAAAATATGTATTTATATTATGATCAAAAACATTTATATATATTTATTTGTATATTATCCTTCCTATAATATTATTATATATGTATTATTAATAACAAAAACATTATTCAAAAGTGTTCATTCATATATAATTATTATTATAAAAATATTATAAAATATGTATTTATATTATGATCAAAAACTATATTTATTTGTATATTATCCTTCCTATAATATTATTATATATGTATTATTAATAACAAAAACATCATTAAAAAGTGTTCATTCATATATAATTATTTTTATATAAAAATTATAAAATATGTATTTATAATATGATAAAAAAAACCTGTCAATATTTAATTGCATATTATCCTTACTATAATATTAATATATATGTATTATTATTATTAAAAACATTATTAAAAACCACAAATACACAATAAGGGTTCTCACTCAAATAATATTCAATGATAAGGCTCAATTAATTAGCAAAATTAAAATTACTAACTAATATCTATGTACACAACCACTAAATAAATTAGGGTTCACAACGCACCACGCTGTAACAGAAAACAGGTTAGGCCTACCCAACCGACTATAAAATCACAGCAGGTCTGCCTAAAACTCTGCTCAACAGTTCAGGTCCGCAGCCAATCTGCACAAGTCCGCAGCAAATCTGCACAAATAAAATTATTTTGTTCGGGCGCCGTTAATACGTCAGCAACTCAGCACCACTGCCAACCATAGTCCCTGTTCGCAGGCGCCATCTTGCGACGAAATTTTCTGCACTGGAAAAAAATATATTAATTAAAAGTGCAGCAGTCGCAACCGTTTGCCGGGGATAGCTCAGCCTACAATGGCTGGGTAAAGTTCCAGGGTCTGCGATAAGGTCGGGGAAACCACTAGGCCAATAGCCGGGTCTAACCGGTATAGGACTGGCTCATACACGGGCACTGTGAACAAGTCAAAAACAAGTCACAAAACAAACGTGCAATAATCACTACCAGGCCTACGCCGATTCTCCACACTCCTAGGGGGTCGTTGCTGACTACGCAACTCGGGCTTCGTCCTAACTATCCAATAGTTAAGCCCAGAGTGCCTAAAACACAGTGAGTTACACGACGACTTGCCAATAAAAACCACAACGCGAGTTATCAAAAGGCGGGGTCTACTAGGCCACTATAATCCAATACACAACTCTAATGCCCAAGCTAAGAATCAATCAGTTCACTCAATAATCGTACCACATAATAATATACAAGTACACTATAGGTAGAGTGACTACGCCACGAATAGCTGGTCTCAATAAATACCAAGCCAGACAGGCAAAACTAAATGGCAATTGCACTATTAAAATATTGAGCTACTTAGTAGCAGATAAATAACTGTTAAATACGTTCCAAACACTAGATAAATATATTATCTGATAGCCGGTACTCCGCTATCCAAGCTACCGAGATAACGTGTTGGACTACCAAACAAGCTGTTCAGGTTAAATTAAAATAATCAAATGAATAAACAATAACAACCCTACTACTGCTACTGCCAACTTTATGTTACTTAGCTGGGCTTCTGTTAATAGGCTAATAAAACTAGCTACTAGCCTACTGGCCTCGTGCTTCCAACTACGCACGCTAAATCGTGCAGCCTAGGTTTGTCGGGCCTCAGAGTTATTAGTAATATAACTAACTCTACAACGCAAAATAATAACTACTACAGCCAATTAAATTATATTATTTCGCTCTAGGGACGAACACATTGAAGCACTCTGCCATAAGCTAAGCACCGCAATTTTTGCACTGAGAAGAACAATGGCTGTGAGCACAGAAGAGGCGGCACTAACAGCATACTATGCCCTTCTTGAGAGTATTCTCTGTTATGGCATTGTGGTGTGGGGTGGATCGTCGGCACAGAACCTTAACAGAGTTCTCATCATGCAAAAGAGGGCTGTTCGAACCCTGACTGGCATTGAGACAACAGATAGTTGCAGACCACAGTTTAGGAGGTTAAAAATCCTGACCGTAGTCAACCTCTTCATACTACGGACTCTTACCATTGTCGACTCTTCCAGGACCTGTCGTCATCAGGAGGTGCACTCATACAACACAAGACGAAGAAATGATTACAACCTTCCTGCTCACAACACAAGGCTCTATGAAGAGAAACCCTCATACATGCGTGCCAAGTTTTTTAACGTCCTTCCCGTCCACTTGAAGTCTCTTCAACCCAGAAAACTGAAGAAAGAACTAAAGTGCTGGCTGTTACATAGACCATTTTATAGTCTGAATGAGTATTTGTCTTGGCAAGAACTTGAATAAATCATCACTGCAAGAACTCTGATAAGCTATTTTTTATTCTTAAAAAATAACAATTTGTTTTGACTTTTATATAGCAATTGCACAATTCTGTATTGACGCCCTTTCAATCTTAAAGATTGTAAATAAAGTATTCTTGTATCTTGTATCTTGTATCTCTAGCACCTGCCCAGAACCGTCAGGAATACACTTTAATATTATTCCTGACTAATATAAATCCTAACTACCGAAAGGCTTCTAACTCTCGCAATAAAACCAGATATTAATATTATCAAACTAATAATATCAAGTCGTCCACTCACCACAAGTGGGTCAGTACCCAACTTACACCAACACTCGGCGCGATCACACCACCAGCATACTCCGACACCACTGTCACGTACACCACTGGACGTCTCACTAGACACACGCTCGCTCTTCACTGCACGGGATCCACGACTCGAATGTCTCTGTCCTAGGCTATCCTGAAGATCTAGGATATCCCAGGCTTATCGGCACTGATAAGCAGGGTCAAAGGGCGCTCGCTAGCCTCGCTGCCGCCGCTCACTCACCTCATCAATCGGTGCGCGGCCAAATAGCAAATAATTACCCCCCTAGGAAAAATAACTCGTTACACTTTTAGCGGCAGTAGTGTTACAGTTGACTTTGATTTTAGCGTATTGTGGTGTAATTCTCTTCTTGATGCATTCTTTGTTTGAAGTAAATATCTGCAATCTTCATGGAAATCTTGATTCTTGTATCCCTATATTTTGCTGCTAATTTTGCTTGACTAGCTTCACTAAATAACTTCTTGATCAGCATTGTACGTGTTATTAAATTTACGGAAAGTAAATAAAAGAAACGTCTTATAACACTTAAAACATATATTTACGCTTATACTGTTACTCACAAGACGGTAAATATACAAAAAGGTGGTAAGTAGTGATCGATTTCGATTGGACACTCCAATCATCATCAGACCCAATAGGCGAATGACAAGAATCTTGAATGGCGTCCCTACTTATACCCTATTGGCTACCGGAAGCACCGGCCAATACATTTTTATAAGTGCAACTGGAATCAAAATGTACTTGTTCATTAATCAACTTATTTCTATCTTTACATTTTTCCTTATAAATATACAATTCTTCCCAAGCATTCATTACATATCCTTTCTTACAATTCTTTAAAATATCTAGACTATCCTCCACTTTTCCTAGTGAGTGCCCATTTTGTAACAGGTGTTGTGCGACATTTGATCTTTCCGGTTTGTTGTTCCTCCATGCAGATATGTGGTTTTTGAAGCGATAACGAAGTTCACAGTCTGTCCAATGTAGAAGCTATCACAATCGTCACAATTGATTTTATATATGCCTGAAGTGTCGAATTTGTTACAATCTTCTATTTTTGGATGCAGTATTTTACTCATGGTGTTCTGAGTCCTGTAGGCTATTGAAACTCCGTATTTCTTGAATCTGTTAGCAGTCCTTTGTGTTGTAGTCCCCGTGTAGCTAAATGTGATACATCTGGTGTTTTCCTCTTTTATCTCTTCTAATGTTGTTCTGCTGTGTAGTGTATTCTGTCTATCGATTTTCCTCCTCGTCTTCCTTGCGATGTCCTCTATCGTCTTGGTCCGAAATCCATTCACTTGAGCGATCTTCTTAATGGTGTCCAGTTCTTTTTTCCTATTGGTTTGGCTAAGTGGGATCTTATAGGCTCGGTACAGCATAGATCTAAAGGCTGCGGTCTTGTGGATTGTCGGATGGATAGACTTGTTGTTGATTGTAGTGTCCGTTTGCGTAGGTTTCCTGTAGATGTCAAACTCTATCTTGCTGTCTTTTCTCTCTAATGTGAGGTCCAGGAATTTGATCTTTTTGTTTTCTTCAAACTCGTTAGTAAAGGTGAGGTTCGGGTGGTGGTTGTTTAGTGTCTGCATCATCGTTTCGTGCTCCTGCTCCTGGGCTTGTCTGAAGATAACAAGAATGTCGTCTACATATCTAACATACAGTTTTACATCATGATTTTTTCTTAAATTCGTTAAAATTTCTTTTTCCTGATGCTGTAAAAATATTTCTGACAAAATTGCCGAAAGTGGACTTCCCATAGCTAAACCATCTGTTTGTTCGTAAAATCTATTGTTGAATCAAAAATAATTTTGCTTCAAAACAGTCACAAGTAATTTTACAATCTGATTGACATATTCATCGTCTAAACTATTCTGTAAAAGCCTACATTTAACAAGATCTACAGTTTCGGATACAGGAATGTTTGTGTACAGATTTGCGATATCAAATGAGACTAGCCTACTATTCGAATCTATATCTATGTTCTTGACACGTTCAACAAATTCATACCTATTCTTTACATTGTATACATGTTCTAATTCTAAATCATTGCTGAGCTTACTTGCTAACAATTTTGAAACATTGTAGGTAGGAGCACATTTAAAGTTAACTAATGGTCTGATGGGTACATTCTTCTTGTGTATTTTTGGGATCCCTTTCATCACGGGCGCTTTAGAATTTAGGATGTTCATCTTCTGTCGACATTCTTCGGGAATCACTCTGGTGCATCTCTTCACGACATCGGACAGCTCTCTTTGGTACTTCTGCGTTGGATCCTTTTTCAGCTCTTTGAAGTTATTTTCTTTGATGAAATCTTCCGTCTTCTTTATATATTCTTCTTTTCCGAGCACTACAATGGCGTTGCTTTTGTCTGCTTTCACAACGATTGAGCTATTCTCTTCCAGTTTCTTCTTTATTTTGCTGCACGTCTTCAGTTCTTAATTTCTGCTGGGATCTATGTGTCCTTGGCTGGTGAAATCGTTGGCTGTTACTTCCTTCCGAACGGCATAATGGTCTACGTCTCTGAGTGATTTTACATTTGCTTCAACTTCAGTAGCTAGTAGTTCGTTTTCGCCCTTCTTCTTCATTGGGAAATTGTACTTCATTCCGTAGTTCAGTATTTTCGTTTCTTCTTCACTGAATTGAATGTCTGTAAGGTTGATGACTCTCTTCTGGAATTTGTGTTCTGTACTGGTCCTATCCAAGTCTTTATTAGGTGTATTCTTCTCTACGAGTTTGTCTAATTTGTAGTTTATCCGTAAATATTTCCTGTCCATGGCATCTTCAACCTCTTCACTGACGACTTCGTGTAGTAAATTCCATGCTATTAGTCCGTATGATCTCAAAAATTGTAGGTGGATGACGTAGGCAATCTGGTTCAGTTCTTCTTTTTCACAGTAAAGTTGTTTGATCATATTTTGGATGAATAATACCTCTCCTTGTTCCTTGGTTCTTTTAGCGGCAGTAGTTTACAGTTGACTTTGATTTTAGCGTATTTTGGTGTAATTCTCTTCTTGATGCATTCTTAGTTTGAAGTAAATATCTGCAATCTTCATGGAAATCTTGATTCTTGTATCCCTATATTTTGCTGCTAATTTTGCTTGACTAGCTTCACTAAATAACTTCTTGATCAGCATTGTACGTGTTATTAAATTTACTTAAAGTAAATAAAAGAAACGTCTTAAAACACTTAAAACATATATTTACGCTTATACTGTTACTCACAAGACGGTAAATATACAAAAAAGGTGGTAAGTAGTGATCGATTTCGATTGGACACTCCAATCATCATCAGACCCAATAGGCGAATGACAAGAATCTTGAATGGCGTCCCTACTTATACCCTATTGGCTACCGGAAGCACCGGCCAATACATTTTTATAAGTGCAACTGGAATCAAAATGTATTTGTTCATTAATCAACTTATTTCTATCTTTACATTTTTCCTTATAAATATACAATTCTTCCCAAGCATTCATTACATATCCTTTCTTACAATTCTTTAAAATATCTAGACTATCCTCCATTTTTCCTAGTGAGTGCCCATTTTGTAACAGGTGTTGTGCGACATTTGATCTTTCCGGTTTGTTGTTCCTCCATGCAGATATGTGGTTTTTGAAGCGATAACGAAGTTCACAGTCTGTCCAATGTAGAAGCTATCACAATCGTCACAATTGATTTTATATATGCCTGAAGTGTCGAATTTGTTACAATCTTCTATTTTTGGATGCAGTATTTTACTCATGGTGTTCTGAGTCCTGTAGGCTATTGAAACTCCGTATTTCTTGAATCTGTTAGCAGTCCTTTGTGTTGTAGTCCCCGTGTAGCTAAATGTGATATATCTAGTGTTTTCCTCTTTTATCTCTTCTAATGTTGTTCTGCTGTGTAGTGTATTCTGTCTATCGATTTTCCTCCTCGTCTTCCTTGCGATGTCCTCTATCGTCTTGGTCCGAAATCCATTCACTTGAGCGATCTTCTTAATGGTGTCCAGTTCTTTTTTCCTATTGGTTTGGCTAAGTGGGATCTTATAGGCTCGGTACAGCATAGATCTAAAGGCTGCGGTCTTGTGGATTGTCGGATGGATAGACTTGTTGTTGATTGTAGTGTCCGTTTGCGTAGGTTTCCTGTAGATGTCAAACTCTATCTTGCTGTCTTTTCTCTCTAATGTGAGGTCCAGGAATTTGATCTTTTTGTTTTCTTCAAACTCGTTAGTAAAGGTGAGGTTCGGGTGGTGGTTGTTTAGTGTCTGCATCATCGTTTCGTGCTCCTGCTCCTGGGCTTGTCTGAAGATAACAAGAATGTCGTCTACATATCTAACATACAGTTTTACATCATGATTTTTTCTTAAATTCGTTAACATTTCTTTTTCCTGATGCTGTAAAAATATTTCTGACAAAATTGCCGAAAGTGGACTTCCCATAGCTAAACCATCTGTTTGTTCGTAAAATCTATTGTTGAATCAAAAATAATTTTGCTTCAAAACAGTCACAAGTAATTTTACAATCTGATTGACATATTCATCGTCTAAACTATTCTGTAAAAGCCTACATTTAACAAGATCTACAGTTTCGGATACAGGAATGTTTGTGTACAGATTTGCGATATCAAATGAGACTAGCCTACTATTCGAATCTATATCTATGTTCTTGACACGTTCAACAAATTCATACCTATTCTTTACATTGTATACATGTTCTAATTCTAAATCATTGCTGAGCTTACTTGCTAACAATTTTGAAACATTGTAGGTAGGAGCACATTTAAAGTTAACTAATGGTCTGATGGGTACATTCTTCTTGTGTATTTTTGGGATCCCTTTCATCACGGGCGCTTTAGAATTTAGGATGTTCATCTTCTGTCGACATTCTTCGGGAATCACTCTGGTGCATCTCTTCACGACGTCGGACAGCTCTCTTTGGTACTTCTGCGTTGGATCCTTTTTCAGCTCTTTGAAGTTATTTTCTTTGATGAAATCTTCCGTCTTCTTTATATATTCTTCTTTTCCGAGCACTACAATGGCGTTGCTTTTGTCTGCTTTCACAACGATTGAGCTATTCTCTTCCAGTTTCTTCTTTATTTTGCTGCACGTCTTCAGTTCTTAATTTCTGCTGGGATCTATGTGTCCTTGGCTGGTGAAATCGTTGGCTGTTACTTCCTTCCGAACGGCATAATGGTCTACGTCTCTGAGTGATTTTACATTTGCTTCAACTTCAGTAGCTAGTAGTTCGTTTTCGCCCTTCTTCTTCATTGGGAAATTGTACTTCATTCCGTAGTTCAGTATTTTCGTTTCTTCTTCACTGAATTGAATGTCTGTAAGGTTGATGACTCTCTTCTGGAATTTGTGTTCTGTACTGGTCCTATCCAAGTCTTTATTAGGTGTATTCTTCTCTACGAGTTTGTCTAATTTGTAGTTTATCCGTAAATATTTCCTGTCCATGGCATCTTCAACCTCTTCACTGACGACTTCGTGTAGTAAATTCCATGCTATTAGTCCGTATGATCTCAAAAATTGTAGGTGGATGTCGTAGGCAATCTGGTTCAGTTCTTCTTTTTCACAGTAAAGTTGTTTGATCATATTTTGGATGAATAATACCTCTCCTTGTTCCTTGGTTCTTTTAGCGGCAGTAGTTTACAGTTGACTTTGATTTTAGCGTATTTTGGTGTAATTCTCTTCTTGATGCATTCTTAGTTTGAAGTAAATATCTGCAATCTTCATGGAAATCTTGATTCTTGTATCCCTATATTTTGCTGCTAATTTTGCTTGACTAGCTTCACTAAATAACTTCTTGATCAGCATTGTACGTGTTATTAAATTTACTTAAAGTAAATAAAAGAAACGTCTTAAAACACTTAAAACATATATTTACGCTTATACTGTTACTCACAAGACGGTAAATATACAAAAAAGGTGGTAAGTAGTGATCGATTTCGATTGGACACTCCAATCATCATCAGACCCAATAGGCGAATGACAAGAATCTTGAATGGTGTCCCTACTTATACCCTATTGGCTACCGGAAGCACCGGCCAATACATTTTTATAAGTGCAACTGGAATCAAAATGTATTTGTTCATTAATCAACTTATTTCTATCTTTACATTTTTCCTTATAAATATACAATTCTTCCCAAGCATTCATTACATATCCTTTCTTACAATTCTTTAAAATATCTAGACTATCCTCCATTTTTCCTAGTGAGTGCCCATTTTGTAACAGGTGTTGTGCGACATTTGATCTTTCCGGTTTGTTGTTCCTCCATGCAGATATGTGGTTTTTGAAGCGGTTAACGAAGTTCACATCTGTCCAATGTAGAAGCTATCACAATCGTCACAATTGATTTTATATATGCCTGAAGTGTCGAATTTGTTACAATCTTCTATTTTTGGATGCAGTATTTTACTCATGGTGTTCTGAGTCCTGTAGGCTATTGAAACTCCGTATTTCTTGAATCTGTTAGCAGTCCTTTGTGTTGTAGTCCCCGTGTAGCTAAATGTGATATATCTAGTGTTTTCCTCTTTTATCTCTTCTAATGTTGTTCTGCTGTGTAGTGTATTCTGTCTATCGATTTTCCTCCTCGTCTTCCTTGCGATGTCCTCTATCGTCTTGGTCCGAAATCCATTCACTTGAGCGATCTTCTTAATGGTGTCCAGTTCTTTTTTCCTATTGGTTTGGCTAAGTGGGATCTTATAGGCTCGGTACAGCATAGATCTAAAGGCTGCGGTCTTGTGGATTGTCGGATGGATAGACTTGTTGTTGATTGTAGTGTCCGTTTGCGTAGGTTTCCTGTAGATGTCAAACTCTATCTTGCTGTCTTTTCTCTCTAATGTGAGGTCCAGGAATTTGATCTTTTTGTTTTCTTCAAACTCGTTAGTAAAGGTGAGGTTCGGGTGGTGGTTGTTTAGTGTCTGCATCATCGTTTCGTGCTCCTGCTCCTGGGCTTGTCTGAAGATAACAATAATGTCGTCTACATATCTAACATACAGTTTTACATCATGATTTTTTCTTAAATTCGTTAACATTTCTTTTTCCTGATGCTGTAAAAATATTTCTGACAAAATTGCCGAAAGTGGACTTCCCATAGCTAAACCATCTGTTTGTTCGTAAAATCTATTGTTGAATCAAAAATAATTTTGCTTCAAAACAGTCACAAGTAATTTTACAATCTGATTGACATATTCATCGTCTAAACTATTCGGTACTTACGTATTAAACGGAGACCACAATTTGTCAGCGCGCTGCGGCGGTTATGTTAGGTTGGGTTATCGTAAATATTATGTGTGTAGGACTTTCCTCGCTTGGTTATGAATCGATACCAGACGAGTTATACTTTCTATTATGATAACCCAACCTAACATAACCGCCGCAGCGCGCTGACAAAATGTGGCCTCCGTTTAATACGTAAGTACCAACTATTCTGTAAAAGCCTACATTTAACAAGATCTACAGTTTCGGATACAGGAATGTTTGTGTACAGATTTGCGATATCAAATGAGACTAGCCTACTATTCGAATCTATATCTATGTTCTTGACACGTTCAACAAATTCATACCTATTCTTTACATTGTATACATGTTCTAATTCTAAATCATTGCTGAGCTTACTTGCTAACAATTTTGAAACATTGTAGGTAGGAGCACATTTAAAGTTAACTAATGGTCTGATGGGTACATTCTTCTTGTGTATTTTTGGGATCCCTTTCATCACGGGCGCTTTAGAATTTAGGATGTTCATCTTCTGTCGACATTCTTCGGGAATCACTCTGGTGCATCTCTTCACGACGTCGGACAGCTCTCTTTGGTACTTCTGCGTTGGATCCTTTTTAGCTCTTTGAAGTTATTTTCTTTGATGAAATCTTCCGTCTTCTTTATATATTCTTCTTTTCCGAGCACTACAATGGCGTTGCTTTTGTCTGCTTTCACAACGATTGAGCTATTCTCTTCCAGTTTCTTCTTTATTTTGCTGCACGTCTTCAGTTCTTAATTTCTGCTGGGATCTATGTGTCCTTGGCTGGTGAAATCGTTGGCTGTTACTTCCTTCCGAACGGCATAATGGTCTACGTCTCTGAGTGATTTTACATTTGCTTCAACTTCAGTAGCTAGTAGTTCGTTTTCGCCCTTCTTCTTCATTGGGAAATTGTACTTCATTCCGTAGTTCAGTATTTTCGTTTCTTCTTCACTGAATTGAATGTCTGTAAGGTTGATGACTCTCTTCTGGAATTTGTGTTCTGTACTGGTCCTATCCAAGTCTTTATTAGGTGTATTCTTCTCTACGATTTTGTCTAATTTGTAGTTTATCCGTAAATATTTCCTGTCCATGGCATCTTCAACCTCTTCACTGACGACTTCGTGTTGTAAATTCCATGCTATTAGTCCGTATGATCTCAAAAATTGTAGGTGGATGTCGTAGGCAATCTGGTTCAGTTCTTCTTTTTCACAGTAAAGTTGTTTGATCATATTTTGGATGAATAATACCTCTCCTTGTTCCTTGGTTCTTTTAGCGGCAGTAGTGTTACAGTTGACTTTGATTTTAGCGTATTTTGGTGTAATTCTCTTCTTGATGCATTCTTTGTTTGAAGTAAATATCTGCAATCTTCATGGAAATCTTGATTCTTGTATCCCTATATTTTGCTGCTAATTTTGCTTGACTAGCTTCACTAAATAACTTCTTGATCAGCATTGTACGTGTTATTAAATTTACTTAAAGTAAATAAAAGAAACGTCTTAAAACACTTAAAACATATATTTACGCTTATACTGTTACTCACAAGACGGTAAATATACAAAAAAGGTGGTAAGTGGTGATCGATTTCGATTGGACACTCCAATCATCATCAGACCCAATAGGCGAATGACAAGAATCTTAAATGGCGTCCCTACTTATACCCTATTGGCTACCGAAAGCACCGGCCAATACATTTTTATAAGTGCAACTGGAATCAAAATGTATTTGTTCATTAATCAACTTATTTCTATCTTTACATTTTTCCTTATAAATATACAATTCTTCCCAAGCATTCATTACATATCCTTTCTTACAATTCTTTAAAATATCTAGACTATCCTCCATTTTTCCTAGTGAGTGCCCATTTTGTAACAGGTGTTGTGCGACATTTGATCTTTCCGGTTTGTTGTTCCTCCATGCAGATATGTGGTTTTTGAAGCGGTTAACGAAGTTCACAGTCTGTCCAATGTAGAAGCTATCACAATCGTCACAATTGATTTTATATATGCCTGAAGTGTCGAATTTGTTACAATCTTCTATTTTTGGATGCAGTATTTTACTCATGGTGTTCTGAGTCCTGTAGGCTATTGAAACTCCGTATTTCTTGAATCTGTTAGCAGTCCTTTGTGTTGTAGTCCCCGTGTAGCTAAATGTGATATATCTAGTGTTTTCCTCTTTTATCTCTTCTAATGTTGTTCTGCTGTGTAGTGTATTCTGTCTATCGATTTTCCTCCTCGTCTTCCTTGCGATGTACTCTATCGTCTTGGTCCGAAATCCATTCACTTGAGCGATCTTCTTAATGGTGTCCAGTTCATTTTTCCTATTGGTTTGGCTAAGTGGGATCTTATAGGCTCGGTACAGCATAGATCTAAAGGCTGCGGTCTTGTGGATTGTCGGATGGATAGACTTGTTGTTGATTGTAGTGTCCGTTTGCGTAGGTTTCCTGTAGATGTCAAACTCTATCTTGCTGTCTTTTCTCTCTAATGTGAGGTCCAGGAATTTGATCTTTTTGTTTTCTTCAAACTCGTAAACTAGTAAAGGTGAGGTTCGGGTGGTGGTTGTTTAGTGTCTGCATCATCGTTTCGTGCTCCTGCTCCTGGGCTTGTCTGAAGATAACAAGAATGTCGTCTATATATCTAACATACAGTTTTACATCATGATTTTTTCTTAAATTCGTTAACATTTCTTTTTCCTGATGCTGTAAAAATATTTCTGACAAAATTGCCGAAAGTGGACTTCCCATAGCTAAACCATCTGTTTGTTCGTAAAATCTATTGTTGAATCAAAAATAATTTTGCTTCAAAACAGTCACAAGTATTTTTACAATCTGATTGACATATTCATCGTCTAAACTATTCTGTAAAAGCCTACATTTAACAAGATCTACAGTTTCGGATACAGGAATGTTTGTGTACAGATTTGCGATATCAAATGAGACTAGCCTACTATTCGAATCTATATCTATGTTCTTGACACGTTCAACAAATTCATACCTATTCTTTACATTGTATACATGTTCTAATTCTAAATCATTGCTGAGCTTACTTGCTAACAATTTTGAAACATTGTAGGTAGGAGCACATTTAAAGTTAACTAATGGTCTGATGGGTACATTCTTCTTTTGTATTTTTGGGATCCCTTTCATCACGGGCGCTTTAGAATTTAGGATGTTCATCTTCTGTCGACATTCTTCGGGAATCACTCTGGTGCATCTCTTCACGACGTCGGACAGCTCTCTTTGGTACTTCTGCGTTGGATCCTTTTTCAGCTCTTTGAAGTTATTTTCTTTGATGAAATCTTCCGTCTTCTTTATATATTCTTCTTTTCCGAGCACTACAATGGCGTTGCTTTTGTCTGCTTTCACAACGATTGAGCTATTCTCTTCCAGTTTCTTCTTTATTTTGCTGCACGTCTTCAGTTCTTAATTTCTGCTGGGATCTATGTGTCCTTGGCTGGTGAAATCGTTGGCTGTTACTTCCTTCCGAACGGCATAATGGTCTACGTCTCTGAGTGATTTTACATTTGCTTCAACTTCAGTAGCTAGTAGTTCGTTTTCGCCCTTCTTCTTCATTGGGAAATTGTACTTCATTCCGTAGTTCAGTATTTTCGTTTCTTCTTCACTGAATTGAATGTCTGTAAGGTTGATGACTCTCTTCTGGAATTTGTGTTCTGTACTGGTCCTATCCAAGTCTTTATTAGGTGTATTCTTCTCTACGAGTTTGTCTAATTTGTAGTTTATCCGTAAATATTTCCTGTCCATGGCATCTTCAACCTCTTCACTGACGACTTCGTGTAGTAAATTCCATGCTATTAGTCCGTATGATCTCAAAAATTGTAGGTGGATGTCGTAGGCAATCTGGTTCAGTTCTTCTTTTTCACAGTAAAGTTGTTTGATCATATTTTGGATGAATAATACCTCTCCTTGTTCCTTGGTTCTTTTAGCGGCAGTAGTTTACAGTTGACTTTGATTTTAGCGTATTTTGGTGTAATTCTCTTCTTGATGCATTCTTAGTTTGAAGTAAATATCTGCAATCTTCATGGAAATCTTGATTCTTGTATAACTATATTTTGCTGCTAATTTTGCTTGACTAGCTTCACTAAATAACTTCTTGATCAGCATTGTACGTGTTATTAAATTTACTTAAAGTAAATAAAAGAAACGTCTTAAAACACTTAAAACATATATTTACGCTTATACTGTTACTCACAAGACGGTAAATATACAAAAAAGGTGGTAAGTAGTGATCGATTTCGATTGGACACTCCAATCATCATCAGACCCAATAGCCTACAGGACTCAGAACACCATGAGTAAAATACTGCATCCAAAAATAGAAGATTGTAACAAATTCGACACTTCAGGCATATATAAAATCAATTGTGACGATTGTGATAGCTTCTACATTGGACAGACTGTGAACTTCGTTATCGCTTCAAAAACCACATATCTGCATGGAGGAACAACAAACCGGAAAGATCAAATGTCGCACAACACCTGTTACAAAATGGGCACTCACTAGGAAAAATGGAGGATAGTCTAGATATTTTAAAGAATTGTAAGAAAGGATATGTAATGAATGCTTGGGAAGAATTGTATATTTATAAGGAAAAATGTAAAGATAGAAATAAGTTGATTAATGAACAAATACATTTTGATTCCAGTTGCACTTATAAAAATGTATTGGCCGGTGCTTCCGGTAGCCAATAGGGTATAAGTAGGGACGCCATTCAAGATTCTTGTCATTCGCCTATTGGGTCTGATGATGATTGGAGTGTCCAATCGAAATCGATCACTACTTACCACCTTTTTTGTATATTTACCGTCTTGTGAGTAACAGTATAAGCGTAAATATATGTTTTAAGTGTTTTAAGACGTTTCTTTTATTTACTTTAAGTAAATTTAATAACACGTACAATGCTGATCAAGAAGTTATTTAGTGAAGCTAGTCAAGCAAAATTAGCAGCAAAATATAGGGATACAAGAATCAAGATTTCCATGAAGATTGCAGATATTTACTTCAAACTAAGAATGCATCAAGAAGAGAATTACACCAAAATACGCTAAAATCAAAGTCAACTGTAAACTACTGCCGCTAAAAGAACCAAGGAACAAGGAGAGGTATTATTCATCCAAAATATGATCAAACAACTTTACTGTGAAAAAGAAGAACTGAACCAGATTGCCTACGACATCCACCTACAATTTTTGAGATCATACGGACTAATAGCATGGAATTTACTACACGAAGTCGTCAGTGAAGAGGTTGAAGATGCCATGGACAGGAAATATTTACGGATAAACTACAAATTAGACAAACTCGTAGAGAAGAATACACCTAATAAAGACTTGGATAGGACCAGTACAGAACACAAATTCCAGAAGAGAGTCATCAACCTTACAGACATTCAATTCAGTGAAGAAGAAACGAAAATACTGAACTACGGAATGAAGTACAATTTCCCAATGAAGAAGAAGGGCGAAAACGAACTACTAGCTACTGAAGTTGAAGCAAATGTAAAATCACTCAGAGACGTAGACCATTATGCCGTTCGGAAGGAAGTAACAGCCAACGATTTCACCAGCCAAGGACACATAGATCCCAGCAGAAATTAAGAACTGAAGACGTGCAGCAAAATAAAGAAGAAACTGGAAGAGAATAGCTCAATCGTTGTGAAAGCAGACAAAAGCAACGCCATTGTAGTGCTCGGAAAAGAAGAATATATAAAGAAGACGGAAGATTTCATCAAAGAAAATAACTTCAAAGAGCTGAAAAAGGATCCAACGCAGAAGTACCAAAGAGAGCTGTCCGACGTCGTGAAGAGATGCACCAGAGTGATTCCCGAAGAATGTCGACAGAAGATGAACATCCTAAATTCTAAAGCGCCCGTGATGAAAGGGATCCCAAAAATACACAAGAAGAATGTACCCATCAGACCATTAGTTAACTTTAAATGTGCTCCTACCTACAATGTTTCAAAATTGTTAGCAAGTAAGCTCAGCAATGATTTAGAATTAGAACATGTATACAATGTAAAGAATAGGTATGAATTTGTTGAACGTGTCAAGAACATAGATATAGATTCGAATAGTAGGCTAGTCTCATTTGATATCGCAAATCTGTACACAAACATTCCTGTATCCGAAACTGTAGATCTTGTTAAATGTAGGCTTTTACAGAATAGTTTAGACGATGAATATGTCAATCAGATTGTAAAATTACTTGTGACTGTTTTGAAGCAAAATTATTTTTGATTCAACAATAGATTTTACGAACAAACAGATGGTTTAGCTATGGGAAGTCCACTTTCGGCAATTTTGTCAGAAATATTTTTACAGCATCAGGAAAAAGAAATGTTAACGAATTTAAGAAAAATCATGATGTAAAACTGTATGTTAGATATGTAGACGACATTCTTGTTATCTTCAGACAAGCCCAGGAGCAGGAGCACGAAACGATGATGCAGACACTAAACAACCACCACCCGAACCTCACCTTTACTAACGAGTTTGAAGAAAACAAAAAGATCAAATTCCTGGACCTCACATTAGAGAGAAAAGACAGCAAGATAGAGTTTGACATCTACAGGAAACCTACGCAAACGGACACTACAATCAACAACAAGTCTATCCATCCGACAATCCACAAGACCGCAGCCTTTAGATCTATGCTGTACCGAGCCTATAAGATCCCACTTAGCCAAACCAATAGGAAAAAAGAACTGGACACCATTAAGAAGATCGCTCAAGTGAATGGATTTCGGACCAAGACGATAGAGGACATCGCAAGGAAGACGAGGAGGAAAATCGATAGACAGAATACACTACACAGCAGAACAACATTAGAAGAGATAAAAGAGGAAAACACTAGATATATCACATTTAGCTACACGGGGACTACAACACAAAGGATTGCTAACAGATTCAAGAAATACGGAGTTTCAATAGCCTACAGGACTCAGAACACCATGAGTAAAATACTGCATCCAAAAATAGAAGATTGTAACAAATTCGACACTTCAGGCATATATAAAATCAATTGTGACGATTGTGATAGCTTCTACATTGGACAGACTGTGAACTTCGTTAACCGCTTCAAAAACCACATATCTGCATGGAGGAACAACAAACCGGAAAGATCAAATGTCGCACAACACCTGTTACAAAATGGGCACTCACTAGGAAAAATGGAGGATAGTCTAGATATTTTAAAGAATTGTAAGAAAGGATATGTAATGAATGCTTGGGAAGAATTGTATATTTATAAGGAAAAATGTAAAGATAGAAATAAGTTGATTAATGAACAAATACATTTTGATTCCAGTTGCACTTATAAAAATGTATTGGCCGGTGCTTCCGGTAGCCAATAGGGTATAAGTAGGGACACCATTCAAGATTCTTGTCATTCGCCTATTGGGTCTGATGATGATTGGAGTGTCCAATCGAAATCGATCACTACTTACCACCTTTTTTGTATATTTACCGTCTTGTGAGTAACAGTATAAGCGTAAATATATGTTTTAAGTGTTTTAAGACGTTTCTTTTATTTACTTTAAGTAAATTTAATAACACGTACAATGCTGATCAAGAAGTTATTTAGTGAAGCTAGTCAAGCAAAATTAGCAGCAAAATATATGGATACAAGAATCAAGATTTCCATGAAGATTGCAGATATTTACTTCAAACAAAGAATGCATCAAGAAGAGAATTACACCACAATACGCTAAAATCAAAGTCAACTGTAAACTACTGCCGCTAAAAGAACCAAGGAACAAGGAGAGGTATTATTCATCCAAAATATGATCAAACAACTTTACTGTGAAAAAGAAGAACTGAACCAGATTGCCTACGACATCCACCTACAATTTTTGAGATCATACGGACTAATAGCATGGAATTTACTACACGAAGTCGTCAGTGAAGAGGTTGAAGATGCCATGGACAGGAAATATTTACGGATAAACTACAAATTAGACAAACTCGTAGAGAAGAATACACCTAATAAAGACTTGGATAGGACCAGTACAGAACACAAATTCCAGAAGAGAGTCATCAACCTTACAGACATTCAATTCAGTGAAGAAGAAACGAAAATACTGAACTACGGAATGAAGTACAATTTCCCAATGAAGAAGAAGGGCGAAAACGAACTACTAGCTACTGAAGTTGAAGCAAATGTAAAATCACTCAGAGACGTAGACCATTATGCCGTTCGGAAGGAAGTAACAGCCAACGATTTCACCAGCCAAGGACACATAGATCCCAGCAGAAATTAAGAACTGAAGACGTGCAGCAAAATAAAGAAGAAACTGGAAGAGAATAGCTCAATCGTTGTGAAAGCAGACAAAAGCAACGCCATTGTAGTGCTCGGAAAAGAAGAATATATAAAGAAGACGGAAGATTTCATCAAAGAAAATAACTTCAAAGAGCTGAAAAAGGATCCAACGCAGAAGTACCAAAGAGAGCTGTCCGACGTCGTGAAGAGATGCACCAGAGTGATTCCCGAAGAATGTCGACAGAAGATGAACATCCTAAATTCTAAAGCGCCCGTGATGAAAGGGATCCCAAAAATACACAAGAAGAATGTACCCATCAGACCATTAGTTAACTTTAAATGTGCTCCTACCTACAATGTTTCAAAATTGTTAGCAAGTAAGCTCAGCAATGATTTAGAATTAGAACATGTATACAATGTAAAGAATAGGTATGAATTTGTTGAACGTGTCAAGAACATAGATATAGATTCGAATAGTAGGCTAGTCTCATTTGATATCGCAAATCTGTACACAAACATTCCTGTATCCGAAACTGTAGATCTTGTTAAATGTAGGCTTTTACAGAATAGTTGGTACTTACGTATTAAACGGAGGCCACATTTTGTCAGCGCGCTGCGGCGGTTATGTTAGGTTGGGTTATCATAATAGAAAGTATAACTCGTCTGGTATCGATTCATAACCAAGCGAGGAAAGTCCTACACACATAATATTTACGATAACCCAACCTAACATAACCGCCGCAGCGCGCTGACAAATTGTGGCCTCCGTTTAATACGTAAGTACCGAATAGTTTAGACGATGAATATGTCAATCAGATTGTAAAATTACTTGTGACTGTTTTGAAGCAAAATTATTTTTGATTCAACAATAGATTTTACGAACAAACAGATGGTTTAGCTATGGGAAGTCCACTTTCGGCAATTTTGTCAGAAATATTTTTACAGCATCAGGAAAAAGAAATGTTAACGAATTTAAGAAAAAATCATGATGTAAAACTGTATGTTAGATATGTAGACGACATTATTGTTATCTTCAGACAAGCCCAGGAGCAGGAGCACGAAACGATGATGCAGACACTAAACAACCACCACCCGAACCTCACCTTTACTAACGAGTTTGAAGAAAACAAAAAGATCAAATTCCTGGACCTCACATTAGAGAGAAAAGACAGCAAGATAGAGTTTGACATCTACAGGAAACCTACGCAAACGGACACTACAATCAACAACAAGTCTATCCATCCGACAATCCACAAGACCGCAGCCTTTAGATCTATGCTGTACCGAGCCTATAAGATCCCACTTAGCCAAACCAATAGGAAAAAAGAACTGGACACCATTAAGAAGATCGCTCAAGTGAATGGATTTCGGACCAAGACGATAGAGGACATCGCAAGGAAGACGAGGAGGAAAATCGATAGACAGAATACACTACACAGCAGAACAACATTAGAAGAGATAAAAGAGGAAAACACTAGATATATCACATTTAGCTACACGGGGACTACAACACAAAGGACTGCTAACAGATTCAAGAAATACGGAGTTTCAATAGCCTACAGGACTCAGAACACCATGAGTAAAATACTGCATCCAAAAATAGAAGATTGTAACAAATTTGACACTTCAGGCATATATAAAATCAATTGTGACGATTGTGATAGCTTCTACATTGGACAGACTGTGAACTTCGTTAACCGCTTCAAAAACCACATATCTGCATGGAGGAACAACAAACCGGAAAGATCAAATGTCGCACAACACCTGTTACAAAATGGGCACTCACTAGGAAAAATGGAGGATAGTCTAGATATTTTAAAGAATTGTAAGAAAGGATATGTAATGAATGCTTGGGAAGAATTGTATATTTATAAGGAAAAATGTAAAGATAGAAATAAGTTGATTAATGAACAAATACATTTTGATTCCAGTTGCACTTATAAAAATGTATTGGCCGGTGCTTCCGGTAGCCAATAGGGTATAAGTAGGGACACCATTCAAGATTCTTGTCATTCGCCTATTGGGTCTGATGATGATTGGAGTGTCCAATCGAAATCGATCACTACTTACCACCTTTTTTGTATATTTACCGTCTTGTGAGTAACAGTATAAGCGTAAATATATGTTTTAAGTGTTTTAAGACGTTTCTTTTATTTACTTTAAGTAAATTTAATAACACGTACAATGCTGATCAAGAAGTTATTTAGTGAAGCTAGTCAAGCAAAATTAGCAGCAAAATATAGGGATACAAGAATCAAGATTTCCATGAAGATTGCAGATATTTACTTCAAACTAAGAATGCATCAAGAAGAGAATTACACCAAAATACGCTAAAATCAAAGTCAACTGTAAACTACTGCCGCTAAAAGAACCAAGGAACAAGGAGAGGTATTATTCATCCAAAATATGATCAAACAACTTTACTGTGAAAAAGAAGAACTGAACCAGATTGCCTACGACATCCACCTACAATTTTTGAGATCATACGGACTAATAGCATGGAATTTACTACACGAAGTCGTCAGTGAAGAGGTTGAAGATGCCATGGACAGGAAATATTTACGGATAAACTACAAATTAGACAAACTCGTAGAGAAGAATACACCTAATAAAGACTTGGATAGGACCAGTACAGAACACAAATTCCAGAAGAGAGTCATCAACCTTACAGACATTCAATTCAGTGAAGAAGAAACGAAAATACTGAACTACGGAATGAAGTACAATTTCCCAATGAAGAAGAAGGGCGAAAACGAACTACTAGCTACTGAAGTTGAAGCAAATGTAAAATCACTCAGAGACGTAGACCATTATGCCGTTCGGAAGGAAGTAACAGCCAACGATTTCACCAGCCAAGGACACATAGATCCCAGCAGAAATTAAGAACTGAAGACGTGCAGCAAAATAAAGAAGAAACTGGAAGAGAATAGCTCAATCGTTGTGAAATCAGACAAAAGCAACGCCATTGTAGTGCTCGGAAAAGAAGAATATATAAAGAAGACGGAAGATTTCATCAAAGAAAATAACTTCAAAGAGCTGAAAAAGGATCCAACGCAGAAGTACCAAAGAGAGCTGTCCGACGTCGTGAAGAGATGCACCAGAGTGATTCCCGAAGAATGTCGACAGAAGATGAACATCCTAAATTCTAAAGCGCCCGTGATGAAAGGGATCCCAAAAATACACAAGAAGAATGTACCCATCAGACCATTAGTTAACTTTAAATGTGCTCCTACCTACAATGTTTCAAAATTGTTAGCAAGTAAGCTCAGCAATGATTTAGAATTAGAACATGTATACAATGTAAAGAATAGGTATGAATTTGTTGAACGTGTCAAGAACATAGATATAGATTCGAATAGTAGGCTAGTCTCATTTGATATCGCAAATCTGTACACAAACATTCCTGTATCCGAAACTGTAGATCTTGTTAAATGTAGGCTTTTACAGAATAGTTTAGACGATGAATATGTCAATCAGATTGTAAAATTACTTGTGACTGTTTTGAAGCAAAATTATTTTTGATTCAACAATAGATTTTACGAACAAACAGATGGTTTAGCTATGGGAAGTCCACTTTCGGCAATTTTGTCAGAAATATTTTTACAGCATCAGGAAAAAGAAATGTTAACGAATTTAAGAAAAATCATGATGTAAAACTGTATGTTAGATATGTAGACGACATTATTGTTATCTTCAGACAAGCCCAGGAGCAGGAGCACGAAACGATGATGCAGACACTAAACAACCACCACCCGAACCTCACCTTTACTAACGAGTTTGAAGAAAACAAAAAGATCAAATTCTTGGACCTCACATTAGAGAGAAAAGACAGCAAGATAGAGTTTGACATCTACAGGAAACGTACGCAAACGGACACTACAATCAACAACAAGTCTATCCATCCGACAATCCACAAGACCGCAGCCTTTAGATCTATGCTGTACCGAGCCTATAAGATCCCACTTAGCCAAACCAATAGGAAAAAAGAACTGGACACCATTAAGAAGATCGCTCAAGTGAATGGATTTCGGACCAAGACGATAGAGGACATCGCAAGGAAGACGAGGAGGAAAATCGATAGACAGAATACACTACACAGCAGAACAACATTAGAAGAGATAAAAGAGGAAAACACTAGATATATCACATTTAGCTACACGGGGACTACAACACAAAGGACTGCTAACAGATTCAAGAAATACGGAGTTTCAATAGCCTACAGGACTCAGAACACCATGAGTAAAATACTGCATCCAAAAATAGAAGATTGTAACAAATTCGACACTTCAGGCATATATAAAATCAATTGTGACGATTGTGATAGCTTCTACATTGGACAGACTGTGAACTTCGTTATCGCTTCAAAAACCACATATCTGCATGGAGGAACAACAAACCGGAAAGATCAAATGTCGCACAACACCTGTTACAAAATGGGCACTCACTAGGAAAAATGGAGGATAGTCTAGATATTTTAAAGAATTGTAAGAAAGGATATGTAATGAATGCTTGGGAAGAATTGTATATTTATAAGGAAAAATGTAAAGATAGAAATAAGTTGATTAATGAACAAATACATTTTGATTCCAGTTGCACTTATAAAAATGTATTGGCCGGTGCTTCCGGTAGCCAATAGGGTATAAGTAGGGACGCCATTCAAGATTCTTGTCATTCGCCTATTGGGTCTGATGATGATTGGAGTGTCCAATCGAAATCGATCACTACTTACCACCTTTTTTGTATATTTACCGTCTTGTGAGTAACAGTATAAGCGTAAATATATGTTTTAAGTGTTTTAAGACGTTTCTTTTATTTACTTTAAGTAAATTTAATAACACGTACAATGCTGATCAAGAAGTTATTTAGTGAAGCTAGTCAAGCAAAGTTAGCAGCAAAATATTGGGATACAAGAATCAAGATTTCCATGAAGATTGCAGATATTTACTTCAAACTAAGAATGCATCAAGAAGAGAATTACACCAAAATACGCTAAAATCAAAGTCAACTGTAAACTACTGCCGCTAAAAGAACCAAGGAACAAGGAGAGGTATTATTCATCCAAAATATGATCAAACAACTTTACTGTGAAAAAGAAGAACTGAACCAGATTGCCTACGACATCCACCTACAATTTTTGAGATCATACGGACTAATAGCATGGAATTTACTACACGAAGTCGTCAGTGAAGAGGTTGAAGATGCCATGGACAGGAAATATTTACGGATAAACTACAAATTAGACAAACTCGTAGAGAAGAATACACCTAATAAAGACTTGGATAGGACCAGTACAGAACACAAATTCCAGAAGAGAGTCATCAACCTTACAGACATTCAATTCAGTGAAGAAGAAACGAAAATACTGAACTACGGAATGAAGTACAATTTCCCAATGAAGAAGAAGGGCGAAAACGAACTACTAGCTACTGAAGTTGAAGCAAATGTAAAATCACTCAGAGACGTAGACCATTATGCCGTTCGGAAGGAAGTAACAGCCAACGATTTCACCAGCCAAGGACACATAGATCCCAGCAGAAATTAAGAACTGAAGACGTGCAGCAAAATAAAGAAGAAACTGGAAGAGAATAGCTCAATCGTTGTGAAAGCAGACAAAAGCAACGCCATTGTAGTGCTCGGAAAAGAAGAATATATAAAGAAGACGGAAGATTTCATCAAAGAAAATAACTTCAAAGAGCTGAAAAAGGATCCAACGCAGAAGTACCAAAGAGAGCTGTCCGACGTCGTGAAGAGATGCACCAGAGTGATTCCCGAAGAATGTCGACAGAAGATGAACATCCTAAATTCTAAAGCGCCCGTGATGAAAGGGATCCCAAAAATACACAAGAAGAATGTACCCATCAGACCATTAGTTAACTTTAAATGTGCTCCTACCTACAATGTTTCAAAATTGTTAGCAAGTAAGCTCAGCAATGATTTAGAATTAGAACATGTATACAATGTAAAGAATAGGTATGAATTTGTTGAACGTGTCAAGAACATAGATATAGATTCGAATAGTAGGCTAGTCTCATTTGATATCGCAAATCTGTACACAAACATTCCTGTATCCGAAACTGTAGATCTTGTTAAATGTAGGCTTTTACAGAATAGTTTAGACGATGAATATGTCAATCAGATTGTAAAATTACTTGTGACTGTTTTGAAGCAAAATTATTTTTGATTCAACAATAGATTTTACGAACAAACAGATGGTTTAGCTATGGGAAGTCCACTTTCGGCAATTTTGTCAGAAATATTTTTACAGCATCAGGAAAAAGAAATGTTAACGAATTTAAGAAAAAATCATGATGTAAAACTGTATGTTAGATATGTAGACGACATTATTGTTATCTTCAGACAAGCCCAGGAGCAGGAGCACGAAACGATGATGCAGACACTAAACAACCACCACCCGAACCTCACCTTTACTAACGAGTTTGAAGAAAACAAAAAGATCAAATTCCTGGACCTCACATTAGAGAGAAAAGACAGCAAGATAGAGTTTGACATCTACAGGAAACCTACGCAAACGGACACTACAATCAACAACAAGTCTATCCATCCGACAATCCACAAGACCGCAGCCTTTAGATCTATGCTGTACCGAGCCTATAAGATCCCACTTAGCCAAACCAATAGGAAAAAAGAACTGGACACCATTAAGAAGATCGCTCAAGTGAATGGATTTCGGACCAAGACGATAGAGGACATCGCAAGGAAGACGAGGAGGAAAATCGATAGACAGAATACACTACACAGCAGAACAACATTAGAAGAGATAAAAGAGGAAAACACTAGATATATCACATTTAGCTACACGGGGACTACAACACAAAGGACTGCTAACAGATTCAAGAAATACGGAGTTTCAATAGCCTACAGGACTCAGAACACCATGAGTAAAATACTGCATCCAAAAATAGAAGATTGTAACAAATTCGACACTTCAGGCATATATAAAATCAATTGTGACGATTGTGATAGCTTCTACATTGGACAGACTGTGAACTTCGTTATCGCTTCAAAAACCACATATCTGCATGGAGGAACAACAAACCGGAAAGATCAAATGTCGCACAACACCTGTTACAAAATGGGCACTCACTAGGAAAAATGGAGGATAGTCTAGATATTTTAAAGAATTGTAAGAAAGGATATGTAATGAATGCTTGGGAAGAATTGTATATTAATAAGGAAAAATGTAAAGATAGAAATAAGTTGATTAATGAACAAATACATTTTGATTCCAGTTGCACTTATAAAAATGTATTGGCCGGTGCTTCCGGTAGCCAATAGGGTATAAGTAGGGACGCCATTCAAGATTCTTGTCATTCGCCTATTGGGTCTGATGATGATTGGAGTGTCCAATCGAAATCGATCACTACTTACCACCTTTTTTGTATATTTACCGTCTTGTGAGTAACAGTATAAGCGTAAATATATGTTTTAAGTGTTTTAAGACGTTTCTTTTATTTACTTTAAGTAAATTTAATAACACGTACAATGCCGATCAAGAAGTTATTTAGTGAAGCTAGTCAAGCAAAATTAGCAGCAAAATATAGGGATACAAGAATCAAGATTTCCATGAAGATTGCAGATATTTACTTCAAACAAAGAATGCATCAAGAAGAGAATTACACCACAATACGCTAAAATCAAAGTCAACTGTAAACTACTGCCGCTAAAAGAACCAAGGAACAAGGAGAGGTATTATTCATCCAAAATATGATCAAACAACTTTACTGTGAAAAAGAAGAACTGAACCAGATTGCCTACGACATCCACCTACAATTTTTGAGATCATACGGACTAATAGCATGGAATTTACTACACGAAGTCGTCAGTGAAGAGGTTGAAGATGCAATGGACAGGAAATATTTACGGATAAACTACAAATTAGACAAACTCGTAGAGAAGAATACACCTAATAAAGACTTGGATAGGACCAGTACAGAACACAAATTCCAGAAGAGAGTCATCAACCTTACAGACATTCAATTCAGTGAAGAAGAAACGAAAATACTGAACTACGGAATGAAGTACAATTTCCCAATGAAGAAGAAGGGCGAAAACGAACTACTAGCTACTGAAGTTGAAGCAAATGTAAAATCACTCAGAGACGTAGACCATTATGCCGTTCGGAAGGAAGTAACAGCCAACGATTTCACCAGCCAAGGACACATAGATCCCAGCAGAAATTAAGAACTGAAGACGTGCAGCAAAATAAAGAAGAAACTGGAAGAGAATAGCTCAATCGTTGTGAAAGCAGACAAAAGCAACACCATTGTAGTGCTCGGAAAAGAAGAATATATAAAGAAGACGGAAGATTTCATCAAAGAAAATAACTTCAAAGAGCTGAAAAAGGATCCAACGCAGAAGTACCAAAGAGAGCTGTCCGACGTCGTGAAGAGATGCACCAGAGTGATTCCCGAAGAATGTCGACAGAAGATGAACATCCTAAATTCTAAAGCGCCCGTGATGAAAGGGATCCCAAAAATACACAAGAAGAATGTACCCATCAGACCATTAGTTAACTTTAAATGTGCTCCTACCTACAATGTTTCAAAATTGTTAGCAAGTAAGCTCAGCAATGATTTAGAATTAGAACATGTATACAATGTAAAGAATAGGTATGAATTTGTTGAACGTGTCAAGAACATAGATATAGATTCGAATAGTAGGCTAGTCTCATTTGATATCGCAAATCTGTACACAAACATTCCTGTATCCGAAACTGTAGATCTTGTTAAATGTAGGCTTTTACAGAATAGTTTAGACGATGAATATGTCAATCAGATTGTAAAATTACTTGTGACTGTTTTGAAGCAAAATTATTTTTGATTCAACAATAGATTTTACGAACAAACAGATGGTTTAGCTATGGGAAGTCCACTTTCGGCAATTTTGTCAGAAATATTTTTACAGCATCAGGAAAAAGAAATGTTAACGAATTTAAGAAAAAATCATGATGTAAAACTGTATGTTAGATATGTAGACGACATTATTGTTATCTTCAGACAAGCCCAGGAGCAGGAGCACGAAACGATGATGCAGACACTAAACAACCACCACCCGAACCTCACCTTTACTAACGAGTTTGAAGAAAACAAAAAGATCAAATTCCTGGACCTCACATTAGAGAGAAAAGACAGCAAGATAGAGTTTGACATCTACAGGAAACCTACGCAAACGGACACTACAATCAACAACAAGTCTATCCATCCGACAATCCACAAGACCGCAGCCTTTAGATCTATGCTGTACCGAGCCTATAAGATCCCACTTAGCCAAACCAATAGGAAAAAAGAACTGGACACCATTAAGAAGATCGCTCAAGTGAATGGATTTCGGACCAAGACGATAGAGGACATCGCAAGGAAGACGAGGAGGAAAATCGATAGACAGAATACACTACACAGCAGAACAACATTAGAAGAGATAAAAGAGGAAAACACTAGATATATCACATTTAGCTACACGGGGACTACAACACAAAGGACTGCTAACAGATTCAAGAAATACGGAGTTTCAATAGCCTACAGGACTCAGAACACCATGAGTAAAATACTGCATCCAAAAATAGAAGATTGTAACAAATTCGACACTTCAGGCATATATAAAATCAATTGTGACGATTGTGATAGCTTCTACATTGGACAGACTGTGAACTTCGTTATCGCTTCAAAAACCACATATCTGCATGGAGGAACAACAAACCGGAAAGATCAAATGTCGCACAACACCTGTTACAAAATGGGCACTCACTAGGAAAAATGGAGGATAGTCTAGATATTTTAAAGAATTGTAAGAAAGGATATGTAATGAATGCTTGGGAAGAATTGTATATTTATAAGGAAAAATGTAAAGATAGAAATAAGTTGATTAATGAACAAATACATTTTGATTCCAGTTGCACTTATAAAAATGTATTGGCCGGTGCTTCCGGTAGCCAATAGGGTATAAGTAGGGACGCCATTCAAGATTCTTGTCATTCGCCTATTGGGTCTGATGATGATTGGAGTGTCCAATCGAAATCGATCACTACTTACCACCTTTTTTGTATATTTACCGTCTTGTGAGTAACAGTATAAGCGTAAATATATGTTTTAAGTGTTTTAAGACGTTTCTTTTATTTACTTTCCGTAAATTTAATAACACGTACAATGCTGATCAAGAAGTTATTTAGTGAAGCTAGTCAAGCAAAATTAGCAGCAAAATATAGGGATACAAGAATCAAGATTTCCATGAAGATTGCAGATATTTACTTCAAACAAAGAATGCATCAAGAAGAGAATTACACCACAATACGCTAAAATCAAAGTCAACTGTAACACTACTGCCGCTAAAAGTGTAACGAGTTATTTTTCCTAGGGGGGTAATTATTTGCTATTTGGCCGCGCACCGATTGATGAGGTGAGTGAGCGGCGGCAGCGAGGCTAGCGAGCGCCCTTTGACCCTGCTTATCAGTGCCGATAAGCCTGGGATATCCTAGATCTTCAGGATAGCCTAGGACAGAGACATTCGAGTCGTGGATCCCGTGCAGTGAAGAGCGAGCGTGTGTCTAGTGAGACGTCCAGTGGTGTACGTGACAGTGGTGTCGGAGTATGCTGGTGGTGTGATCGCGCCGAGTGTTGGTGTAAGTTGGGTACTGACCCACTTGTGGTGAGTGGACGACTTGATATTATTAGTTTGATAATATTAATATCTGGTTTTATTGCGAGAGTTAGAAGCCTGACGGTAGTTAGGATTTATATTAGTCAGGAATAATATTAAAGTGTATTCCTGACGGTTCTGGGCAGGTGCTAGAGATACAAGATACAAGATACAAGAATACTTTATTTACAATCTTTAAGATTGAAAGGGCGTCAATACAGAATTGTGCAATTGCTATATAAAAGTCAAAACAAATTGTTATTTTTTAAGAATAAAAAATAGCTTATCAGAGTTCTTGCAGTGATGATTTATTCAAGTTCTTGCCAAGACAAATACTCATTCAGACTATAAAATGGTCTATGTAACAGCCAGCACTTTAGTTCTTTCTTCAGTTTTCTGGGTTGAAGAGACTTCAAGTGGACGGGAAGGACGTTAAAAAACTTGGCACGCATGTATGAGGGTTTCTCTTCATAGAGCCTTGTGTTGTGAGCAGGAAGGTTGTAATCATTTCTTCGTCTTGTGTTGTATGAGTGCACCTCCTGATGACGACAGGTCCTGGAAGAGTCGACAATGGTAAGAGTCCGTAGTATGAAGAGGTTGACTACGGTCAGGATTTTTAACCTCCTAAACTGTGGTCTGCAACTATCTGTTGTCTCAATGCCAGTCAGGGTTCGAACAGCCCTCTTTTGCATGATGAGAACTCTGTTAAGGTTCTGTGCCGACGATCCACCCCACACCACAATGCCATAACAGAGAATACTCTCAAGAAGGGCATAGTATGCTGTTAGTGCCGCCTCTTCTGTGCTCACAGCCATTGTTCTTCTCAGTGCAAAAATTGCGGTGCTTAGCTTATGGCAGAGTGCTTCAATGTGTTCGTCCCTAGAGCGAAATAATATAATTTAATTGGCTGTAGTAGTTATTATTTTGCGTTGTACCTAGAGTTAGTTATATTACTAATAACTCTGAGGCCCGACAAACCTAGGCTGCACGATTTAGCGTGCGTAGTTGGAAGCACGAGGCCAGTAGGCTAGTAGCTAGTTTTATTAGCCTATTAACAGAAGCCCAGCTAAGTAACATAAAGTTGGCAGTAGCAGTAGTAGGGTTGTTATTGTTTATTCATTTGATTATTTTAATTTAACCTGAACAGCTTGTTTGGTAGTCCAACACGTTATCTCGGTAGCTTGGATAGCGGAGTACCGGCTATCAGATAATATATTTATCTAGTGTTTGGAACGTATTTAACAGTTATTTATCTGCTACTAAGTAGCTCAATATTTTAATAGTGCAATTGCCATTTAGTTTTGCCTGTCTGGCTTGGTATTTATTGAGACCAGCTATTCGTGGCGTAGTCACTCTACCTATAGTGTACTTGTATATTATTATGTGGTACGATTATTGAGTGAACTGATTGATTCTTAGCTTGGGCATTAGAGTTGTGTATTGGATTATAGTGGCCTAGTAGACCCCGCCTTTTGATAACTCGCGTTGTGGTTTTTATTGGCAAGTCGTCGTGTAACTCACTGTGTTTTAGGCACTCTGGGCTTAACTATTGGATAGTTAGGACGAAGCCCGAGTTGCGTAGTCAGCAACGACCCCCTAGGAGTGTGGAGAATCGGCGTAGGCCTGGTAGTGATTATTGCACGTTTGTTTTGTGACTTGTTTTTGACTTGTTCACAGTGCCCGTGTATGAGCCAGTCCTATACCGGTTAGACCCGGCTATTGGCCTAGTGGTTTCCCCGACCTTATCGCAGACCCTGGAACTTTACCCAGCCATTGTAGGCTGAGCTATCCCCGGCAAACGGTTGCGACTGCTGCACTTTTAATTAATATATTTTTTTCCAGTGCAGAAAATTTCGTCGCAAGATGGCGCCTGCGAACAGGGACTATGGTTGGCAGTGGTGCTGAGTTGCTGACGTATTAACGGCGCCCGAACAAAATAATTTTATTTGTGCAGATTTGCTGCGGACTTGTGCAGATTGGCTGCGGACCTGAACTGTTGAGCAGAGTTTTAGGCAGACCTGCTGTGATTTTATAGTCGGTTGGGTAGGCCTAACCTGTTTTCTGTTACAGCGTGGTGCGTTGTGAACCCTAATTTATTTAGTGGTTGTGTACATAGATATTAGTTAGTAATTTTAATTTTGCTAATTAATTGAGCCTTATCATTGAATATTATTTGAATGAGAACCCTTATTGTGTATTTGTGGTTTTTAATAATGTTTTTAATAATAATAATACATATATATTAATATTATAGTAAGGATAATATGCAATTAAATATTGACAGGTTTTTTTTATCATAATATAAATACATATTTTATAATTTTTATATAAAAATAATTATATATGAATGAACACTTTTTAATGATGTTTTTGTTATTAATAATACATATATAATAATATTATAGGAAGGATAATATACAAATAAATATAGTTTTTGATCATAATATAAATACATATTTTATAATATTTTTATAATAATAATTATATATGAATGAACACTTTTGAATAATGTTTTTGTTATTAATAATACATATATAATAATATTATAGGAAGGATAATATACAAATAAATATATATAAATGTTTTTGATCATAATATAAATACATATTTTATAATATTTTTATAATAATAATTATATATGAATGAACACTTTTTAATAATGTTTTTGTTATTAATAATACATATATAATAATATTATAGGAAGGATAATATGCAAATAAATATTCACAGGTTTTTTTATCATAATATAAATACATATTTTAAAGTTTTTTATAATAATAATAATATATGAATGAACACTTTTTAGTAATGTTTTTGTAATTAATAATACAAATATAATAATATTATAGAAACGATAATATGCAAATAAATATTGACAGGTTTTTTTGATCATAATATAAATACATAGTTTAAAGTTTTTTTATAATAATAATTATATATGAATGAACACTTTTTAGTAATGTTTTTGTAATTAATAATACAAATATAATAATATTATAGAAACGATAATATGCAAATAAATATTGACAGGTTTTTTTGATCATAATATAAATACATAGTTTAAAGTTTTTTTATAATTATAATTATATATGAATGAACACTTTTTAATAATGTTTTTGTTATGAATAATACATATATAATAATATTATAGGAAGGATAATATACAAATAAATATATATAATTTTTTTTGATCATAATATAAATACATATTTTATAATATTTTTATAATAATAATTATATATGAATGAACACTTTTTAATAATGTTTTTGTTATGAATAATACATATATAATAATATTATAGGAAGGATAATATACAAATAAATATATATAAATGTTTTTGATCATAATATAAATACATATTTAATAATATTTTTATAATTATAATTATATATGAATGAACACTTTTTAATAATGTTTTTAATAATAATAATACATATATATTAATATTATAGTAAGGATAATATGCAATTAAATATTGACAGGTTTTTTTTATCATAATATAAATACATATTTTAAAATTTTTATATAAAAATAATTATATATGAATGAACACTTTTTAATGATGTTTTTGTAATTAATAATACATATATAATAATATTATAGGAAGGATAATATGCAAATAAATATTCACAGGTTTTTTTTATCATAATATAAATACATATTTTAAAGTTTTTTATAATAATAATTATATATGAATGAACACTTTTTAGTAATGTTTTTGTAATTAATAATACAAATATAATAATATTATAGAAACGATAATATGAAAATAAATATTGACAGGTTTTTTTTATCATAATATAAATACATATTTTAAAGTTTTTTATAATAATAATTATATATGAATGAACACTTTTTAGTAATGTTTTTGTAATTAATAATACAAATATCATAATATTATAGAAACGATAATATGAAAATAAATATTGACAGGTTTTTTTGATCATAATATAAATACATAGTTTAAAGTTTTTTTATAATTATAATTATATATGAATGAACACTTTTTAATAATGTTTTTGTTATGAATAATACATATATAATAATAGTATAGGAAGGATAATATACAAATAAATATATATATAAATGTTTTTGATCATAATATAAATACATATTTTATAATATTTTTATAATTATAATTATATATGAATGAACACTTTTTAATAATGTTTTTAATAATAATAATACATATATATTAATATTATAGTAAGGATAATATGCAATTAAATATTGACAGGTTTTTTTATCATAATATAAATATATATTTTAAAATTTTTATATAAAAATAATTATATATGAATGAACACATTTCAATGATGTTTTTGTTATTAATAATACATATATAATAATATTATAGGAAGGATAATATACAAATAAATATATATAAATGTTTTTGATCATAATATAAATACATATTTTATAATATTTTTTTAATAATAATTTTATATGAATGAACACTTTTGAATAATGTTTTTGTTATTAATAATACATATATAATAATATTATAGGAAGGATAATATACAAATAAATATATATAAATGTTTTTGATCATAATATAAATACATATTTTATAATATTTTTATAATAATAATTATATATGAATGAACACTTTTTAGTAATGTTTTTGTAATTAATAATACAATTATAATAATATTATAGAAACGATAATATGCAAATAAATATTGACAGGTTTTTTTGATCATAATATAAATACATAGTTTAAAGTTTTTTTATAATAATAATTATATATGAATGAACACTTTTTAGTAATGTTTTTGTAATTAATAATACAAATATAATAATATTATAGAAACGATAATATGCAAATAAATATTGACAGGTTTTTTTGATCATAATATAAATACATAGTTTAAAGTTTTTTTATAATTATAATTATATATGAATGAACACTTTTTAATAATGTTTTTGTTATGAATAATACATATATAATAATATTATAGGAAGGATAATATACAAATAAATATATATAAATGTTTTTGATCATAATATAAATACATATTTTATAATATTTTTATAATAATAATTATATATGAATGAACACTTTTTAATAATGTTTTTGTTATTATTAATACATATATAATAATATTATAGGAAGGATTATATACAAATAAATATATATAAATGTTTTTGATCATAATATAAATACATATTTTATAATATTTTTATAATTATAATTATATATGAATGAACACTTTTTAATAATGATTTTAATAATAATAATACATATATATTAATATTATAGTAAGGATAATATGCAATTAAATATTGACAGGTTTTTTTTATCATATTATAAATACATATTTTAAAATTTTTATATAAAAATAATTATATATGAATGAACACTTTTTAATGATGTTTTTGTAATTAATTATACATATATAATAATATTATAGGAAGGATAATATGCAAATAAATATTCACAGGTTTTTTTATCATAATATAAATACATATTTTAAAGTTTTTTATAATAATAATTATATATGAATGAACACTTTTTAGTAATGTTTTTGTAATTAATAATACAAATATAATATTATTATAGAAACGATAATATGAAAATAAATATTGACAGGTTTTTTTGATCATAATATAAATACATAGTTTAAAGTTTTTTTATAATTATAATTATATATGAATGAACACTTTTTAATAATGTTTTTGTTATGAATAATACATATATAATAATATTATAGGAAGGATAATATACAAATAAATATATATAAATGTTTTTGATCATAATATAAATACATATTTTATAATATTTTTATAATTATAATTATATATGAATGAACACTTTTTAATAATGTTTTTAATAATAATAATACATATATATTAAAATTATAGTAAGGATAATATGCAATTAAATATTGAAAGGTTTTTTTTATCATAATATAAATACATATTTTAAAATTTTTATATAAAAATAATTTTATATGAATGAACACTTTTTAATGATGTTTTTGTAATTAATAATACATATATAATAATATTATAGGAAGGATAATATGCAAATAAATATTCACAGGTTTTTTTTATCATAATATAAATACATATTTTAAAGTTTTTTATAATAATAATTATATATGAATGAACACTTTTTAGTAATGTTTTTGTAATTAATAATACAAATATAATAATATTATAGAAACGATAATATGAAAATAAATATTGACAGGTTTTTTAGATCATAATATAAATACATAGTTTAAAGTTTTTTTATAATTATAATTATATATGAATGAACACTTTTTAATAATGTTTTTGTTATGAATAATACATATATAATAATATTATAGTAAGGATAATATGCAATTAAATATTGACAGGTTTTTTTTTCATAATATAAATACATATTTTATAATTTTTATATAAAAATAATTATATATGAATGAACACTTTTTAATGATGTTTTTGTTATTAATAATACATATATAATAATATTATAGGAAGGATAATATACAAATAAATATATATAAATGTTTTTGATCATAATATAAATACATATTTTATAATATTTTTATAATAATAATTATATATGAATGAACACTTTTGAATAATGTTTTTATTATTAATAATACATATATAATAATATTATAGGAAGGATAATATACAAATAAATATATATAAATGTTTTTGATCATAATATAAATACATATTTTATAATATTTTTATAATAATAATTATATATGAATGAACACTTTTTAATAATGTTTTTGTTATTAATAATACATATATAATAATATTATAGGAAGGATAATATGCAAATAAATATTCAAAGGTTTTTTTGATCATAATATAAATACATAGTTTAAAGTTTTTTTATAATTATAATTATATATGAATGAACACTTTTTAATAATGTTTTTGTTATGAATAATACATATATAATAATATTATAGGAAGGATAATTTACAAATAAATATATATAAATGTTTTTGATCATAATATAAATACATATTTTATAATATTTTTATAATTATAATTATATATGAATGAACACTTTTTAATAATGTTTTTAATAATAATAATACATATATATTAAAATTATAGTAAGGATAATATGCAATTAAATATTGACAGGTTTTTTTTATCATAATATAAATACATATTTTAAAATTTTTATATAAAAATAATTTTATATGAATGAACACTTTTTAATGATGTTTTTGTAATTAATAATACATATATAATAATATTATAGGAAGGATAATATGCAAATAAATATTCACAGGTTTTTTTTATCATAATATAAATACATATTTAAAAGTTTTTTATAATAATAATTATATATGAATGAACACTTTTTAGTAATGTTTTTGTAATTAATAATACAAATATAATAATATTATAGAAACGATAATATGAAAATAAATATTGACAGGTTTTTTTGATCATAATATAAATACATAGTTTAAAGTTTTTTTATAATTATAATTATATATGAATGAACACTTTTTAATAATGTTTTTAATAATAATAATACATATATTTTAATATTATAGTAAGGATAATATGCAATTAAATATTGACAGGTTTTTTTTTATCATAATATAAATACATATTTTATAATTTTTATATAAAAATAATTATATATGAATGAACACTTTTTAATGATGTTTTTGTTATTAATAATACATATATAATAATATTTTAGGAAGGATAATATACAAATAAATACATATAAATGTTTTTGATCATAATATAAATACATATTTTATAATATTTTTATAATAATAATTATATATGAATGAACACTTTTTAATGATGTTTTTGTAATTAACAATACATATATAATAATATTATAGGAAGGATAATATGCAAATAAATATTCACAGGTTTTTTTGATCATAATATAAATACATAGTTTAAAGTTTTTTTATAATAATAATTATATATGAATGAACACTTTTTAGTAATGTTTTTGTAATTAATAATACAAATATAATAATATTATAGAAACGATAATATGCAAATAAATATTGACAGGTTTTTTTGATCATAATATAAATACATAGTTTAAAGTTTTTTTTATAATTATAATTATATATGAATGAACACTTTTTAATAATGTTTTTGTTATGAATAATACATATATAATAATATTATAGGAAGGATAATATACAAATAAATATATATAAATATTTTTGATCATAATATAAATACATATTTTATAATATTTTTATAATAATAATAATATATGAATGAACACTTTTTAATAATGTTTTTGTTATGAATAATACATATATAATAATATTATAGGAAGGATAATATACAAATAAATATATATAAATGTTTTTGATCATAATATAAATACATATTTTATAATATTTTTATAATAATAATTATATATGAATGAACACTTTTTAATAATGTTTTTGTTATTAATAATACATATATAATAATATTATAGGAAGGATAATATACAAATAAATATATATAAATGTTTTTGATCATAATATAAATACATATTTTATAATATTTTTATAATTATAATTATATATGAATGATCACTTTTTAATAATGTTTTTAATAATAATAATACATATATATTAATATTATAGTAAGGATAATACGCAATTAAATATTGACAGGTTTTTTATCATAATATGAATACATATTTTAAAATTTTTATATAAAAATAATTATATATGAATGAACACTTTTTAATGATGTTTTTGTAATTAATAATACATATATAATAATATTATAGGAAGGATAATTTGCAAATAAATATTCACAGGTTTTTTTTTATCATAATATAAATACATATTTTAAAGTTTTTTATATTAATAATTATATATGAATGAACACTTTTTAGTAATGTTTTTGTAATTAATAATACAAATATAATAATATTATAGAAACGATAATATGAAAATAAATATTGACAGGTTTTTTTGATCATAATATAAATACATAGTTTAAAGTTTTTTTATAATTATAATTATATATGAATGAACACTTTTTAATAATGTTTTTGTTATGAATAATACATATATAATAATATTATAGGAAGGATAATATACAAATAAATATATATAAATTTTTTTGATCATAATATAAATACATATTTTATAATATTTTTATAATAATAATTTTATATGAATGAATACTTTTGAATAATGTTTTTGTTATTAATAATACATATATAATAATATTATAGGAAGGATAATATACAAATAAATATATATAAATGTTTTTGATCATAATATAAATACATATTTTATAATATTTTTATAATAATAATTATATATGAATGAACACTTTTTAATGATGTTTTTGTAATTAATAATACAAATATAATAATATTATAGAAACGATAATATGAAAATAAATATTGACAGGTTTTTTTTATCATAATATAAATACTTAGTTTAAAGTTTTTTTATAATTATAATTATATATGAATGAACACTTTTTAATAATGTTTTTGTTATGAATAATACATATATAATAATATTATAGGAAGGATAATATACAAATAAATATATATAAATGTTTTTGATCATAATATAAATACATATTTTAAAATTTTTATATAAAAATAATTTTATATGAATGAACACTTTTTAATGATGTTTTTGTAATTAATAATACATATATAATAATATTATAGGAAGGATAATATGCAAATAAATATTCACAGGTTTTTTTTATTATAATATAAATACATATTTTAAAGTTTTTTATAATAATAATTATATATGAATGAACACTTTTTAGTAATGTTTTTGTAATTAATAATACAAATATAATAATATTATAGAAACGATAATATGAAAATAAATATTGACAGGTTTTTTTGATCATAATATAAATACATAGTTTAAAGTTTTTTTATAATTATAATTATATATGAATGAACCCTTTTTAATAATGTTTTTGTTATGAATAATACATATATAATAATATTATAGGAAGGATAATATACAAATAAATATATAAAAATGTTTTTGATCATAATATAAATACATATTTTATAATATTTTTATAATTATAATTATATATGAATGAACACTTTTTAATAATGTTTTTGTTATGAATAATACATATATAATAATATTATAGGAAGGATAATATACAAATAAATATATATAAATGTTTTTGATCATAATATAAATACATATTTTAAAATTTTTATATAAAAATAATTTTATATGAATGAACACTTTTTAATGATGTTTTTGTAATTAATAATACATATATAATAATATTATAGTAAGGATAATATGCAATTAAATATTGACAGGTTTTTTTATCATAATATAAATACATATTTTAAAGTTTTTTATAATAATAATAATATATGAACACTTTTTAGTAATGTTTTTGTAATTAATAATCCAAATATAATAATATTATAGAAACGATAATATGCAAATAAATATTGACAGGTTTTTTTGATCATAATATAAATACATAGTTTAAAGTTTTTTTTTAATAATAATTATATATGAATGAACACTTTTTAGTAATGTTTTTGTAATTAATAATACAAATATAATAATATTATAGAAACGATAATATGCAAATAAATATTGACAGGTTTTTTTGATCATAATATAAATACATAGTTTAAAGTTTTTTTATAATAATAATTATATATGAATGAACACTTTTTAGTAATGTTTTTGTAATTTATAATACAAATATAATAATATTATAGAAACGATAATATGCAAATAAATATTGACAGGTTTTTTTGATCATAATATAAATACATAGTTTAAAGTTTTTTTATAATTATAATTATATATGAATGAACACTTTTTAATAATGTTTTTGTTATTAATAATACATATATAATAATATTATAGGAAGGATAATATACAAATAAATATATAAAAATGTTTTTGATCATAATATAAATACATATTTTATAATATTTTTATAATAATAATTATATATGAATGAACACTTTTTAATAATGTTTTTGTTATTAATAATACATATATAATAATATTATAGGAAGGATAATATGCAAATAAATATTCACAGGTTTTTTTATCATAATATAAATACATATTTTAAAGTTTTTTATAATAATAATAATATATGAATGAACACTTTATAGTAATGTTTTTGTAATTAATAATACATATATAATAATATTATAGGAAGGATAATATGCAAATAAATATTCACAGGTTTTTTTATCATAATATAAATACATATTTTAAAGTTTTTTATAATAATAATAATATATGAATGAACACTTTTTAGTAATGTTTTTGTAATTAATAATACAAATATAATAATATTATAGAAACGATAATATGCAAATAAATATTGACAGGTTTTTTTGATCATAATATAAATACATAGTTTAAAGTTTTTTTATAATAATAATTATATATGAATGAACACTTTTTAGTAATGTTTTTGTAATTAATAATACAAATATAATAATATTATAGAAACGATAATATGCAAATAAATATTGACAGGTTTTTTTGATCATAATATAAATACATAGTTTAAAGTTTTTTTATAATTATAATTATATATGAATGAACACTTTTTAATAATGTTTTTGTTATGAATAATACATATATAATAATATTATAGGAAGGATAATATACAAATAAATATATATAAATGTTTTTGATTATAATATAAATACATATTTTATAATATTTTTATAATAATAATTATATATGAATGAACACTTTTTAATAATGTTTTTGTTATTAATAATACATATATAATAATATTATAGGAAGGATAATATACAAATAAATATATATAAATGTTTTTGATCATAATATAAATACATATTTTATAATATTTTTATAATTATAATTATATATGATGAACACTTTTTAATAATGATTTTAATAATAATAATAAATATATATTAATATTATAGTAAGGATAATATGCAATTAAATATTGACAGGTTTTTTTTATCATATTATAAATACATATTTTAAAATTTTTATATAAAAATAATTATATATGAATGAACAATTTTTAATGATGTTTTTGTAATTAATAATACATATATAATAATATTATAGGAAGGATAATATGCAAATAAATATTCACAGGTTTTTTTTATCATAATATAAATACATATTTTAAAGTTTTTTATAATAATAATTATATATGAATGATACACTTTTTAGTAATGTTTTTGTAATTAATAATACAAATATAATAATATTATAGAAACGATAATATGCAAATAAATATTGACAGGTTTTTTTGATCATAATATAAATACATAGTTTAAAGTTTTTTCATAATTATAATTATATATGAATGAACACTTTTTAATAATGTTTTTGTTATTAATAATACATATATAATAATATTATAGGAAGGATAATATACAAATAAATATATATAAATGTTTTTGATCATAATATAAATACATATTTTATAATATTTTTATAATTATAATTATATATGATGAACACTTTTTAATAATGATTTTAATAATAATAATAAATATATATTAATATTATAGTAAGGATAATATGCAATTAAATATTGACAGGTTTTTTTTATCATATTATAAATACATATTTTAAAATTTTTATATAAAAATAATTATATATGAATGAACAATTTTTAATGATGTTTTTGTAATTAATAATACATATATAATAATATTATAGGAAGGATAATATGCAAATAAATATTCACAGGTTTTTTTTATCATAATATAAATACATATTTTAAAGTTTTTTATAATAATAATTATATATGAATGATACACTTTTTAGTAATGTTTTTGTAATTAATAATACAAATATAATAATATTATAGAAACGATAATATGCAAATAAATATTGACAGGTTTTTTTGATCATAATATAAATACATAGTTTAAAGTTTTTTCATAATTATAATTATATATGAATGAACACTTTTTAATAATGTTTTTGTTATTAATAATACATATATAATAATATTATAGGAAGGATAATATACAAATAAATATATATAAATGTTTTTGATCATAATATAAATACATATTTTACAATATTTTTATAATTATAATTATATATGAATGAACACTTTTTAATAATGTTTTTAATAATAATAATACATATATATTAATTTTATAGTAAGGATAAAATGCAATTAAATATTGACAGGTTTTTTTTATCATAATATAAATACATATTTTAAAATTTTTATATAAAAATAATTATATATGAATGAACACTTTTTAGTAATGTTTTTGTAATTAATAATACAAATATAATAATATTATAGAAACGATAATATGAAAATAAATATTGACAGGTTTTTTTGATCATAATATAAATACATAGTTTAATGTTTTTTTATAATTATAATTATATATGAATGAACACTTTTTAATAATGTTTTTGTTATGAATAATACTTATATAATAATATTATAGTAAGGATAATATGCAATTAAATATTGACAGGTTTTTTTATCATAATATAAATACATATTTTATAATTTTTATATAAAAATAATTATATATGAATGAACACTTTTTAATGATGTTTTTGTTATTAATAATACATATATAATAATATTATAGGAAGGATAATATACAAATAAATATATATAAATGTTTTTGATAATATAAATACATATTTTATAATATTTTTATAATAATAATTATATATGAATGAACACTTTTGAATAATGTTTTTGTTATTAATAATACATATATAATAATATTATAGGAAGGATAATATACAAATAAATATATATAAATGTTTTTGATCATAATATAAATACATATTTTATAATATTTTTATAATAATAATTATATATGAATGAACACTTTTTAATAATGTTTTTGTTATTAATAATACATATATAATAATATTATAGGAAGGATAATATGCAAATAAATATTCACAGGTTTTTTTATCATAATATAAATACATATTTTAAAGTTTTTTATAATAATAATAATATATGAATGAACACTTTTTAGTAATGTTTTTGTAATTAGTAATACAAATATAATAATATTATAGAAACAATAATATGAAAAAAAAAATAGTCAGGTTTTTTTGATCATAATATAAATACATAGTTTAAAGTTTTTTTATAATAATAATTATATATGAATGAACACTTTTTAGTAATGTTTTTGTAATTAATAATACAAATATAATAATATTATAGAAACGATAATATGAAAATAAATATTGACAGGTTTTTTTTATCATAATATAAATACATAGTTTAAAGTTTTTTTATAATAATAATTATATATGAATGAACACTTTTTAGTAATGTTTTTGTAATTAATAATACAAATATAATAATATTATATAAACGATAATATGAAAATAAATATTGACAGGTTTTTTTGATCATAATATAAATACATAGTTTAAAGTTTTTTTATAATTATAATTATATATGAATGAACACTTTTTAATAATGTTTTTGTTATGAATAATACATATATAATAATATTATAGGAAGGATAATATACAAATAAATATATAAAATGTTTTTGATTATAATATAAATACATATTTTATAATATTTTTTTAATTATAATTATATATGAATGAACACTTTTTAATAATGTTTTTAATAATAATAATACATATATATTAATATTATAGTAAGGATAATATGCAATTAAATATTGACAGGTTTTTTTTTTATCATAATATAAATACATATTTTATAATTTTTATATAACAATAATTATATATGAATGAACACTTTTTAATGATGTTTTTGTTATTAATAATACATATATAATAATATTATAGGAAGGATAATATACAAATAAATATATATAAATGTTTTTGATCATAATATAAATACATATTTTATAATATTTTTATAATAATAATTATATATGAATGAACACTTTTGAATAATATTTTTGTTATTAATAATACATATATAATAATATTATAGGAAGGATAATATACAAATAAATATATATAAATGTTTTTGATCATAATATAAATACATATTTTATAATATTTTTATAATAATAATTATATATGAATGAACACTTTTTAATAATGTGTTTGTTAATAATAATACATATATAATAATATTATAGGAAGGATAATATGCAAATAAATATTCACAGGTTTTTTTATCATAATATAAATACATATTTTAAAGTTTTTTATAATAATAATAATATATGAACACTTTTTAGTAATGTTTTTGTAATTAATAATCCAAATATAATAATATTATAGAAACGATAATATGCAAATAAATATTGGCAGGTTTTTTTGATCATAATATAAATACATAGTTTAAAGTTTTTTTATAATAATAATTATATATGAATGAACACTTTTTAGTAATGTTTTTGTAATTAATAATACAAATATAATAATATTATAGAAACGATAATATGCAAATAAATATTGACAGGTTTTTTTGATCATAATATAAATACATAGTTTAAAGTTTTTTTATAATAATAATTATATATGAATGAACACTTTTTAGTAATGTTTTTGTAATTAATAATACAAATATAATAATATTATAGAAACGATAATATGCAAATAAATATTGACAGGTTTTTTTGATCATAATATAAATACATAGTTTAAAGTTTTTTTATAATTATAATTTTATATGAATGAACACTTTTTAATAATGTTTTTGTTATGAATAATACATATATAATAATATTATAGGAAGGATAATATACAAATAAATATATATAAATGTTTTTGATCATAATATAAATACATATTTTATAATAATTTTATAATAATAATAATATATGAATGAACACTTTTTAATAATGTTTTTGTTATTAATAATACATATATAATAATATTATAGGAAGGATAATATACAAATAAATATATAAAAATGTTTTTGATCATAATATAAATACATATTTTATAATATTTTTATAATAATAATTATATATGAATGAACACTTTTTAATAATGTTTTTGTTATTAATAATACATATATAATAATATTATAGGAAGGATAATATGCAAATAAATATTCACAGGTTTTTTTATCATAATATAAATACATATTTTAAAGTTTTTTATAATAATAATAATGTATGAATGAACACTTTTTGTAATGTTTTTGTAATTAATAATACAAATATAATAATATTATAGAAACGATAATATGCAAATAAATATTGACAGGTTTTTTTGATCATAATATAAATACATAGTTTAAAGTTTTTTTATAATAATAATTATATATGAATGAACACTTTTTAGTAATGTTTTTGTAATTAATAATACAAATATAATAATATTATAGAAACGATAATATGCAAATAAATATTGACAGGTTTTTTTGATCATAATATAAATACATAATTTAAAGTTTTTTTATAATTATAATTATATATGAATGAACACTTTTTAATAATGTTTTTGTTATGAATAATACATATATAATAATATTATAGGAAGGATAATATACAAATAAATATATATAAATGTTTTTGATCATAATATAAATACATATTTTATAATATTTTTATAATAATAATTATATATGAATGAACACTTTTTAATAATGTTTTTGTTATTAATAATACATATATAATAATATTATAGAAAGGATAATATACAAATAAATATATATAAATGTTTTTGATCATAATATAAATACATATTTTATAATATTTTTATAATTATAATTATATATGATGAACACTTTTTAATAATGATTTTAATAATAATAATACATATATATTAATATTATAGTAAGGATAATATGCAATTAAATATTGACAGGTTTTTTTTATCATATTATAAATACATATTTTAAAATTTTTATATAAAAATAATTATATATGAATGAACAATTTTTAATGATGTTTTTGTAATTAATAATACATATATAATAATATTATAGGAAGGATAATATGCAAATAAATATTCACAGGTTTTTTTGATCATAATATAAATACATAGTTTAAAGTTTTTTTATAATTATAATTATATATGAATGAACACTTTTTAATAATGTTTTTGTTATGAATAATACATATATAATAATATTATAGGAAAGATAATATACAAATAAATATATAAAAATGTTTTTGATCATAATATAAATACATATTTTATAATATTTTTATAATTATAATTATATATGAATGAACACTTTTTAATAATGTTTTTAATAATAATAATACATATATATTAATATTATAGTAAGGATAATATGCAGTTAAATATTGAAAGGTTTTTTTTATCATAATATAAATACATATTTTATAACTTTTATATAAAAATAATTTTATATGAATGAACACTTTTTAATGATGTTTTTGTTATTAATAATACATATATAATAATATTATAGGAAGGATAATATACAAATAAATATATATAAATGTTTTTGATCATAATATAAATACATATTTTATAATATTTTTATAATAATAATTATATATGAATAAACACTTTTGAATAATGTTTTTGTTATTAATAATACATATATAATAATATTATAGGAAGGATAATATACAAATAAATATATATAAATGTTTTTGATCATAATATAAATACATATTTTATAATAATTTTATAATAATAATTATATATGAATGAACACTTTTTAATAATGTTTTTGTTATTAATAATACATATATAATAATATTATAGGAAGGATAATATGCAAATAAATATTCACAGGTTTTTTTGATCATAATATAAATACATAGTTTAAAGTTTTTTTATAATAATAATTATATATGAATGAACACTTTTTAGTAATTTTTTTGTAATTAATAATACAAATATAATAATATTATAGAAACGATAATATGCAAATAAATATTGACAGGTTTTTTTGATCATAATATAAATACATAGTTTAAAGTTTTTTTATAATTATAATTATATATGAATGAACACTTTTTAATAATGTTTTTGTTATGAATAATACATATATAATAATATTATAGGAAGGATAATATACAAATAAATAAATATAAATGTTTTTGATCATAATATAAATACATATTTTATAATATTTTTATAATAATAATAATATATGAATGAACACTTTTTAATAATGTTTTTGTTATGAATAATACATATATAATAATATTATAGGTAGGATAATATACAAATAAATATATATAAATGTTTTTGATCATAATATAAATACATATTTTATAATATTTTTATAATTATAATTATATATGAATGAACACTTTTTAATAATGTTTTTAATAATAATAATACATATATATTAATATTATAGTAAGGATAATATGAAAATAAATATTGACAGGTTTTTTTGATCATAATATAAATACATAGTTTAAATTTTTTTTATAATTATAATTATATATGAATGAACACTTTTTAATAATGTTTTTGTTATGAATAATACATATATAATAATATTATAGGAAGGATAATATACAAATAAATATATATAAATGTTTTTGATCATAATATAAAAACATATTTTATAATATTTTTATAATTATAATTATATATGAATGAACACTTTTTAATAATGTTTTTAATAATAATAATACATATATATTAATATTATAGTAAGGATAATATGCAATTAAATATTGACAGGTTTTTTTTATCATAATATAAATACATATTTTAAAATTTTTATATAAAAATAATTATATATGAATGAACACTTTTTAATGATGTTTTTGTAATTAATAATACATATATAATAATATTATAGGAAGGATAATATGCAAATAAATATTCACAGGTTTTTTTATCATAGTATAAATACATATTTTAAATTTTTTTTTAATAATAATTATATATGAATGAACACTTTTTAGTAATGTTTTTGTAATTAATAATACAAATATAATAATATTATAGAAACGATAATATGAAAATAAATATTGACAGGTTTTTTTGATCATAATATAAATACATAGTTTAAAGTTTTTTTATAATTATATTTATATATGAATGAACACTTTTTAATAATGTTTTTGTTATGAATAATACATATATAATAATATTATAGGAAGGATAATATACAAATAAATATATAAAAATGTTTTTGATCATAATATAAATACATATTTTATAATATTTTTATAATTATAATTATATATGAATGAACACTTTTTAATAATGTTTTTAATAATAATAATACATATATATTAATATTATAGTAAGGATAATAAGCAATTAAATATTGACAGGTTTTTTTTATAATAATATAAATACATATTTTATAATTTTTATATAAAAATAATTATATATGAATGAACACTTTTTAATGATGTTTTTGTTATTAATAATACATATATAATAATATTATAGGAAGGATAATATACAAATAAATATATATAAATGTTTTTGATCATAATATAAATACATATTTTATAATATCTTTATAATAATAAATATATATGAATGAACACTTTTGAATAATGTTTTTGTAATTAATAATCCAAATATAATAATATTATAGAAACGATAATATGCAAATAAATATTGACAGGTTTTTTTGATCATAATATAAATACATAGTTTAAAGTTTTTTTATAATAATAATTATATATGAATGAACACTTTTTAGTAATGTTTTTGTAATTAATAATACAAATATAATAATATTATAGAAACGATAATATGCAAATAAATATTGACAGGTTTTTTTGATCATAATTTAATACATAGTTTAAAGTTTTTTTATAATAATAATTATATATGAATGAACACTTTTTAGTAATGTTTTTGTAATTTATAATACAAATATAATAATATTATAGAAACGATAATATGCAAATAAATATTGACAGGTTTTTTTGATCATAATATAAATACATAGTTTAAAGTTTTTTTATAATTATAATTATATATGAATGAACACTTTTTAATAATGTTTTTGTTATTAATAATACATATATAATAATATTATAGGAAGGATAATATACAAATAAATATATAAAAATGTTTTTGATCATAATATAAATACATATTTTATAATATTTTTATAATAATAATTATATATGAATGAACACTTTTTAATAATGTTTTTGTTATTAATAATACATATATATTAATATTATAGTAAGGATAATATGCAATTAAATATTGACAGGTTTTTTTTATCATATTATAAATACATATTTTAAAATTTTTATATAAAAATAATTATATATGAATGAACAATTTTTAATGATGTTTTTGTAATTAATAATACATATATAATAATATTATAGGAAGGATAATATGCAAATAAATATTCACAGGTTTTTTTGATCATAATATAAATACATAGTTTAAAGTTTTTTTATAATTATAATTATATATGAATGAACACTTTTTAATAATGTTTTTGTTATGAATAATACATATATAATAATATTATAGGAAAGATAATATACAAATAAATATATAAAAATGTTTTTGATCATAATATAAATACATATTTTATAATATTTTTATAATTATAATTATATATGAATGAACACTTTTTAATAATGTTTTTAATAATAATAATACATATATATTAATATTATAGTAAGGATAATATGCAGTTAAATATTGAAAGGTTTTTTTTTATCATAATATAAATACATATTTTATAATTTTTATATAAAAATAATTATATATGAATGAACACTTTTTAATGATGTTTTTGTTATTAATAATACATATATAATAATATTATAGGAAGGATAATATACAAATAAATATATATAAATGTTTTTGATCATAATATAAATACATATTTTATAATATTTTTATAATAATAATTATATATGAATAAACACTTTTGAATAATGTTTTTGTTATTAATAATACATATATAATAATATTATAGGAAGGATAATATACAAATAAATATATATAAATGTTTTTGATCATAATATAAATACATATTTTATAATAATTTTATAATAATAATTATATATGAATGAACACTTTTTAATAATGTTTTTGTTATTAATAATACATATATAATAATATTATAGGAAGGATAATATGCAAATAAATATTCACAGGTTTTTTTGATCATAATATAAATACATAGTTTAAAGTTTTTTTATAATAATAATTATATATGAATGAACACTTTTTAGTAATTTTTTTGTAATTAATAATACAAATATAATAATATTATAGAAATGATAATATGCAAATAAATATTGACAGGTTTTTTTGATCATAATATAAATACATAGTTTAAAGTTTTTTTATAATTATAATTATATATGAATGAACACTTTTTAATAATGTTTTTGTTATGAATAATACATATATAATAATATTATAGGAAGGATTATATACAAATAAATATATATAAATGTTTTTGATCATAATATAAATACATATTTTATAATATTTTTATAATAATAATAATATATGAATGAACACTTTTTAATAATGTTTTTGTTATGAATAATACATATATAATAATATTATAGGAAGGATAATATACAAATAAATATATATAAATGTTTTTGATCATAATATAAATACATATTTTATAATATTTTTATAATTATAATTATATATGAATGAACACTTTTTAATAATGTTTTTAATAATAATAATACATATATATTAATATTATAGTAAGGATAATATGCAATTAAATATTGACAGGTTTTTTTTATCATAATATAAATACATAGTTTAAATTTTTTTTATAATTATAATTATATATGAATGAACACTTTTTAATAATGTTTTTGTTATGAATAATACATATATAATAATATTATAGGAAGGATAATATACAAATAAATATATATAAATGTTTTTGATCATAATATAAATACATATTTTATAATATTTTTATAATTATAATTATATATGAATGAACACTTTTTAATAATGTTTTTAATAATAATAATACATATATATTAATATTATAGTAAGGATAATATGCAATTAAATATTGACAGGTTTTTTGATCATAATATAAATACATAGTTTAAATTTTTTTTTATAATTATAATTATATATGAATGAACACTTTTTAATAATGTTTTTGTTATGAATAATACATATATAATAATATTATAGGAAGGATAATATACAAATAAATATATATAAATGTTTTTGATCATAATATAAAAACATATTTTATAATATTTTTATAATTATAATTATATATGAATGAACACTTTTTAATAATGTTTTTAATAATAATAATACATATATATTAATATTATAGTAAGGATAATATTTAATTAAATATTGACAGGTTTTTTTTATCATAATATAAATACATATTTTAAAATTTTTATATAAAAATAATTATATATGAATGAACACTTTTTAATGATGTTTTTGTAATTAATAATACATATATAATAATATTATAGGAAGGATAATATGCAAATAAATATTCACAGGTTTTTTTTATCATAGTATAAATACATATTTTAAATTTTTTTTTAATAATAATTATATATGAATGAACACTTTTTAGTAATGTTTTTGTAATTTATAATACAAATATAATAATATTATAGAAACGATAATATGAAAATAAATATTGACAGGTTTTTTTGATCATAATATAAATACATAGTTTAAAGTTTTTTTATAATTATATTTATATATGAATGAACACTTTTTAATAATGTTTTTGTTATGAATAATACATATATAATAATATTATAGGAAGGATAATATACAAATAAATATATAAAAATGTTTTTGATCATAATATAAATACATATTTTATAATATTTTTATAATTATAATTATATATGAATGAACACTTTTTAATAATGTTTTTAATAATAATAATACATATATATTAATATTATAGTAAGGATAATAAGCAATTAAATATTGACAGGTTTTTTTTATAATAATATAAATACATATTTTATAATTTTTATATAAAAATAATTATATATGAATGAACACTTTTTAATGATGTTTTTGTTATTAATAATACATATATAATAATATTATAGGAAGGATAATATACAAATAAATATATATAAATGTTTTTGATCATAATATAAATACATATTTTATAATATTTTTATAATAATAATTATATATGAATGAACACTTTTGAATAATGTTTTTGTAATTAATAATCCAAATATAATAATATTATAGAAACGATAATATGCAAATAAATATTGACAGGTTTTTTTGATCATAATATAAATACATAGTTTAAAGTTTTTTTATAATAATAATTATATATGAATGAACACTTTTTAGTAATGTTTTTGTAATTAATAATACAAATATAATAATATTATAGAAACGATAATATGCAAATAAATATTGACAGGTTTTTTTGATCATAATATAAATACATAGTTTAAAGTTTTTTTATAATAATAATTATATATGAATGAACACTTTTTAGTAATGTTTTTGTAATTTATAATACAAATATAATAATATTATAGAAACGATAATATGCAAATAAATATTGACAGGTTTTTTTGATCATAATATAAATACATAGTTTAAAGTTTTTTTATAATTATAATTATATATGAATGAACACTTTTTAATAATGTTTTTGTTATTAATAATACATATATAATAATATTATAGGAAGGATAATATACAAATAAATATATAAAAATGTTTTTGATCATAATATAAATACATATTTTATAATATTTTTATAATAATAATTATATATGAATGAACACTTTTTAATAATGTTTTTGTTATTAATAATACATATATAATAATATTATAGGAAGGATAATATGCAAATAAATATTCACAGGTTTTTTTATCATAATATAAATACATATTTTAAAGTTTTTTATAATAATAATAATATATGAATGAACACTTTTTAGTAATGTTTTTGTAATTAATAATACATATATAATAATATTATAGGAAGGATAATATGCAAATAAATATTCACAGGTTTTTTTATCATAATATAAATACTTATTTTAAAGTTTTTTAAAATAATAATAATATATGAATGAACACTTTTTAGTAATGTTTTTGTAATTAATAATACAAATATAATAATATTATAGAAACGATAATATGCAAATAAATATTGACAGGTTTTTTTGATCATAATATAAATACATAGTTTAAAGTTTTTTTATAATAATAATTATATATGAATGAACACTTTTTAGTAATGTTTTTGTAATTAATAATACAAATATAATAATATTATAGAAACGATAATATGCAAATAAATATTGACAGGTTTTTTTGATCATAATATAAATACATAGTTTAAAGTTTTTTTATAATTATAATTATATATGAATGAACACTTTTTAATAATGTTTTTGTTATGAATAATACATATATAATAATATTATAGGAAGGATAATATACAAATAAATATATATAAATGTTTTTGATTATAATATAAATACATATTTTATAATATTTTTATAATAATAATTATATATGAATGAACACTTTTTAATAATGTTTTTGTTATTAATAATACATATATAATAATATTATAGGAAGGATAATATACAAATAAATATATATAAATGTTTTTGATCATAATATAAATACATATTTTATAATATTTTTATAATTATAATTATATATGATGAACACTTTTTAATAATGATATTAATAATAATAATAAATATATATTAATATTATAGTAAGGATAATATGCAATTAAATATTGACAGGTTTTTTTTATCATATTATAAATACATATTTTAAAATTTTTATATAAAAATAATTATATATGAATGAACAATTTTTAATGATGTTTTTGTAATTAATAATACATATATAATAATATTATAGGAAGGATAATATGCAAATAAATATTCACAGGTTTTTTTGATCATAATATAAATACATAGTTTAAAGTTTTTTTATAATAATAATTATATATGAATGAACACTTTTTAGTAATTTTTTTGTAATTAATAATACAAATATAATAATATTATAGAAACGATAATATGCAAATAAATATTGACAGGTTTTTTTGATCATAATATAAATACATAGTTTAAAGTTTTTTTATAATTATAATTATATATGAATGAACACTTTTTAATAATGTTTTTGTTATGAATAATACATATATAATAATATTATAGGAAGGATAATATACAAATAAATATATATAAATGTTTTTGATCATAATATAAATACATATTTTATAATATTTTTATAATAATAATAATATATGAATGAACACTTTTTAATAATGTTTTTGTTATGAATAATACATATATAATAATATTATAGGAAGGATAATATACAAATAAATATATATAAATGTTTTTGATCATAATATAAATACATATTTTATAATATTTTTATAATTATAATTATATATGAATGAACACTTTTTAATAATGTTTTTATTAATAATAATACATATATATTAATAATATAGTAAGGATAATATGAAAATAAATATTGACAGGTTTTTTTGATCATAATATAAATACATAGTTTTAATTTTTTTTTTAATTATAATTATATATGAATGAACACTTTTTAATAATGTTTTTGTTATGAATAATACATATATAATAATATTATAGGAAGGATAATATACAAATAAATATATATAAATGTTTTTGATCATAATATAAAAACATATTTTATAATATTTTTATAATTATAATTATATATGAATGAACACTTTTTAATAATGTTTTTAATAATAATAATACATATATATTAATATTATAGTAAGGATAATATGCAATTAAATATTGACAGGTTTTTTTTATCATAATATAAATACATATTTTAAAATTTTTATATAAAAATAATTATATATGAATGAACACTTTTTAATGATGTTTTTGTAATTAATAATACATATATAATAATATTATAGGAAGGATAATATGCAAATAAATATTCACAGGTTTTTTTTATCATAGTATAAATACATATTTTAAATTTTTTTTAATAATAATTATATATGAATGAACACTTTTTAGTAATGTTTTTGTAATTAATAATACAAATATAATAATATTATAGAAACGATAATATGCAAATAAATATTGACAGGTTTTTTTGATCATAATATAAATACATAGTTTAAAGTTTTTTTATAATTATAATTATATATGAATGAACACTTTTTAATAATGTTTTTGTTATGAATAATACATATATAATAATATTATAGGAAGGATAATATACAAATAAATATATATAAATGTTTTTGATTATAATATAAATACATATTTTATAATATTTTTATAATAATAATTATATATGAATGAACACTTTTTAATAATGTTTTTGTTATTAATAATACATATATAATAATATTATAGGAAGGATAATATACAAATAAATATAAATAAATGTTTTTGATCATAATATAAATACATATTTTATAATATTTTTATAATTATAATTATATATGATGAACACTTTTTAATAATGATTTTAATAATAATAATAAATATATATTAATATTATAGTAAGGATAATATGCAATTAAATATTGACAGGTTTTTTTTATCATATTATAAATACATATTTTAAAATTTTTATATAAAAATAATTATATATGAATGAACAATTTTTAATGATGTTTTTGTAATTAATAATACATATATAATAATATTATAGGAAGGATAATATGCAAATAAATATTCACAGGTTTTTTTGATCATAATATAAATACATAGTTTAAAGTTTTTTTATAATAATAATTATATATGAATGAACACTTTTTAGTAATTTTTTTGTAATTAATAATACAAATATAATAATATTATAGAAACGATAATATGCAAATAAATATTGACAGGTTTTTTTGATCATAATATAAATACATAGTTTAAAGTTTTTTTATAATTATAATTATATATGAATGAACACTTTTTAATAATGTTTTTGTTATGAATAATACATATATAATAATATTATAGGAAGGATAATATACAAATAAATATATATAAATGTTTTTGATCATAATATAAATACATATTTTTTAATATTTTTATAATAATAATAATATATGAATGAACACTTTTTAATAATGTTTTTGTTATGAATAATACATATATAATAATATTATAGGAAGGATAATATACAAATAAATATATATAAATGTTTTTGATCATAATATAAATACATATTTTATAATATTTTTATAATTATAATTATATATGAATGAACACTTTTTAATAATGTTTTTAATAATAATAATACATATATATTAATATTATAGTAAGGATAATATGAAAATAAATATTGACAGGTTTTTTTGATCATAATATAAATACATAGTTTAAATTTTTTTTATAATTATAATTATATATGAATGAACACTTTTTAATAATGTTTTTGTTATGAATAATACATATATAATAATATTATAGGAAGGATAATATACAAATAAATATATATAAATGTTTTTGATCATAATATAAAAACATATTTTATAATATTTTTATAATTATAATTATATATGAATGAACACTTTTTAATAATGTTTTTAATAATAATAATACATATATATTAATATTATAGTAAGGATAATATGCAATTAAATATTGACAGGTTTTTTTTATCATAATATAAATACATATTTTAAAATTTTTATATAAAAATAATTATATATGAATGAACACTTTTTAATGATGTTTTTGTAATTAATAATACATATATAATAATATTATAGGAAGGATAATATGCAAATAAATATTCACAGGTTTTTTTTATCATAGTATAAATACATATTTTAAATTTTTTTTTAATAATAATTATATATGAATGAACACTTTTTAGTAATGTTTTTGTAATTAATAATACAAATATAATAATATTATAGAAACGATAATATGAAAATAAATATTGACAGGTTTTTTTGATCATAATATAAATACATAGTTTAAAGTTTTTTTTTAATTATATTTATATATGAATGAACACTTTTTAATAATGTTTTTGTTATGAATAATACATATATAATAATATTATAGGAAGGATAATATACAAATAAATATATAAAAATGTTTTTGATCATAATATAAATACATATTTTATAATATTTTTATAATTATAATTATATATGAATGAACACTTTTTAATAATGTTTTTAATAATAATAATACATATATATTAATATTATAGTAAGGATAATAAGCAATTAAATATTGACAGGTTTTTTTTATAATAATATAAATAAATATTTTATAATTTTTATATAAAAATAATTATATATGAATGAACACTTTTTAATGATGTTTTTGTTATTAATAATACATATATAATAATATTATAGGAAGGATAATATACAAATAAATATATATAAATGTTTTTGATCATAATATAAATACATATTTTATAATATTTTTATAATAATAATTATATATGAATGAACACTTTTGAATAATGTTTTTGTAATTAATAATCCAAATATAATAATATTATAGAAACGATAATATGCAAATAAATATTGACAGGTTTTTTTGATCATAATATAAATACATAGTTTAAAGTTTTTTTATAATAATAATTATATATGAATGAACACTTTTTAGTAATGTTTTTGTAATTAATAATACAAATATAATAATATTATAGAAACGATAATATGCAAATAAATATTGACAGGTTTTTTTGATCATAATATAAATACATAGTTTAAAGTTTTTTTATAATTATAATTATATATGAATGAACACTTTTTAATAATGTTTTTGTTATTAATAATACATATATAATAATATTATAGGAAGAATAATATATAAATAAATATATAAAAATGTTTTTGATCATAATATAAATACATATTTTATAATATTTTTATAATAATAATTATATATGAATGAACACTTTTTAATAATGTTTTTGTTATTAATAATACATATATAATAATATTATAGGAAGGATAATATGCAAATAAATATTCACAGGTTTTTTTATCATAATATAAATACATATTTTAAAGTTTTTTATAATAATAATAATATATGAATGAACACTTTTTAGTAATGTTTTTGTAATTAATAATACATATATAATAATATTATAGGAAGGATAATATGCAAATAAATATTCACAGGTTTTTTTATCATAATATAAATACATATTTTAAAGTTTTTTATAATAATAATAATATATGAATGAACACTTTTTAGTAATGTTTTTGTAATTAATAATACAAATATAATAATATTATAGAAACAATAATATGCAAATAAATATTGACAGGTTTTTTTGATCATAATATAAATACATAGTTTAAAGTTTTTTTATAATTATAATTATATATGAATGAACACTTTTTAATAATGTTTTTGTTATGAATAATACATATATAATAATATTATAGGAAGGATAATATACAAATAAATATATATAAATGTTTTTGATTATAATATAAATACATATTTTATAATATTTTTATAATAATAATTATATATGAATGAACACTTTTTAATAATGTTTTTGTTATTAATAATACATATATAATAATATTATAGGAAGGATAATATACAAATAAATATATATAAATGTTTTTGATCATAATATAAATACATATTTTATAATATTTTTATAATTATAATTATATATGATGAACACTTTTTAATAATGATTTTAATAATAATAATAAATATATATTAATATTATAGTAAGGATAATATGCAATTAAATATTGACAGGTTTTTTTATCATATTATAAATACATATTTTATAATTTTTATATAAAAATAATTATATATGAATGAACAATTTTTAATGATGTTTTTGTAATTAATAATACATATATAATAATATTATAGGAAGGATAATATGCAAATAAATATTCACAGGTTTTTTTTATCATAATATAAATACATAGTTTAAAGTTTTTTTATAATAATAATTATATATGAATGAACACTTTTTAGTAATGTTTTTGTAATTAATAATACAAATATAATAATATTATAGAAACGATAATATGCAAATAAATATTGACAGGTTTTTTTGATCATAATATAAATACATAGTTTAAAGTTTTTTTATAATTATAATTATATATGAATGAACACTTTTTAATAATGTTTTTGTTATTAATAATACATATATAATAATATTATAGGAAGGATAATATACAAATAAATATATAAAAATGTTTTTGATCATAATATAAATACATATTTTATAATATTTTTATAATAATAATTATATATGAATGAACACTTTTTAATAATGTTTTTGTTTAGTCCAGTAAAATAAGACATTTTGGTATGCAAAAGGTCGGGTAGTTCTGATTTTTGGATATGTTGTTAGTATTGGGCCCATAACATAAAATCCAAGTTATCCACCTCGAGATACTGCCGCTCGCCGCGGGGCGCGCCACTTGTTACCGAAATATAAAAAATATGGCAATTCCTATTGTTTTTCACTCAATCTCGCGAACCGTTGATTTTACCGAAAATTTTATATTATAACATTAAAGAAGAATAAATTTGTGACAGTTTAAGCCCAACAGCAAGTATGTAGCGTAAATAATGGTCAGAATACAGACCATCAAAATAAATAAATTTTCCAAAGACGTATAAAAATTGTGGTTTTTTCAATATTTCCACAATATAGTTGTTTGAAGCAAACACCGTATTGATTTAGAGAGTATGCCAGTTTATTTGCTATTAATAGAAAATAAATGAAAGTATGAATAAAAATACCCCCACCTCAGCAAACCTGCAGACTAAGCGAATTTCCATTTGCTTGATTTGATTTTCACAAACCTATTTAAATAACATTAGGTTTAATTGGTGCCTAGGTTTGCTGCTACAGGGAGGGTAATATAGTATATAAAATAATAATAGTATGATAACAAACAAATAAATTTACCCAATTTTATAAAAATTTGTCTATAAATAAGGAAAATACAATAATTAAAAAATCTTCCCTATTGGAATAACTTGAGGGTTTTTAATTTACATTTTTTTTATTTTCTCCGTAACCAATAACTGTAAAAACATTTTAATGTACTAAATTATTTGTTTTTAAGCTCTACAAAATGGCCGAATATTTTCATCAATGTCGTTGTCTCGAGCAATGCGAGAATGGCGCACGTCAACATGTTGCTCACTGTTAATGTTCAACTGACGTCATTTTTTGTAATATTTCTCAACTTCCTACAGATTTGATGAGGACGGATCATCCCAAACGCCCATCAAGTTACAACATTTTGTCTGTTATCCCTCGTCCTCGAGTCAATCCACCAGAGCATTTCATTGTCTTTATGAGGGCCTGTTCGATGGCCTAGTCAGACCAAATTCCACACCAGAACTTGTCTGTACGTCTTGTAGTGAAATTTCCGATCTTTGTGAATTGTTTGTGTTCTTCAATATTAATTCTGTATTTCAATTCATATTCAGCATGTCCTGTAATAGATGGGCTCACTTGGCGTGGAAAAATTACCCGCTGCATGGAAGATCTGTAGAGTGATTGTAATTGGAAGATCTTATTTGCCTGATCTTTCAGCCTCAATAAACTGTTAACTATGTTAACCGGTTTTATTTTGTTTTCATGTGAAAGTATTGTACCCAAAGCTTAGCTTAAATGTTTATGTATAAACATTTGACAGCTTTGGGAAGAGTAGTTTTGCCGTTGAAGGTATATTTTGAAGGTCTGTTTTTCGGCATGTAAACCTACATTTATTATAACGAGTTCGCGAAGCATGATCATTGAAGTATAAGACAAAACTTAAAAAATTAATTTATGTTTTCAGAAACATACACGAAATTCTTAACATTAATGAAATAAAAATTTTATACTATGCATTTATCCAATCGGTACTTCAATATGGAATTATAGTATGGGGAGGAGCTAGTAGTAATATTTTAAAGCCACTGTTTGTCAAACAAAAACTAATTATTAAAAGAGCTTTTCAATTCAATAGGCGTTTCCCTACAAATTTATTATTCAAAAACACTCAATTACTTTCGGTGCGTCAACTTTTTAAACAAAACTTTACTTGTATATCTAGATCAACTTGTATACTCCAATCAAGATTTAATAGTGACGCCAACCACGCATAACTAACTATCCCACCACAAAAGCTGTAAATGTAGGTATGCAGGTACCCCGAGTTTTTAAGTCTGCCAACCTTACCAATGCTTTTTATATTGTGAATTTTTTGTATAGAAATATATTATCAGAGATTAGAGATCTACAGGTATCTCTTCCAGTTTATAAACGTTCGGTAAGCAGTTGGCTGTCGGAGATTGGGCTCGATCAGTTTGAGACACTTATCAGTTCAGTATACAACAATGCATAACAATAATAAATACACAAGTACACCAAACAATATTTAGCGTACAGACATTAGTAACTGCAACTCCATTCACTCGACTACCTTTTACTTAGCATTAACTATTCCTGTAGCTGTCTCATAGCTTAGTTGTAAATAGTATTTTGATTAATTTAGTTTTAATTTTTAAGAATATTTCTAATTTGATTTGTAATAGAGCTCGTCCCGCGCACAGGTCCTTTACGGCATATGCGTGACTGTTGTTCGTATTTTGTATATGTATATATTGTAAAAAAAATTTTTGTAAATAAAACAGATTTTGATTTGATTTGATCAGGCCATGGGAATGGTTGCTTTATGGGGTTATTTGTTAAGAACGGGTTTTTCGTATTTTTGTCCCTTAAACATACAATTTTACAATGTATCTCCAAACCATTTTGTAGGGCTTAAAACAAATAAATTAGTACATTAAAATGTTTTTTACAGTTATTGGTTACATAGAAAATTAAAAAATGTAAATTAAAAAACCTCAAGTTATTCCAATAGCGAAGATTTTTTAATTATTGTTTTTTTTCCTTATTTATAGACAAATTTTTATAAAATTGGGTAAATTTATTTGTTTGTTATCATACTATTATTATTTTATATACTATATTACCCTCCCTGTAGCAGCAAACCTAGGCACCAATTAAACCTAATGTTATTTAAATAGGTTTGTGAAAATCAAATCAAGCAAATGGAAATTCGCTTAGTCTGCAGGTTTGCTGAGGTGGGGGTATTTTTATTCATACTTTCATTTATTTTCTATTAATAGCAAATAAACTGGCATACTCTCTAAATCAATACGGTGTTTGCTTCAAACAACTATATTGTGGAAATATTGAAAAAACCACAATTTTTATACGTCTTTGGAAAATTTATTTATTTTGATGGTCTGTATTCTGACCATTATTTACGCTACATACTTGCTGTTGGGCTTAAACTGTCACAAATTTATTCTTCTTTAATGTTATAATATAAAATTTTCGGTAAAATCAACGGTTCGCGAGATTGAGTGAAAAACAATAGGAATTGCCATATTTTTGATATTTCGATAACAAGTGGCGCGCCCCGCGGCGAGCGGCAGTATCTCGAGGTGGATAACTTGGATTTTATGTTATGGGCCCAATACTAACAACATATCCAAAAATCAGACCTACCCGACCTTTTGCACAGCAACCCCTATTTTTTCTGACAGATTTACTGGACTAGTTATTAATAATACATATATAATAATATTATAGGAAGGATAATATGCAAATAAATATTCACAGGTTTTTTTATCATAATATAAATACATATTTTAAAGTTTTTTATAATAATAATAATATATGAATGAACACTTTTTAGTAATGTTTTTGTAATTAATAATACATATATAATAATATTATAGGTAGGATAATATGCAAATAAATATTCACAGGTTTTTTTATCATAATATAAATACATATTTTAAAGTTTTTTATAATAATAATAATATATGAATGAACACTTTTTAGTAATGTTTTTGTAATTAATAATACAAATATAATAATATTATAGAAACGATAATATGCAAATAAATATTGACAGGTTTTTTTGATCATAATATAAATACATAGTTTAAAGTTTTTTTATAATTATAATTATATATGAATGAACACTTTTTAATAATGTTTTTGTTATGAATAATACATATATAATAATATTATAGGAAGGATAATATACAAATAAATATATATAAATGTTTTTGATTATAATATAAATACATATTTTATAATATTTTTATAATAATAATTATATATGAATGAACACTTTTTAATAATGTTTTTGTTATTAATAATACATATATAATAATATTATAGGAAGGATAATATACAAATAAATATATATAAATGTTTTTGATCATAATATAAATACATATTTTATAATATTTTTATAATTATAATTATATATGATGAACACTTTTTAATAATGATTTTAATAATAATAATAAATATATATTAATATTATAGTAAGGATAATATGCAATTAAATATTGACAGGTTTTTTTATCATATTATAAATACATATTTTAAAATTTTTATATAAAAATAATTATATATGAATGAACAATTTTTAATGATGTTTTTGTAATTAATAATACATATATAATAATATTATAGGAAGGATAATATGCACATAAATATTCACAGGTTTTTTTTATCATAATATAAATACATATTTTAAAGTTTTTTATAATAATAATTATATATGAATGAACACTTTTTAGTAATGTTTTTGTAATTAATAATACAAATATAATAATATTATAGAAACGATAATATGAAAATAAATATTGACAGGTTTTTTTGATCATAATATAAATACATAGTTTAAAGTTTTTTTACAATTATAATTATATATGAATGAACACTTTTTAATAATGTTTTTGTTATGAATAATACATATATAATAATATTATAGGAAGGATAATATACAAATAAATATATAAAAATGTTTTTGATCATAATATAAATACATATTTTATAATATTTTTATAATTATAATTATATATGAATGAACACTTTTTAATAATGTTTTTAATAATAATAATACATATATATTAATATTATAGTAAGGATAATATGCAATTAAATATTGACAAGTTTTTTTTTATCATAATATAAATACATATTTTATAATTTTTATATAAAAATAATTATATATGAATGAACACTTTTTAATGATGTTTTTGTTATTAATAATACATATTATATAATAATATTATAGGAAGGATAATATACAAATAAATATATATAAATGTTTTTGATCATAATATAAATACATATTTTATAATATTTTTATAATAATAATTATATATGAATGAACACTTTTGAATAATGTTTTTGTTATTAATAATACATATATAATAATATTATAGGAAGGATAATATACAAATAAATATATATAAATGTTTTTGATCATAATATAAATACATATTTTATAATATTTTTATAATAATAATTATATATGAATGAACACTTTTTAATAATGTTTTTGTTATTAATAATACATATATAATAATATTATAGAAAGGATAATATGCAAATAAATATTCACAGGTTTTTTTGATCATAATATAAATACATAGTTTAAAGTTTTTTTATAATAATAATTATATATGAATGAACACTTTTTAGTAATGTTTTTGTAATTAATAATACAAATATAATAATATTATAGAAACGATAATATGCAAATAAATATTGACAGGTTTTTTTGATCATAATATAAATACATAGTTTAAAGTTTTTTTATAATTATAATTATATATGAATGAACACTTTTTAATAATGTTTTTGTTATTAATAATACATATATAATAATATTATAGGAAGGATAATATACAAATAAATATATATAAATGTTTTTGATCATAATATAAATACATATTTTACAATATTTTTATAATTATAATTATATATGAATGAACACTTTTTAATAATGTTTTTAATAATAATAATACATATATATTATTTTATAGTAAGGATAAAATGCAATTGAATATTGACAGGTTTTTTTTATCATAATATAAATACATATTTTAAAATTTTTATATAAAAATAATTATATATAAATGAACACTTTTTAGTAATGTTTTTGTAATTAATAATACAAATATAATAATATTATAGAAACGATAATATGAAAATAAATATTGACAGGTTTTTTTGATCATAATATAAATACATAGTTTAATGTTTTTTTATAATTATAATTATATATGAATGAACACTTTTTAATAATGTTTTTGTTATGAATAATACTTATATAATAATATTATAGTAATGATAATATGCAATTAAATATTGACAGGTTTTTTTATCATAATATAAATACATATTTTATAATTTTTATATAAAAATAATTATATATGAATGAACACTTTTTAATGATGTTTTTGTTATTAATAATACATATATAATAATATTATAGGAAGGATAATATACAAATAAATATATATAAATGTTTTTGATCATAATATAAATACATATTTTATAATATTTTTATAATAATAATTATATATGAATGAACACTTTTGAATAATGTTTTTGTTATTAATAATACATATATAATAATATTATAGGAAGGATAATATACAAATAAATATATATAAATGTTTTTGATCATAATATAAATACATATTTTATAATATTTTTATAATAATAATTATATATGAATGAACACTTTTTAATAATGTTTTTGTTATTAATAATACATATATAATAATATTATAGGAAGGATAATATGCAAATAAATATTCACAGGTTTTTTTATCATAATATAAATACATATTTTAAAGTTTTTTATAATAATAATAATATATGAATGAACACTTTTTAGTAATGTTTTTGTAATTAGTAATACAAATATAATAATATTATAGAAACGATAATATGCAAAAAAAAAATAGTCAGGTTTTTTTGATCATAATATAAATACATAGTTTAAAGTTTTTTTATAATAATAATTATATATGAATGAACACTTTTTAGTAATGTTTTTGTAATTAATAATACAAATATAATAATATTATAGAAACGATAATATGAAAATAAATATTGACAGGTTTTTTTGATCATAATATAAATACATAGTTTAAAGTTTTTTTATAATAATAATTATATATGAATGAACACTTTTTAGTAATGTTTTTGTAATTAATAATACAAATATAATAATATTATAGAAACGATAATATGCAAATAAATATTGACAGGTTTTTTTGATCATAATATAAATACATATTTTATAATTTTTATATAAAAATAATTATATATGAATGAACACTTTTTAATGATGTTTTTGTTATTAATAATACATATATAATAATATTATAGGAAGGATAATATACAAATAAATATATATAAATGTTTTTGATCATAATATAAATACATATTTTATAATATTTTTATAATAATAATTATATATGAATGAACACTTTTTAATGATGTTTTTGTAATTAATAATACATATATAATAATATTATAGGAAGGATAATATGCAAATAAATATTCACAGTTTTTTTTTATCATAATATAAATACATATTTAAAAGTTTTTTATAATAATAATTATATATGAATGAACACTTTTTAGTAATGTTTTTGTAATTAATAATACAAATATAATAATATTATAGAAACGATAATATGAAAATAAATATTGATAGGTTTTTTTGATCATAATATAAATACATAGTTTAAAGTTTTTTTATAATTATAATTATATATGAATGAACACTTTTTAATAATGTTTTTGTTATGAATAATACATATATAATAATATTATAGGAAGGATAATATACAAATAAATATATAAAAATGTTTTTGATTATAATATAAATACATATTTTATAATATTTTTTTAATTATAATTATATATGAATGAACACTTTTTAATAATGTTTTTAATAATAATAATACATATATATTAATATTATAGTAAGGATAATATGCAATTAAATATTGACAGGTTTTTTTTTATCATAATATAAATACATATTTTATAATTTTTATATAACAATAATTATATATGAATGAACACTTTTTAATGATGTTTTTGTTATTAATAATACATATATAATAATATTATAGGAAGGATAATATACAAATAAATATATGTAAATGTTTTTGATCATAATATAAATACATATTTTATAATATTTTTATAATAATAATTATATATGAATGAACACTTTTGAATAATATTTTTGTTATTAATAATACATATATAATAATATTATAGGAAGGATAATATACAAATAAATATATATAAATGTTTTTGATCATAATATAAATACATATTTTATAATATTTTTATAATAATAATTATATATGAATGAACACTTTTTAATAATGTTTTTGTTATTAATAATACATATATAATAATATTATAGGAAGGATAATATGCAAATAAATATTCACAGGTTTTTTTATCATAATATAAATACATATTTTAAAGTTTTTTATAATAATAATAATATATGAACACTTTTTAGTAATGTTTTTGTAATTAATAATCCAAATATAATAATATTATAGAAACGATAATATGCAAATAAATATTGGCAGGTTTTTTTGATCATAATATAAATACATAGTTTAAAGTTTTTTTATAATAATAATTATATATGAATGAACACTTTTTAGTAATGTTTTTGTAATTAATAATATAAATATAATAATATTATAGAAACGATAATATGCAAATAAATATTGACAGGTTTTTTTGATCATAATATAAATACATAGTTTAAAGTTTTTTTATAATTATAATTTTATATGAATGAACACTTTTTAATAATGTTTTTGTTATGAATAATACATATATAATAATATTATAGGAAGGATAATATACAAATAAATATATATAAATGTTTTTGATCATAATATAAATACATATTTTATAATAATTTTATAATAATAATAATATATGAATGAACACTTTTTAATAATGTTTTTGTTATTAATAATACATATATAATAATATTATAGGAAGGATAATATACAAATAAATATATAAAAATGTTTTTGATCATAATATAAATACATATTTTATAATATTTTTATAATAATAATTATATATGAATGAACACTTTTTAATAATGTTTTTGTTATTAATAATACATATATAATAATATTATAGAAAGGATAATATGCAAATAAATATTCACAGGTTTTTTTGATCATAATATAAATACATAGTTTAAAGTTTTTTTATAATAATAATTATATATGAATGAACACTTTTTAGTAATGTTTTTGTAATTAATAATACAAATATAATAATATTATAGAAACGATAATATGCAAATAAATATTGACAGGTTTTTTTGATCATAATATAAATACATAGTTTAAAGTTTTTTTATAATTATAATTATATATGAATGAACACTTTTTAATAATGTTTTTGTTATGAATAATACATATATAATAATATTATAGGAAGGATAATATACAAATAAATATATATAAATGTTTTTGATCATAATATAAATACATATTTTACAATATTTTAATAATTATAATTATATATGAATGAACACTTTTTAATAATGTTTTTAATAATAATAATACATATATATTAATTTTATAGTAAGGATAAAATGCAATTGAATATTGACAGGTTTTTTTTATCATAATATAAATACATATTTTAAAATTTTTATATAAAAATAATTATATATGAATAAACACTTTTTAGTAATGTTTTTGTAATTAATAATACAAATATAATAATATTATAGAAACGATAATATGAAAATAAATATTGACAGGTTTTTTTGATCATAATATAAATACATAGTTTAATGTTTTTTTATAATTATAATTATATATGAATGAACACTTTTTAATAATGTTTTTGTTATGAATAATACTTATATAATAATATTATAGTAATGATAATATGCAATTAAATATTGACAGGTTTTTTTATCATAATATAAATACATATTTTATAATTTTTATATAAAAATAATTATATATGAATGAACACTTTTTAATGATGTTTTTGTTATTAATAATACATATATAATAATATTATAGGAAGGATAATATACAAATAAATATATATAAATGTTTTTGATCATAATATAAATACATATTTTATAATATTTTTATAATAATAATTATATATGAATGAACACTTTTGAATAATGTTTTTGTTATTAATAATACATATATAATAATATTATAGGAAGGATAATATACAAATAAATATATATAAATGTTTTTGATCATAATATAAATACATATTTTATAATATTTTTATAATAATAATTATATATGAATGAACACTTTTTAATAATGTTTTTGTTATTAATAATACATATATAATAATATTATAGGAAGGATAATATGCAAATAAATATTCACAGGTTTTTTTATCATAATATAAATACATATTTTAAAGTTTTTTATAATAATAATAATATATGAATGAACACTTTTTAGTAATGTTTTTGTAATTAGTAATACAAATATAATAATATTATAGAAACGATAATATGCAAAAAAAAAAATAGTCAGGTTTTTTTGATCATAATATAAATACATAGTTTAAAGTTTTTTTATAATAATAATTATATATGAATGAACACTTTTTAGTAATGTTTTTGTAATTAATAATACAAATATAATAATATTATAGAAACGATAATATGAAAATAAATATTGACAGGTTTTTTTGATCATAATATAAATACATAGTTTAAAGTTTTTTTATAATAATAATTATATATGAATGAACACTTTTTAGTAATTTTTTGTAATTAATAATACAAATATAATAATATTATAGAAACGATAATATGCAAATAAATATTGACAGGTTTTTTTGATCATAATATAAATACATATTTTATAATTTTTATATAAAAATAATTATATATGAATGAACACTTTTTAATGATGTTTTTGTTATTAATAATACATATATAATAATATTATAGGAAGGATAATATACAAATAAATATATATAAATGTTTTTGATCATAATATAAACACATATTTTATAATATTTTTATAATAATAATTATATATGAATGAACACTTTTTAATGATGTTTTTGTAATTAATAATACATATATAATAATATTATAGGAAGGATAATATGCAAATAAATATTCACAGTTTTTTTTTATCATAATATAAATACATATTTAAAAGTTTTTTATAATAATAATTATATATGAATGAACACTTTTTAGTAATGTTTTTGTAATTAATAATACAAATATAATAATATTATAGAAACGATAATATGAAAATAAATATTGACAGGTTTTTTTGATCATAATATAAATACATAGTTTAAAGTTTTTTTATAATTATAATTATATATGAATGAACACTTTTTAATAATGTTTTTGTTATGAATAATACATATATAATAATATTATAGGAAGGATAATATACAAATAAATATATAAAAATGTTTTTGATTATAATATAAATACATATTTTATAATATTTTTTTAATTATAATTATATATGAATGAACACTTTTTAATAATGTTTTTAATAATAATAATACATATATATTAATATTATAGTAAGGATAATATGCAATTAAATATTGACAGGTTTTTTTTTTATCATAATATAAATACATATTTTATAATTTTTATATAACAATAATTATATATGAATGAACACTTTTTAATGATGTTTTTGTTATTAATAATACATATATAATAATATTATAGGAAGGATAATATACAAATAAATATATGTAAATGTTTTTGATCATAATATAAATACATTTTTTATAATATTTTTATAATAATAATTATATATGAATGAACACTTTTGAATAATATTTTTGTTATTAATAATACATATATAATAATATTATAGGAAGGATAATATACAAATAAATATATATAAATGTTTTTGATCATAATATAAATACATATTTTATAATATTTTTATAATAATAATTATATATGAATGAACACTTTTTAATAATGTTTTTGTTATTAATAATACATATATAATAATATTATAGGAAGGATAATATGCAAATAAATATTCACAGGTTTTTTTATCATAATATAAATACATATTTTAAAGTTTTTTATAATAATAATAATATATGAACACTTTTTAGTAATGTTTTTGTAATTAATAATCCAAATATAATAATATTATAGAAACGATAATATGCAAATAAATATTGGCAGGTTTTTTTGATCATAATATAAATACATAGTTTAAAGTTTTTTTATAATAATAATTATATATGAATGAACACTTTTTAGTAATGTTTTTGTAATTAATAATACAAATATAATAATATTATAGAAACGATAATATGCAAATAAATATTGACAGGTTTTTTTGATCATAATATAAATACATAGTTTAAAGTTTTTTTATAATTATAATTATATATGAATGAACACTTTTTAATAATGTTTTTGTTATGAATAATACATATATAATAATATTATAGGAAGGATAATATACAAATAAATATATATAAATGTTTTTGATCATAATATAAATACATATTTTATAATAATTTTATAATAATAATAATATATGAATGAACACTTTTTAATAATGTTTTTGTTATTAATAATACATATATAATAATATTATAGGAAGGATAATATACAAATAAATATATAAAAATGTTTTTGATCATAATATAAATACATATTTTATAATATTTTTATAATAATAATTATATATGAATGAACACTTTTTAATAATGTTTTTGTTATTAATAATACATATATAATAATATTATAGGAAGGATAATATGCAAATAAATATTCACAGGTTTTTTTATCATAATATAAATACATATTTTAAAGTTTTTTATAATAATAATAATGTATGAATGAACACTTTTTGTAATGTTTTTGTAATTAATAATACAAATATAATAATATTATAGAAACGATAATATGCAAATAAATATTGACAGGTTTTTTTGATCATAATATAAATACATAGTTTAAAGTTTTTTTATAATAATAATTATATATGAATGAACACTTTTTAGTAATGTTTTTGTAATTAATAATACAAATATAATAATATTATAGAAACGATAATATGCAAATAAATATTGACAGGTTTTTTTGATCATAATATAAATACATAGTTTAAAGTTTTTTTATAATTATAATTATATATGAATGAACACTTTTTAATAATGTTTTTGTTATGAATAATACATATATAATAATATTATAGGAAGGATAATATACAAATAAATATATATAAATGTTTTTGATCATAATATAAATACATATTTTATAATATTTTTATAATAATAATTATATATGAATGAACACTTTTTAATAATGTTTTTGTTATTAATAATACATATATAATAATATTATAGGAAGGATAATATACAAATAAATATATATAAATGTTTTTGATCATAATATAAATACATATTTTATAATATTTTTATAATTATAATTATATATGATGAACACTTTTTAATAATGATTTTAATAATAATAATACATATATATTAATATTATAGTAAGGATAATATGCAATTAAATATTGACAGGTTTTTTTTATCATATTATAAATACATATTTTAAAATTTTTATATAAAAATAATTATATATGAATGAACAATTTTTAATGATGTTTTTGTAATTAATAATACATATATAATAATATTATAGGAAGGATAATATGCAAATAAATATTCACAGGTTTTTTTGATCATAATATAAATACATAGTTTAAAGTTTTTTTATAATTATAATTATATATGAATGAACACTTTTTAATAATGTTTTTGTTATGAATAATACATATATAATAATATTATAGGAAAGATAATATACAAATAAATATATAAAAATGTTTTTGATCATAATATAAATACATATTTTATAATATTTTTATAATTATAATTATATATGAATGAACACTTTTTAATAATGTTTTTAATAATAATAATACATATATATTAATATTATAGTAAGGATAATATGCAGTTAAATATTGAAAGGTTTTTTTTTTATCATAATATAAATACATATTTTATAATTTTTATATAAAAATAATTATATATGAATAAACACTTTTTAATGATGTTTTTGTTATTAATAATACATATATAATAATATTATAGGAAGGATAATATACAAATAAATATATATAAATGTTTTTGATCATAATATAAATACATATTTTATAATAATTTTATAATAATAATTATATATGAATGAACACTTTTTAATAATGTTTTTGTTATTAATAATACATATATAATAATATTATAGGAAGGATAATATGCAAATAAATATTCACAGGTTTTTTTGATCATAATATAAATACATAGTTTAAAGTTTTTTTATAATAATAATTATATATGAATGAACACTTTTTAGTAATTTTTTGTAATTAATAATACAAATATAATAATATTATAGAAACGATAATATGCAAATAAATATTGACAGGTTTTTTTGATCATAATATAAATACATAGTTTAAAGTTTTTTTATAATTATAATTATATATGAATGAACACTTTTTAATAATGTTTTTGTTATGAATAATACATATATAATAATATTATAGGAAGGATAATATACAAATAAATATATATAAATGTTTTTGATCATAATATAAATACATATTTTATAATATTTTTATAATAATAATAATATATGAATGAACACTTTTTAATAATGTTTTTGTTATGAATAATACATATATAATAATATTATAGGAAGGATAATATACAAATAAATATATATAAATGTTTTTGATCATAATATAAATACATATTTTATAATATTTTTATAATTATAATTATATATGAATGAACACTTTTTAATAATGTTTTTAATAATAATAATACATATATATTAATATTATAGTAAGGATAATATGAAAATAAATATTGACAGGTTTTTTTGATCATAATATAAATACATAGTTTAAATTTTTTTTATAATTATAATTATATATGAATGAACACTTTTTAATGATGTTTTTGTTATGAATAATACATATATAATAATATTATAGGAAGGATAATATACAAATAAATATTCACAGGTTTTTTTTATCATAGTATAAATACATATTTTAAATTTTTTTTTTATAATAATTATATATGAATGAACACTTTTTAGTAATGTTTTTGTAATTAATAATACAAATATAATAATATTATAGAAACGATAATATGAAAATAAATATTGACAGGTTTTTTTGATCATAATATAAATACATAGTTTAAAGTTTTTTTATAATTATATTTATATATGAATGAACACTTTTTAATAATGTTTTTGTTATGAATAATACATATATAATAATATTATAGGAAGGATAATATACAAATAAATATATATAAATGTTTTTGATCATAATATAAATACATATTTTATAATATTTTTATAATTATAATTATATATGAATGAACACTTTTTAATAATGTTTTTAATAATAATAATACATATATATTAATATTATAGTAAGGATAATATGCAATTAAATATTGACAGGTTTTTTTTATCATAATATAAATACATATTTTAAAATTTTTATATAAAAATAATTATATATGAATGAACACTTTTTAATGATGTTTTTGTAATTAATAATACATATATAATAATATTATAGGAAGGATAATATGCAAATAAATATTCACAGGTTTTTTTTATCATAGTATAAATACATATTTTAAATTTTTTTTTAATAATAATTAAATATGAATGAACACTTTTTAGTAATGTTTTTGTAATTAATAATACAAATATAATAATATTATAGAAACGATAATATGAAAATAAATATTGACAGGTTTTTTTGATCATAATATAAATACATAGTTTAAAGTTTTTTTATAATTATATTTATATATGAATGAACACTTTTTAATAATGTTTTTGTTATTAATAATACATATATAATGATATTATAGGAAGGATAATATACAAATAAATATATATAAATGTTTTTGATCATAATATAAATACATATTTTATAATATTTTTATAATTATAATTATATATGAATGAACACTTTTTAATAATGTTTTTAATAATAATAATACATATATATTAATATTATAGTAAGGATAATATGCAATTAAATATTGACAGGTTTTTTTTATCATAATATAAATACATATTTTAAAATTTGTATATAAAAATAATTATATATGAATGAACACTTTTTAATGATGTTTTTGTTATTAATAATACATATATAATAATATTATAGGAAGGATAATATACAAATAAATATATATAAATGTTTTTGATCATAATATAAATACATATTTTATAATATTTTTATAATAATTATTTTATATGAATGAACACTTTTGAATAATGTTTTTGTTATTAATAATACATATATAATAATATTATAGGAAGGATAATATACAAATAAATATATATAAATGTTTTTGATCATAATATAAATACATATTTTATAATATTTTTATAATAATAATTATATATGAATGAACACTTTTTAGTAATGTTTTTGTAATTAATAATACAAATATAATAATATTATAGAAACGATAATATGCAAATAGATATTGACAGGTTTTTTTGAACATAATATAAATACATAGTTTAAAGTTTTTTATAATAATAATTATATATGAATGAACACTTTTTAGTAATGTTTTTGTAATTAATAATACAAATATAATAATATTATAGAAACGATAATATGCAAATAAATATTGACAGGTTTTTTGATCATAATATAAATACATAGTTTAAAGTTTTTTTATAATTATAATTATATATAAATGAACACTTTTTAATAATGTTTTTGTTATGAATAATACATATATAATAATATTATAGAAAGGATAATATACAAATAAATATATATAAATGTTTTTGATCATAATATAAATACATATTTTATAATATTTTTATAATAATAATAATATATGAATGAACACTTTTTAATAATGTTTTTGTTATTAATAATACATATATAATAATATTATAGGAAGGATAATATACAAATAAATATATATAAATGTTTTTGATCATAATATAAAAACATATTTTATAATATTTTTATAATAATAATTATATATGAATGAACACTTTTTAATAATGTTTTTGTTATTAATAATACATATATAATAATATTATAGGAAGGATAATATACAAATAAATATATATAAATGTTTTTGATCATAATATAAATACATATTTTATAATATTTTTATAATTATAATTATATATGATGAACACTTTTTAATAATGATTTTAATAATAATAATACATATATATTAATATTATAGTAAGGATAATATGCAATTAAATATTGACAGGTTTTTTTTATCATATTATAAATACATATTTTAAAATTTTTATATAAAAATAATTATATATGAATGAACAATTTTTAATGATGTTTTTGTAATTAATAATACATATATAATAATATTATAGGAAGGATAATATGCAAATAAATATTCACAGGTTTTTTTATCATAATATAAATACATATTTTAAAGTTTTTTATAATAATAATTATATATGAATGAACACTTTTTAGTAATGTTTTTGTAATTAATAATACAAATATAATAATATTATAGAAACGATAATATGAAAATAAATATTGACAGGTTTTTTTGATCATAATATAAATACATAGTTTAAAGCTTTTTTATTATTATAATTATATATGAATGAACACTTTTTAATAATGTTTTTGTTATGAATAATACATATATAATAATATTATAGGAAAGATAATATACAAATAAATATATAAAAATGTTTTTGATCATTATATAAATACATATTTTATAATATTTTTATAATTATAATTATATATGAATGAACACTTTTTAATAATGTTTTTAATAATAATAATACATATATATTAATATTATAGTAAGGATAATATGCAATTAAATATTGAAAGGTTTTTTTTTATCATAATATAAATACATATTTTATAATTTTTATATAAAAATAATTATATATGAATGAACACTTTTTAATGATGTTTTTGTTATTAATAATACATATATAATAATATTATAGGAAGGATAATATACAAATAAATATATATAAATGTTTTTGATCATAATATAAATACATATTTTATAATATTTTTATAATAATAATTATATATGAATAAACATTTTGAATAATGTTTTTGTTATTAATAATGCATATATAATAATATTATAGGAAGGATAATATACAAATAAATATATATAAATGTTTTTGATCATAATATAAATACATATTTTATAATATTTTTATAATAATAATTATATATGAATGAACACTTTTTAATAATGTTTTTGTTATTAATAATACATATATAATAATAGTATAGGAAGGATAATATGCAAATAAATATTCACAGGTTTTTTTGATCATAATATAAATACATAGTTTAAAGTTTTTTTATAATAATAATTATATATGAATGAACACTTTTTAGTAATTTTTTTGTAATTAATAATACAAATATAATAATATTATAGAAACGATAATATGCAAATAAATATTGACAGGTTTTTTTGATCATAATATAAATACATAGTTTAAAGTTTTTTTATAATTATAATTATATATGAATGAACACTTTTTAATAATGTTTTTGTTATGAATAATACATATATAATAATATTATAGGAAGGATAATATACAAATAAATATATATAAATGTTTTTGATCATAATATAAATACATATTTTATAATATTTTTATAATAATAATAATATATGAATGAACACTTTTTAATAATGTTTTTGTTATGAATAATACATATATAATAACATTATAGGAAGGATAATATACAAATAAATATATATTAATGTTTTTGATCATAATATAAATACATATTTTATAATATTTTTATAATAATAATTATATATGAATGAACACTTTTTAATAATGTTTTTGTTATTAATAATACATATATAATAATATTATAGGAAGGATAATATACAAATAAATATATATAAATGTTTTTGATCATAATATAAATACATATTTTATAATATTTATATAATTATAATTATATATGAATGAACACTTTTTAATAATGTTTTTAATAATAATAATACATATATATTAATATTATAGTAAGGATAATATGCAATTAAATATTGACAGGTTTTTTTTATCATAATATAAAAACATATTTTAAAATTTTTATATAAAAATAATTATATATGAATGAACACTTTTTAATGATGTTTTTGTTATTAATAATACATATATAATAATATTATAGGAAGGATAATATACAAATAAATATATATAAATGTTTTTGATCATAATATAAATACATATTTTTAATATTTTTATAATAATAATTTTATATGAATGAATACTTTTGAATAATGTTTTTGTTATTAATAATACATATATAATAATATTATAGAAAGGATAATATACAAATAAATATATATAAATGTTTTTGATCATAATATAAATACATATTTTATAATATTTTTATAATAATAATTATATATGAATGAACACTTTTTAATGATGTTTTTGTAATTAATAATACATATATAATAATATTATAGGAAGGATAATATGCAAATAAATATTCACAGTTTTTTTTTTATCATAATATAAATACATATTTTATAATATTTTTATAATAATAATTATATATGAATGAACACTTTTTAGTAATGTTTTTGTAATTAATAATACAAATATAATAATATTATAGAAACGATAATATGAAAATAAATATTGACAGGTTTTTTTGATCATAATATAAATACATAGTTTAAAGTTTTTTTATAATTATAATTATATATGAATGAACACTTTTTAATAATGTTTTTGTTATGAATAATACATATATAATAATATTATAGGAAGGATAATATACAAATAAATATATATAAATGTTTTTGATCATAATATAAAAACATATTTTATAATACTTTTATAATTATAATTATATATGAATGAACACTTTTTAATAATGTTTTTAATAATAATAATACATATATATTAATATTATAGTAAGGATAATATGCAATTAAATATTGACAGGTTTTTTTTATCATAATATAAATACATATTTTAAAATTTTTATATAAAAATAATTATATATGAATGAACACTTTTTAATGATGTTTTTGTAATTAATAATACATATATAATAATATTATAGGAAGGATAATATGCAAATAAATATTCACAGGTTTTTTTTATCATAGTATAAATACATATTTTAAATTTTTTTTTAACAATAATTATATATGAATGAACACTTTTTAGTAATGTTTTTGTAATTAATAATACAAATATAATAATATTATAGAAACGATAATATGAAAATAAATATTGACAGGTTTTTTTGATCATAATATAAATACATAGTTTAAAGTTTTTTTATAATTATATTTATATACGAATGAACACTTTTTAATAATGTTTTTGTTATGAATAATACATATATAATAATATTACAGGAAGGATAATATACAAATAAATATATAAAAATGTTTTTGATCATAATATAAATACATATTTTATAATATTTTTATAATTATAATTATATATGAATGAACACTTTTTAATAATGTTTTTAATAATAATAATACATATATATTAATATTATAGTAAGGATAATAAGCAATTAAATATTGACAGGTTTTTTTTATAATAATATAAATACATATTTTATAATTTTTATATAAAAATAATTATATATGAATGAACACTTTTTAATGATGTTTTTGTTATTAATAATACATATATAATAATATTATAGGAAGGATAATATACAAATAAATATATATAAACGTTTTTGATCATAATATAAATACATATTTTATAATATTTTTATAATAATAATTATATATGAATGAACACTTTTGAATAATGTTTTTGTTATTAATAATATATATATAATAATATTATAGGAAGGATAATATACAAATAAATATATATAAATGTTTTTGATCATAATATAAATACATATTTTATAATATTTTTATAATAATAATTATATATGAATGAACACTTTTTAATAATGTTTTTGTTATTAATAATACATATATAATAATATTATAGGAAGAATAATATGCAAATAAATATTCACAGGTTTTTTTTATCATAATATAAATACATATTTTAAAGTTTTTTATAATAATAATAATATATGAATGAACACTTTTTAGTAATGTTTTTGTAATTAATAATCCAAATATAATAATATTATAGAAACGATAATATGGAAATAAATATTGACAGGTTTTTTTGATCATAATATAAATACATAGTTTAAAGTTTTTTTATAATAATAATTATATATGAATGAACACTTTTTAGTAATGTTTTTGTAATTAATAATACAAATATAATAATATTATAGAAACGATAATATGCAAATAAATATTGACAGGTTTTTTTGATCATAATATAAATACATAGTTTAAAGTTTTTTTATAATTATAATTATATATGAATGAACACTTTTTAATAATGTTTTTGTTATGAATAATACATATATAATAATATTATAGGAAGGATAATATACAAATAAATATATATAAATGTTTTTGATCATAATATAAAAACATATTTTATAATATTTTTATAATAATAATTATATATGAATGAACACTTTTTAATAATGTTTTTGTTATTAATAATACATATATAATAATATTATAGGAAGGATAATATACAAATAAATATATATAAATGTTTTTGATCATAATATAAATACATATTTTATAATATTTTTATAATTATAATTATATATGAATGAACACTTTTTAATAATGTTTTTGTTATTAATAATACATATATAATAATATTATAGGAAGGATAATATACAAATAAATATATATAAATGTTTTTTATCATAATATAAATACATATTTTATAATATTTTTATAATAATAATTATATATGAATGAACACTTTTTAATAATGTTTTTGTTATTAATAATACATATATAATAATATTATAGGAAGGATAATATGCAAATAAATATTCACAGGTTTTTTTATTATAATATAAATACATATTTTAAAGTTTTTTATAATAATAATAATATATGAATGAACACTTTTTAGTAATGTTTTTGTAATTAATAATACAAATATAATAATATTATAGAAACGATAATATGCAAATAAATATTGACAGGTTTTTTTGATCATAATATAAATACATAGTTTAAAGTTTTTTTATAATTATAATTATATATGAATGAACACTTTTTAATAATGTTTTTGTTATGAATAATACATATATAATAATATTATAGGAAGGATAATATACAAATAAATATATAAAAATGTTTTTGATCATAATATAAATACATATTTTATAATATTTTTATAATTATAATTATATATGGATGACCACTTTTTAATAATGTTTTTAATAATAATAATACATATATATTAATATTATAGTAAGGATAATATGCAATTAAATATTGACAGGTTTTTTTTATCATAATATAAATACATATTTTATAATTTTTATATAAAAATAATTATATATGAATGAACACTTTTTAATGATGTTTTTGTTATGAATAATACATATATAATAATATTATAGGAAGGATAATATACAAATAAATATATATAAATGTTTTTGATCATAATATAAATACATATTTTATAATATTTTTATAATTATAATTATATATGAATGAACACTTTTGAATAATGTTTTTGTTATTAATAATACATATATAATAATATTTTAGGAAGGATAATATACAAATAAATATATATAAATGTTTTTGATCATAATATAAATACATATTTTTATAATAATAATTATATATGAATGAACACTTTTTAATAATGTTTTTGTTATTAATAATACATATATAATAATATTATAGGAAGGATAATATGCAAATAAATATTCACAGGTTTTTTTATCATAATATAAATACATATTTTAATGTTTTTGTAATTAATAATACAAATATAATAATATTATAGAAACGATAATATGCAAATAAATATTGACAGGTTTTTTTGATCATAATATAAATACATAGTTTAAAGTTTTTTTATAATTATAATTATATATGAATGAACACTTTTTAATAATGTTTTTGTTATGAATAATACATGTATAATAATATTATAGGAAGGATAATATACAAATAAATATATATAAATGTTTTTGATCATAATATAAATACATATTTTATAATATTTTTATAATTATAATTATATATGAATGAACACTTTTTAATAATGTTTTTAATAATAATAATACATATATATTAATATTATAGTAAGGATAATATGCAATTAAATATTGACAGGTTTTTTTTATCATAATATAAATACATATTTTAAAATTTTTATATAAAAATAATTATATATGAATGAACACTTTTTAATGATGTTTTTGTTATTAATAATACATATATAATAATATTATAGGAAGAATAATATACAAATAAATATATATAAATGTTTTTGATCATAATATAAATACATATTTTATAATATTTTTATAATAATAATTATATATGAATGAACACTTTTGAATAATGTTTTTGTTATTAATAATACATATATAATAATATTATAGGAAGGATAATATACAAATAAATATATATAAATGTTTTTGATCATAATATAAATACATATTTTATAATATTTTTATAATTATTATTATACATGAATGAACACTTTTTAATAATGTTTTTAATAATAATAATACATATATATTAATATTATAGTAAGGATAATATGCAATTAAATATTGACAGGTTTTTTTTATCATAATATAAATACATATTTTAAAATTTTTATATAAAAATAATTATATATGAATGAACACTTTTTAATGATGTTTTTGTTATTAATAATACATATATAATAATATTATAGGAAGGATAATATAAAAATAAATATATGTAAATGTTTTTGATCATAATATAAATACATATTTTATAATATTTTTATAATAATAATTATATATGAATGAACACTTTTGAATAATGTTTTTGTTATTAATAATACATATATAATAATATTATAGGAAGGATAATATACAAATAAATATATATAAATGTTTTTGATCATAATATAAATACATATTTTATAATATTTTTATAATTATAATTATATATGAATGAACACTTTTTAATAATGTTTTTAATAATAATAAAACATATATATTAATATTATAGGAAGGATAATATGCAATTAAATATTGACAGGTTTTTTTTATCATAATATAAATACATATTTTAAAGTTTTTTATAATAATAATTATATATGAATGAACACTTTTTAGTAATGTTTTTGTAATTAATAATACAAATATAATAATATTATAGAAACAATAATATGCAAATAAATATTGACAAGTTTTTTTGATCATAATATAAATACATAGTTTAAAGTTTTTTTATAATTATAATTATATATGAATGAACACTTTTTTATAATGTTTTTGTTATGAATAATACATATATAATAATATTATAGGAAGGATAATATACAAATAAATATATAAAAATGTTTTTGATCATAATATAAATACATATTTTATAATATTTTTATAATTATAATTATATATGAATGACCACTTTTTAATAATGTTTTTAATAATAATAATACATATATATTAATATTATAGTAAGGATAATATGCAATTAAATATTGATAGGTTTTTTTTATCATAATATAAATACATATTTTATAATTTTTATATAAAAATAATTATATATGAATGAACACTTTTTAATGATGTTTTGTTATGAATAATACATATATAATAATATTATAGGAAGGATAATATACAAATAAATATATATAAATGTTTTTGATCATAATATAAATACATATTTTATAATATTTTTATAATAATAATTATATATGAATGAACACTTTTGAATAATGTTTTTGTTATTAATAATACATATATAATAATATTTTAGGAAGGATAATATACAAATAAATATATATAAATGTTTTTGATCATAATATAAATACATATTTTATAATATTTTTATAATAATAATTATATATGAATGAACACTTTTTAATAATGTTTTTGTTATTAATAATACATATATAATAATATTATAGGAAGGATAATTAGCAAATAAATATTCACAGGTTTTTTTATCATAATATAAATACATATTTTAAAGTTTTTTATAATAATAATAGTATATGAATGAACACTTTTTAGTAATGTTTTTGTAATTAATAATACAAATATAATAATATTATAGAAACGATAATATGCAAATAAATATTGACAGGTTTTTTTGATCATAATATAAATACATAGTTTAAAGTTTTTTTATAATAATAATTATATATGAATGAACACTTTTTAGTAATGTTTTTGTAATTAATAATACAAATATAATAATATTATAGAAACGATAATATGCAAATAAATATTGACAGGTTTTTTTGATCATAATATAAATACATAGTTTAAAGTTTTTTTATAATTATAATTATATATGAATGAACACTTTTTAATAATGTTTTTGTTATTAATAATACATATATAATAATATTATAGGAAGGATAATATAAAAATAAATATATATAAATGTTTTTGATCATAACATAAATACATATTTTATAATATTTTTATAATAATAATTATATATGAATGAACACTTTTGAATAATGTTTTTGTTATTAATAATACATATATAATAATATTATAGGAAGGATAATATACAAATAAATATATATAAATGTTTTTGATCATAATATAAATACATATTTTATAATATTTTTATAATTATAATTATATATGAATGACCACTTTTTAATAATGTTTTTAATAATAATAATACATATATATTAATATTATAGTAAGGATAATATGCAATTAAATATTGACAGGTTTTTTTTATCATAATATAAATACATATTTTATAATTTTTATATAAAAATAATTATATATGAATGAACACTTTTTAATGATGTTTTTGTTATGAATAATACATATATAATAATATTATAGGAAGGATAATATACAAATAAATATATATAAATGTTTTTGATCATAATATAAATACATATTTTATAATATTTTTATAATAATAATTATATATGAATGAACACTTTTGAATAATGTTTTTGTTATTAATAATACATATATAATAATATTTTAGGAAGGATAATATACAAATAAATATATATAAATGTTTTTGATCATAATATAAATACATATTTTATAATATTTTTATAATAATAATTATATATGAATGAACACTTTTTAATAATTTTTTTTGTTATTAATAATACATATATAATAATATTATAGGAAGGATAATATGCAAATAAATATTCACAGGTTTTTTTATCATAATATAAATACATATTTTAAAGTTTTTTATAATAATAATAATATATGAATGAACACTTTTTAGTAATGTTTTTGTAATTAATAATACAAATATAATAATATTATAGAAACGATAATATGCAAATAAATATTGACAGGTTTTTTTGATCATAATATAAATACATAGTTTAAAGTTTTTTTATAATAATAATTATATATGAATGAACACTTTTTAGTAATGTTTTTGTAATTAATAATACAAATATAATAATATTATAGAAACGATAATATGCAAATAAATATTGACAGGTTTTTTTGATCATAATATAAATACATAGTTTAAAGTTTTTTTATAATTATAATTATATATGAATGAACACTTTTTAATAATGTTTTTGTTATGAATAATACATATATAATAATATTATAGGAAGGATAATATACAAATAAATATATATAAATGTTTTTGATCATAATATAAATACATATTTTATAATATTTTTATAATAATAATAATATATGAATGAACACTTTTTAATAATGTTTTTGTTATGAATAATACATATATAATAATATTATAGGAAGGATATTATACAAATAAATATATATAAATGTTTTTGATCATAATATAAATACATATTTTATAATATTTTTATAATTATAATAATATATGAATGAACACTTTTTAATAATGTTTTTGTTATGAATAATACATATATAATAATATTATAGGAAGGATAATATACAAATAAATATATATAAATGTTTTTGATCATAATATAAAAACATATTTTATAATATTTTTATAATAATAATTATATATGAATGAACACTTTTTAATAATGTTTTTGTTATTAATAATACATATATAATAATATTATAGGAAGGATAATATGCAAATAAATATTCACAGGTTTTTTTTTATCATATTATAAATACATATTTTAAAGTTTTTTTATAATAATAATTATATATGAATGAACACTTTTAAGTAATGTTTTTGTAATTAATAATACAAATATAATAATATTATAGAAACGATAATATGAAAATAAATATTGACAGGTTTTTTTGATCATAATATAAATACATAGTTTAAAGTTTTTTTATAATTATAATTATATATGAATGAACACTTTTTAATAATGTTTTTGTTATAAATAATACATACATAATAATATTATAGGAAGGATAATATACAAATAAATATATATAAATGTTTTTGATCATAATATAAATACATATTTTATTATATTTTTATAATAATAATTATATATGAATGAACACTTTTGAATAATGTTTTTGTTATTAATAATACATATATACTAATATTATAGGAAGGATGATATACAAATAAATATATATAAATGTTTTTGATCATAATATAAATACATATTTTATAATATTTTTATAATAATAATTATATATGAATGAACACTTTTTAATAATGTTTTTGTTATTAATAATACATATATAATAATATTATAGGAAGGATAATATACAAATAAATATAGGTATATAAATGTTTTTGATCATAATATAAATACATATTTTATAATATTTTTATAATAATAATTATATATGAATGAACACTTTTTAATGATGTTTTTGTAATTAATAATACATATATAATAATATTATAGGAAGGATAATATGCAAATAAATATTCACAGGTTTTTTTATCATAATATAAATACATATTTTAAAGTTTTTTATAATAATAATAATATATGAATGAACACTTTTTAGTAATGTTTTTGTAATTAATAATACAAATATAATAATATTATAGAAACGATAATATGCAAATAAATATTCACAGGTTTTTTTATCATAATATAAATACATATTTTAAAGTTTTTTATAATAATAATAATATATGAATGAACACTTTTTAGTAATGTTTTTGTAATTAATAATACAAATATAATAATATTATAGAAACGATAATATGCAAATAAATATTGACAGGTTTTTTTGATCATAATATAAATACATAGTTTAAAGTTTTTTTATAATTATAATTATATATGAATGAACACTTTTTAATAATGTTTTTGTTATGAATAATACATATATAATAATATTATAGGAAGGATAATATACAAATCACTATAGATAAATGTTTTTGATCATAATATAAATACATATTTTATAATATTTTTATAATAATAATAATATATCAATGAACACTTTTTAATAATGTTTTTGTTATGAATAATACATATATAATAATATTATAGGAAGGATAATATACAAATAAATATATATAAATGTTTTTGATCATAATATAAATACATATTTTATAATATTTTTATAATAATAATTATATATGAATGAACACTTTTTAATAATGTTTTTGTTATTAATAATACATATATAATAATATTATAGGAAGGATAATATACAAATAAATATAGGTATATAAATGTTTTTGATCATAATATAAATACATATTTTATAATATTTTTATAATAATAATTATATATGAATGAACACTTTTTAATGATGTTTTTGTAATTAATAATACATATATAATAATATTATAGGAAGGATAATATGCAAATAAATATTCACAGTTTTTTTTTATCATAATATAAATACATATTTAAAAGTTTTTTATAATAATAATTATATATGAATGAACACTTTTTAGTAATGTTTTTGTAATTAATAATACAAATATAATAATATTATAGAAACGATAATATGAAAATAAATATTGACAGGTTTTTTTGATCATAATATAAATACATAGTTTAACGTTTTTTTATAATTATAATTATATATGAATGAACACTTTTTAATAATGTTTTTGTTATGAATAATACATATATAATAATATTATAGGAAGGATAATATACAAATAAATATATAAAAATGTTTTTGATCATAATATAAATACATATTTTATAATATTTTTATAATTATAATTATATATGAATGAACACTTTTTAATAATGTTTTTAATAATAATAATACATATATATTAATATTATAGTAAGGATAATATGCAATTAAATATTGACAGGTTTTTTTTATCATAATATAAATACATATTTTATAATTTTTATATAAAAATAATTATATATGAATGAACACTTTTTAATTATGTTTTTGTTATTAATAATACATATATAATAATATTATAGGAAGGATAATATACAAATAAATATATATTAATGTTTTGATCATAATATAAATACATATTTTATAATATTTTTATAATAATAATTATATATGAATGAACACTTTTTAATGATGTTTTTGTAATTAATAATACATATACAATAATATTATAGGAAGGATAATATGCAAATAAATATTCACAGTTTTTTTTTATCATAATATAAATACATATTTAAAAGTTTTTTATAATAATAATTATATATGAATGAACACTTTTTAGTAATGTTTTTGTAATTAATAATACAAATATAATAATATTATAGAAACGATAATATGAAAATAAATATTGACAGGTTTTTTTGATCATAATATAAATACATAGTTTAAAGTTTTTTTATAATTATAATTATATATGAATGAACACTTTTTAATAATGTTTTTGTTATGAATAATACATATATAATAATATTATAGGAAGGATAATATACAAATAAATATATAAAAATGTTTTTGATCATAATATAAATACATATTTTATAATATTTTTATAATTATAATTATATATGAATGAACACTTTTTAATAATGTTTTTAATAATAATAATACATATATATTAATATTATAGTAAGGATAATATGCAATTAAATATTGACAGGTTTTTTTTATCATAATATAAATACATATTTTAAAGTTTTTTATAATAATAATTATATATGAATGAACACTTTTTAGTAATGTTTTTGTAATTAATAATACAAATATAATAATATTATAGAAACGATAATATGCAAATAGATATTGACAGGTTTTTTTGAACATAATATAAATACATAGTTTAAAGTTTTTTTATAATAATAATTATATATGAATGAACACTTTCTAGTAATGTTTTTGTAATTAATAATACAAATATAATAATATTATAGGAAGAATAATATACAAATAAATATATATAAATGTTTTTGATCATAATATAAATACATATTTTATAATAATTTTATAATAATAATAATATATGAATGAACACTTTTTTATTATGTTTTTGTTATTAATAATACATATATAATAATATTATAGAAACGATAATATGCAAATAAATATTGACAGGTTTTTTTGATCATAATATAAATACATAGTTTAAAGTTTTTTTATAATAATAATTATATATCAATGAACACTTTTTAGTAATGTTTTTGTAATTAATAATACAAATATAATAATATTATAGAAACGATAATATGCAAATAAATATTGACAGGTTTTTTTGATCATAATATAAATACATAGTTTAAAGTTTTTTTATAATTATAATTATATATGAATGAACACTTTTTAATAATGTTTTTGTTATGAATAATACATATATAATAATATTATAGGATGGATAATATACAAATAAATATATATAAATGTTTTTGATCATAATATAAATACATATTTTATAATATTTTTATAATAATAATTATATATGAATGAACACTTTTTAATAATGTTTTTGTTATTAATAATACATATATAATAATATTATAGGAAGGATAATATACAAATAAATATATATAAATGTTTTTGATCATAATATAAATACATATTTTATAATATTTTTTTAATTATAATTATATATGAATGAACACTTTTTAATAATGTTTTTGTTATTAATAATACATATATAATAATATTATAGGAAGGATAATATACAAATAAATATATATAAATGTTTTTGATCATAATATAAATACATATTTTATAATATTTTTATAATAATAATTATATATGAATGAACACTTTTTAATAATGTTTTTGTTATTAATAATACATATATAATAATATTATAGGAAGGATAATATACAAATAAATATATATAAATGTTATTGATCATAATATAAATACATATTTTATAATATTTTTTATAATTATAATTATATATGAATGAACACTTTTTAATAATGTTTTTAATAATAATAATACATATATATTAATATTATAGAAAGGATAATATGCAATTAAATATTGACAGGTTTTTTTTATCATAATATAAATACATATTTTAAATCTTTTTATAATAATAATTATATATGAATGAACACTTTTTAGTAATGTTTTTGTAATTAATAATACAAATATAATAATATTAAAGAAACAATAATATGCAAATAAATATTGACAGGTTTTTTTGATCATAATATAAATACATAGTTTAAAGTTTTTTTATAATTATAATTATATATGAATGAACACTTTATAATAATGTTTTTGTTATGAATAATACATATATAATAATATTATAGGAAGGATAATATACAAATAAATATATAAAAATGTTTTTGATCATAATATAAATACATATTTTATAATATTTTTATAATTATAATTATATATGAATGAACACTTTTTAATAATGTTTTTAATAATAATAATACATATATATTAATCGTATAGTAAGGATAATATGCAATTAAATATTGACAGGTTTTTTTTATCATAATATAAATACATATTTTATAATTTTTATATAAAAATAATTATATATGAATAAACACTTTTTAATGATGTTTTTGTTATTAATTATACATATATAATAATATTATAGGAAGGATGATATACAAATAAATATATATAAATGTTTTAGATCATAATATAAATACATATTTTATAATATTTTTATAATAATAATTATATATGAATGAACACTTTTTAATGATGTTTTTGTAATTAATAATACATATATAATAATATTATAGGAAGGATAATATGCAAATAAGTATTCACAGTTTTTTTTATCATAATATAAATACATATTTAAAAGTTTTTTATAATAATAATTATATATGAATGAACACTTTTTAATAATGTTTTTGTTATGAATAATACATATATAATAATATTATAGGAAGGATAATATACAAATAAATATATATAAATGTTTTTGATCATAATATAAATACATATTTTATAATAATTTTATAATAATAATAATATATGAATGAACACTTTTTTATTATGTTTTTGTTATTAATAATACATATATAATAATATTATAGAAACGATAATATGCAAATAAATATTGACAGGTTTTTTTGATCATAATATAAATACATAGTTTAAAGTTTTTTTATAATAATAATTATATATCAATGAACACTTTTTAGTAATGTTTTTGTAATTAATAATACAAATATAATAATATTATAGAAACGATAATATGCAAATAAATATTGACAGGTTTTTTTGATCATAATATAAATACATAGTTTAAAGTTTTTTTATAATTATAATTATATATGAATGAACACTTTTTAATAATGTTTTTGTTATGAATAATACATATATAATAATATTATAGGATGGATAATATACAAATAAATATATATAAATGTTTTTGATCATAATATAAATACATATTTTATAATAATTTTATAATAATAATAATATATGAATGAACACTTTTTAATAATGTTTTTGTTATTAATAATACATATATAATAATATTATAGGAAGGATAATATACAAATAAATATATAAAAATGTTTTTGATCATAATATAAATACATATTTTATAATATTTTTTTAATAATAATTATATATGAATGAACACTTTTTAATAATTCAAAAGTGTTTATTCATATATAATTATTATTATAAAAATATTATAAAATATGTATTTATATTATGATCAAAAACATTTATATATATTTATTTGTATATTATCCTTCCTATAATATTATTATATATGTATTATTAATAACAAAAACATTATTAAAAAGTGTTCATTCATATATAATTATTTTTATATAAAAATTATAAAATATGTATTTATATTATGATAAAAAAAAACCTTTCAATATTTAATTGCATATTATCCTTACTATAATATTAATATATATGTATTATTATTATTAAAAACATTATTAAAAAGTGTTCATTCATATATAATTATAATTATAAAAATATTATAAAATATGTATTTATATTATGATCAAAAACATTTATATATATTTATTTGTATATTATCCTTCCTATAATATTATTATATATGTATTATTCATAACAAAAACATTATTAAAAAGTGTTCATTCATATATAATTATTATTATAAAAATATTATAAAATATGTATTTATATTATGATCAAAAACATTTATATATATTTATTTGTATATTATCCTTCCTATAATATTATTATATATGTATTATTCATAACAAAAACATTATTAAAAAGTGTTCATTCATATATAATTATAATTATAAAAAAACTTTAAACTATGTATTTATATTATGATCAAAAAAACCTGTCAATATTTATTTGCATATTATTGTTTCTATAATATTATTATATTTGTATTATTAATTACAAAAACATTACTAAAAAGTGTTCATTCATATATAATTATTATTTTAAAAAAACTTTAAACTATGTATTTATATTATGATCAAAAAAACCTGTCAATATTTATTTGCATATTATCGTTTCTATAATATTATTATATTTGTATTATTAATTACAAAAACATTACTAAAAAGTGTTCATTCATATATAATTATTATTATAAAAATATTATAAAATATGTATTTATATTATGATCAAAAACATTTATATATATTTATTTGTATATTATCCTTCCTATAATATTATTATATATGTATTATTAATAACAAAAACATTATTCAAAAGTGTTCATTCATATAAAATTATTATTAAAAAAATATTATAAAATATGTATTTATATTATGATCAAAAACATTTATATATATTTATTTGTATATTATCCTTCCTATAATATTATTATATATGTATTATTAATAACAAAAACATCATTAAAAAGTGTTCATTCATATATAATTATTTTATATAAAAATTTTAAAATATATATTTATATTATGATAAAAAAACCTGTCAATATTTAATTGCATATTATCCTTACTATAATATTAATATATATGTATTATTATTATTAAAAACATTATTAAAAAGTGTTCATTCATATATAATTATAATTATAAAAATATTATAAAATATGTATTTATATTATGATCAAAAACATTTATATATATTTATTTGTATATTATCCTTCCTATAATATTATTATATATGTATTATTCATAACAAAAACATTATTAAAAAGTGTTCATTCATATATAATTATAATTATAAAAAAACTTTAAACTATGTATTTATATTATGATCAAAAAAACCTGTCAATATTTATTTTCATATTATCGTTTCTATAATATTATTATATTTGTATTATTAATTACAAAAACATTACTAAAAAGTGTTCATTCATATATAATTATTATTATAAAAAACTTTAAAATATGTATTTATATTATGATAAAAAAAACCTGTCAATATTTATTTTCATATTATCGTTTTTATAATATTATTATATTTGTATTATTAATTACAAAAACATTACTAAAAAGTGTTCATTCATATATAATTATTATTATAAAAAACTTTAAAATATGTATTTATATTATGATAAAAAAAACCTGTGAATATTTATTTGCATATTATCCTTCCTGTAATATTATTATATATGTATTATTAATTACAAAAACATCATTAAAAAGTGTTCATTTATATATAATTATTTTTATATAAAAATTTTAAAATATGTATTTATATTATGATAAAAAAAACCTGTCAATATTTAATTGCATATTATCCTTACTATAATATTAATATATATGTATTATTATTATTAAAAACATTATTAAAAAGTGTTCATTCATATATAATTATAATTATAAAAATATTATTAAATATGTATTTATATTATGATCAAAAACATTTATATATATTTATTTGTATATTATCCTTCCTATAATATTATTATATATGTATTATTCATAACAAAAACATTATTAAAAAGTGTTCATTCATATATTATTATTATTATAAAAATATTATAAAATATGTATTTATATTATGATCAAAAAAATTTATATATATTTATTTGTATATTATCCTTCCTATAATATTATTATATATGTATTATTCATAACAAAAACATTATTAAAAAGTGTTCATTCATATATAATTATAATTATAAAAAAACTTTAAACTATGTATTTATATTATGATCAAAAAAACCTGTCAATATTTATTTGCATATTATCGTTTCTATAATATTATTATATTTGTATTATTAATTACAAAAACATTACTAAAAAGTGTTCATTCATATATAATTATTATTATAAAAAAACTTTATACTATGTATTTATATTATGATCAAAAAAACCTGTCAATATTTATTTGCATATTATCGTTTCTATAATATTATTATATTTGTATTATTAATAACAAAAACATTATTAAAAAGTGTTCATTCATATATAATTATTATTATAAAAATATTATAAAATATGTATTTATATTATGATCAAAAACATTTATATATATTTATTTGTATATTATCCTTCCTATAATATTATTATATATGTATTATTAATAACAAAAACATTATTCAAAAGTGTTCATTCATATATAATTATTATTATAAAAATATTATAAAATATGTATTTATATTATGATCAAAAACAATTATATATATTTATTTGTATATTATCCTTCCTATAATATTATTATATATGTATTATTAATAACAAAAACATCATTAAAAAGTGTTCATTCATATATAATTATTTTTATATAAAAATTATAAAATATGTATTTATATTATGATAAAAAAAACCTGTCAATATTTAATTGCATATTATCCTTACTATAATATTAATATATATGTATTATTATTATTAAAAACATTATTAAAAAATGTTCATTCATATATAATTATAATTATAAAAATATTATAAAATATGTATTTATATTATGATCAAAAACATTTTTATATATTTATTTGTATATTATCCTTCCTATAATATTACCACAAATACACAATAAGGGTTCTCACTCAAATAATATTCAATGATAAGGCTCAATTAATTAGCAAAATTAAAATTACTAACTAATATCTATGTACACAACCACTAAATAAATTAGGGTTCACAACGCACCACGCTGTAACAGAAAACAGGTTAGGCCTACTCAACCGACTATAAAATCACAGCAGGTCTGCCTAAAACTCTGCTCAACAGTTCAGGTCCGCAGCCAATCTGCACAAGTCCGCAGCAAATCTGCACAAATAAAATTATTTTGTTCGGGCGCCGTTAATACGTCAGCAACTCAGCACCACTGCCAACCATAGTCCCTGTTCGCAGGCGCCATCTTGCGACGAAATTTTCTGCACTGGAAAAAAATATATTAATTAAAAGTGCAGCAGTCGCAACCGTTTGCCGGGGATAGCTCAGCCTACAATGGCTGGGTAAAGTTCCAGGGTCTGCGATAAGGTCGGGGAAACCACTAGGCCAATAGCCGGGTCTAACCGGTATAGGACTGGCTCATACACGGGCACTGTGAACAAGTCAAAAACAAGTCACAAAACAAACGTGCAATAATCACTACCAGGCCTACGCCGATTCTCCACACTCCTAGGGGGTCGTTGCTGACTACGCAACTCGGGCTTCGTCCTAACTATCCAATAGTTAAGCCCAGAGTGCCTAAAACACAGTGAGTTACACGACGACTTGCCAATAAAAACCACAACGCGAGTTATCAAAAGGCGGGGTCTACTAGGCCACTATAATCCAATACACAACTCTAATGCCCAAGCTAAGAATCAATCAGTTCACTCAATAATCGTACCACATAATAATATACAAGTACACTATAGGTAGAGTGACTACGCCACGAATAGCTGGTCTCAATAAATACCAAGCCAGACAGGCAAAACTAAATGGCAATTGCACTATTAAAATATTGAGCTACTTAGTAGCAGATAAATAACTGTTAAATACGTTCCAAACACTAGATAAATATATTATCTGATAGCCGGTACTCCGCTATCCAAGCTACCGAGATAACGTGTTGGACTACCAAACAAGCTGTTCAGGTTAAATTAAAATAATCAAATGAATAAACAATAACAACCCTACTACTGCTACTGCCAACTTTATGTTACTTAGCTGGGCTTCTGTTAATAGGCTAATAAAACTAGCTACTAGCCTACTGGCCTCGTGCTTCCAACTACGCACGCTAAATCGTGCAGCCTAGGTTTGTCGGGCCTCAGAGTTATTAGTAATATAACTAACTCTAGGTACAACGCAAAATAATAACTACTACAGCCAATTAAATTATATTATTTCGCTCTAGGGACGAACACATTGAAGCACTCTGCCATAAGCTAAGCACCGCAATTTTTGCACTGAGAAGAACAATGGCTGTGAGCACAGAAGAGGCGGCACTAACAGCATACTATGCCCTTCTTGAGAGTATTCTCTGTTATGGCATTGTGGTGTGGGGTGGATCGTCGGCACAGAACCTTAACAGAGTTCTCATCATGCAAAAGAGGGCTGTTCGAACCCTGACTGGCATTGAGACAACAGATAGTTGCAGACCACAGTTTAGGAGGTTAAAAATCCTGACCGTAGTCAACCTCTTCATACTACGGACTCTTACCATTGTCGACTCTTCCAGGACCTGTCGTCATCAGGAGGTGCACTCATACAACACAAGACGAAGAAATGATTACAACCTTCCTGCTCACAACACAAGGCTCTATGAAGAGAAACCCTCATACATGCGTGCCAAGTTTTTTAACGTCCTTCCCGTCCACTTGAAGTCTCTTCAACCCAGAAAACTGAAGAAAGAACTAAAGTGCTGGCTGTTACATAGACCATTTTATAGTCTGAATGAGTATTTGTCTTGGCAAGAACTTGAATAAATCATCACTGCAAGAACTCTGATAAGCTATTTTTTATTCTTAAAAAATAACAATTTGTTTTGACTTTTATATAGCAATTGCACAATTCTGTATTGACGCCCTTTCAATCTTAAAGATTGTAAATAAAGTATTCTTGTATCTTGTATCTTGTATCTCTAGCACCTGCCCAGAACCGTCAGGAATACACTTTAATATTATTCCTGACTAATATAAATCCTAACTACCGTCAGGCTTCTAACTCTCGCAATAAAACCAGATATTAATATTATCAAACTAATAATATCAAGTCGTCCACTCACCACAAGTGGGTCAGTACCCAACTTACACCAACACTCGGCGCGATCACACCACCAGCATACTCCGACACCACTGTCACGTACACCACTGGACGTCTCACTAGACACACGCTCGCTCTTCACTGCACGGGATCCACGACTCGAATGTCTCTGTCCTAGGCTATCCTGAAGATCTAGGATATCCCAGGCTTATCGGCACTGATAAGCAGGGTCAAAGGGCGCTCGCTAGCCTCGCTGCCGCCGCTCACTCACCTCATCAATCGGTGCGCGGCCAAATAGCAAATAATTACCCCCCTAGGAAAAATAACTCGTTACACTTTTAGCGGCAGTAGTGTTACAGTTGACTTTGATTTTAGCGTATTGTGGTGTAATTCTCTTCTTGATGCATTCTTTGTTTGAAGTAAATATCTGCAATCTTCATGGAAATCTTGATTCTTGTATCCCTATATTTTGCTGCTAATTTTGCTTGACTAGCTTCACTAAATAACTTCTTGATCAGCATTGTACGTGTTATTAAATTTACGGAAAGTAAATAAAAGAAACGTCTTATAACACTTAAAACATATATTTACGCTTATACTGTTACTCACAAGACGGTAAATATACAAAAAAGGTGGTAAGTAGTGATCGATTTCGATTGGACACTCCAATCATCATCAGACCCAATAGGCGAATGACAAGAATCTTGAATGGCGTCCCTACTTATACCCTATTGGCTACCGGAAGCACCGGCCAATACATTTTTATAAGTGCAACTGGAATCAAAATGTATTTGTTCATTAATCAACTTATTTCTATCTTTACATTTTTCCTTATAAATATACAATTCTTCCCAAGCATTTATTACATATCCTTTCTTACAATTCTTTAAAATATCTAGACTATCCTCCATTTTTCCTAGTGAGTGCCCATTTTGTAACAGGTGTTGTGCGACATTTGATCTTTCCGGTTTGTTGTTCCTCCATGCAGATATGTGGTTTTTGAAGCGATAACGAAGTTCACAGTCTGTCCAATGTAGAAGCTATCACAATCGTCACAATTGATTTTATATATGCCTGAAGTGTCGAATTTGTTACAATCTTCTATTTTTGGATGCAGTATTTTACTCATGGTGTTCTGAGTCCTGTAGGCTATTGAAACTCCGTATTTCTTGAATCTGTTAGCAGTCCTTTGTGTTGTAGTCCCCGTGTAGCTAAATGTGATATATCTAGTGTTTTCCTCTTTTATCTCTTCTAATGTTGTTCTGCTGTGTAGTGTATTCTGTCTATCGATTTTCCTCCTCGTCTTCCTTGCGATGTCCTCTTTCGTCTTGGTCCGAAATCCATTCACTTGAGCGATCTTCTTAATGGTGTCCAGTTCTTTTTTCCTATTGGTTTGGCTAAGTGGGATCTTATAGGCTCGGTACAGCATAGATCTAAAGGCTGCGGTCTTGTGGATTGTCGGATGGATAGACTTGTTGTTGATTGTAGTGTCCGTTTGCGTAGGTTTCCTGTAGATGTCAAACTCTATCTTGCTGTCTTTTCTCTCTAATGTGAGGTCCAGGAATTTGATCTTTTTGTTTTCTTCAAACTCGTTAGTAAAGGTGAGGTTCGGGTGGTGGTTGTTTAGTGTCTGCATCATCGTTTCGTGCTCCTGCTCCTGGGCTTGTCTGAAGATAACAATAATGTCGTCTACATATCTAACATACAGTTTTACATCATGATTTTTTCTTAAATTCGTTAACATTTCTTTTTCCTGATGCTGTAAAAATATTTCTGACAAAATTGCCGAAAGTGGACTTCCCATAGCTAAACCATCTGTTTGTTCGTAAAATCTATTGTTGAATCAAAAATAATTTTGCTTCAAAACAGTCACAAGTAATTTTACAATCTGATTGACATATTCATCGTCTAAACTATTCTGTAAAAGCCTACATTTAACAAGATCTACAGTTTCGGATACAGGAATGTTTGTGTACAGATTTGCGATATCAAATGAGACTAGCCTACTATTCGAATCTATATCTATGTTCTTGACACGTTCAACAAATTCATACCTATTCTTTACATTGTATACATGTTCTAATTCTAAATCATTGCTGAGCTTACTTGCTAACAATTTTGAAACATTGTAGGTAGGAGCACATTTAAAGTTAACTAATGGTCTGATGGGTACATTCTTCTTGTGTATTTTTGGGATCCCTTTCATCACGGGCGCTTTAGAATTTAGGATGTTCATCTTCTGTCGACATTCTTCGGGAATCACTCTGGTGCATCTCTTCACGACGTCGGACAGCTCTCTTTGGTACTTCTGCGTTGGATCCTTTTTCAGCTCTTTGAAGTTATTTTCTTTGATGAAATCTTCCGTCTTCTTTATATATTCTTCTTTTCCGAGCACTACAATGGCGTTGCTTTTGTCTGCTTTCACAACGATTGAGCTATTCTCTTCCAGTTTCTTCTTTATTTTGCTGCACGTCTTCAGTTCTTAATTTCTGCTGGGATCTATGTGTCCTTGGCTGGTGAAATCGTTGGCTGTTACTTCCTTCCGAACGGCATAATGGTCTACGTCTCTGAGTGATTTTACATTTGCTTCAACTTCAGTAGCTAGTAGTTCGTTTTCGCCCTTCTTCTTCATTGGGAAATTGTACTTCATTCCGTAGTTCAGTATTTTCGTTTCTTCTTCACTGAATTGAATGTCTGTAAGGTTGATGACTCTCTTCTGGAATTTGTGTTCTGTACTGGTCCTATCCAAGTCTTTATTAGGTGTATTCTTCTCTACGAGTTTGTCTAATTTGTAGTTTATCCGTAAATATTTCCTGTCCATGGCATCTTCAACCTCTTCACTGACGACTTCGTGTAGTAAATTCCATGCTATTAGTCCGTATGATCTCAAAAATTGTAGGTGGATGTCGTAGGCAATCTGGTTCAGTTCTTCTTTTTCACAGTAAAGTTGTTTGATCATATTTTGGATGAATAATACCTCTCCTTGTTCCTTGGTTCTTTTAGCGGCAGTAGTGTTACAGTTGACTTTGATTTTAGCGTATTGTGGTGTAATTCTCTTCTTGATGCATTCTTTGTTTGAAGTAAATATCTGCAATCTTCATGGAAATCTTGATTCTTGTATCCCTATATTTTGCTGCTAATTTTGCTTGACTAGCTTCACTAAATAACTTCTTGATCAGCATTGTACGTGTTATTAAATTTACGGAAAGTAAATAAAAGAAACGTCTTATAACACTTAAAACATATATTTACGCTTATACTGTTACTCACAAGACGGTAAATATACAAAAAAGGTGGTAAGTAGTGATCGATTTCGATTGGACACTCCAATCATCATCAGACCCAATAGGCGAATGACAAGAATCTTGAATGGCGTCCCTACTTATACCTTATTGGCTACCGGAAGCACCGGCCAATACA